>NC_061512.1:132060448-132234990 GCF_022539505.1 Lolium rigidum
GGGGCCCCCCCGTCCCTCCCACTCTTCTTCGGTGTTCGGAGCCTTCCGGGAAAAATAGGAGGTTTGGCGTTGATTTCGTCCAATTCCGAGAATATTGCCCGAACAGCCTTTCTCGGAACCAAAAACAGCAGAAAACAGCAACTGGCCTTTCGGCATCTTGTTAATAGGTTAGTTCCACAAAATGCACGAATATGACATAAAGTGTGCATAAAACATGTAGATAACATCAATAATGTGGCATGGAACATAAGAAATTATCGATACGTTGGAGACGTATCACTAGCCGCCCTTACGCCTGTCACGGGTGTAAGGGCGGCACCCCGCTTGATCATCGTTTAGTAGATCCGATCCGTTACGGTTGCTCCTTGTTCTTCAAGGATTAGTTTAATATCTGCAATAGTTAGGCCTTACAAAGGGTTGTAGGATCCAGCGGCGCGTAGGGTGTCGTTTGCTAGTCCTAGACAGGATGTTCCGGGGATCAACCTCGTATTGGTTTTTAGGCCTTGTCTAGGACCGGCTCGCGATCACCGTGCGTGGCCGCGAGGCCCAATCGTGAGTAAGATGATCCGATTATGCGGTGAAAACCCTAAATCGTCGTAGATCGCTTTAGCTTTATCTTGATCAAGCAGGACCACCATATATTCGTACACCTTGTACGAATCATGGGTGGATCGGCTCTTTGAGCCGATTCACAGAATAACCTGAGAGCCGATCTTGGCTCGTATTTAACGTTTACGTGTATGCCATGCAGGAAACTAAGCGAGGCATCATCCAACACCTTCCTGACCAGGTATAGGTCAGGTGGCACGCCCTTGCATCAGCATCGGACGTGTGCGCAGAAGGCTTTGCGGGCCGTCGCTCGGATGGACCAGGGCCAGCCGCAGTCCTGGGAGATTCCCGGCTCTACGGTGTTGCCCGTCGCTGCCCGCCGGTGGGTTTCTGACCGCAACAGTCGTACAAAAAAACGTTCCCAGCCGCGTCCCCCAAAGCCGATTTTTGTCCGGCGCGCCCCGATACAGTGTCCGGCACCCCGAGGCCATCCCCACCCCATAGGGGACGCACCGGGGACGCCAGACACACCATGGTTCAAACTATGTATTAGTTTGTGGAAAATCATGTTCCAAATTATGTCTTCGTGTAAACCACGTACCCAATTATGTATTATTTTGTGGAATATTTTTTCTCTTTATTGAAATAAAAATGCAAAAAAACAAAAAAAAGAGTATTTTTTAGTGTTTGGGGCGGTTGTTGTGGGACGCGGCTGGGGAGCGATGTCCCCCAAACGCGGCACGAACGAAACACGTCCCCCAGACGCTCAATCCGGCGCCGTTTGGGGGACGATTTGGGGAAGATGCTCTTATTTTGTTTTTGTGTAGCTGCAACAACAATAGCTATGGTAAAATATGAAAGCAAAATAGTGAGTCGGCGTGGTGTGGCACACAGACACATCCAACATCCACGCTTGTTGCCAGGTGCAAGGTAACGTGGCTATCATATGTTGTTTAATTTTGTAGTCTGGTAATTAGAGCTCCTTGCAAGTAATCACACCTAGAGTCGCTGGTCCTTACAATAAATTTTTTGAGTCGCTGGTCCTTGCAAAAATCTCCCCAAGAATTACTGGTACGTGCAATTTCCTCGACTTATTCCGCGTGATCCGCAACAATTAATTATTAGCACCATCTGGTCTCGAGTCTTGGAGCATCCATCGCATAGCCGGATATTGACGGACAACGAACCCCGTGGGTAGTGAATCTATATCTATACCTAATAATAAAAGCAAAAGTGTTTCCGTGGTTTCGTCCCGCGTTTCCGTCGTCCGTTGTTGGCTTCGTCCGTTGGCAGAGCTCCTATTTGTACAAGCTACGGGCCCAATCGTCCGGTTCTTGGTCCGGTCTCGCTCTAAACAGAGTCTACGTAGACGTACGGCCGCTAAAGGCTAAACCCTCATATGTACACCACGCTGGATGGAGATGTATCCATCGCCCAACTCCATCAGAAGTTCGTTCACGAGTTGCGGATCAACCGAGTTCGGCGAAGAAGTTCATGCCGGCGTGTCCGCTAACTAACCTGGCCTGGCCAAATTTCGTCCGTCCGCATCACACGATAGGGAGACGAGCGATTCCCCTAACTATGAGCTATTGGGATGAAAATTTCGTCTTTGCGTGGTCGTAGGCGCTCAACAAAATCGCCAGCGCCAGGTTGCTCAAGGAGCTCGCCCAGTGGCAGGACGGCCCGACCTCCGGCTTCAAGTACAAGGTCATCCAACACGATCGCCGAGGCGCCGCCCGTCCCGCCTTCCCGGCCTAGGCCATCCGCGCAATCGGCCCTGTCTTTTCCTCTCTATGCATGGATGTCCGCAATGCCTCTGTATATTGTGGTCAGCGGGCAAGGGAAAGAGCAGCAGCATAGTAGTCATGCCGCTAGAATCGATAGATCGACCTAAGAGAGGCAATTCTGGCAACCATGTGTTAAGCGGCGATTTCCAGCAACTGCAAGCGCTGTGCCACTTGGTGGCGGTGGGAGGAGGCCGATGGCTCCATGACACGTTGTTCTTCGCACAAATAAAGCGCTTGTTCTGATCGATCATACTCATAGACGTACCATCTGCGGTCACCGGGTTTTGCACCCAAAAAGACTCCACGTCCATCCCGATGGATATAGAGTTACCAGGTGTGGTCACCGCGCCTCAGCACCCAAAAAGAGGCCAAGTATGTAAAACAGTAAAAGCACATATAAACACCGCACAATGGAGTTGAAGAATTGATCGACATTCATGATTTACCGCTTCATCAAGGATCCGATTGATACGCAGTTCGTCGTGTCGCCCCTCTGGACTCCTTGGCACCTCCCACACCCCTTCTGCCAACTCTTTTGCACCGGCTTTGATGGTACGACGGCGAAAACATTCCACAGGCAGCTCTCGCAGCAGGGGAAGTAGACAACGCAGGCTGGTGATGGCCGGAGGAGGCCACAGTAGAGCGGGCTGGTGAGGACTGTTCAGTACGGCCAAGGATCGATAGGGAGGCCTACACATACTTTGCTACAACGATGGAGAATCTCATCAGGTTCCAGCAGAGGGTCCGTGAAAGTACGGGTAAACAGGCTATGTTATTACGAGGACAAAGTTGCCCGCTTGCAACTTTCCTGAATTATCACAATGGTCAATGGTTAAATATTTCAATTTCAAAACCTGTCAGATGTTCATCTATAGGGGTAATCTCAAATTCTCTTACGAAGCTTTAACTAGAAAAGAACCAGGCTTGCCTGATCGACAAGAGATCAACCTACATTACCCTACAAAGTAGGCAGCAACTGACTGCTAAAGCTACTACTGCTACAAGCGGCATCCCAGCCTATTAAGAAACATTCGAATCGGTTTCTACACAAGCCATAACAGTAGTTGGCTGCTAGCACGGTGACAAGCGCCGTGGAGTGTCGGTGTCTAGCACTGCATGTTGCCTAGAAAGCTGATGAGGGGTCTCTGTTGGCAAGCGCGGCAGAAGCAACAGAGATGGAGGCGACCAAACAGGCAAGTAAGAGTAAGGAGAAAAGATTGATTCAATTTAGAATATTGCACTGATGCTTGCATGAACAAAAGAATGGTACGGTGTACTGTAGATTCAACTAATTATATAGGAATCAAAGGCATCAACTAACAAAGAGAACTCTGCATCAGGGGTTCATACGAAGGCTGGCCTGTTCTTCAATGTCACGATAACATTTTAACAATGTATCCCGGTGCAACGCACGGACAATTTTGCTAGTCTCTCTCTAAGTAAAAAAAGGGCACAAAACATACTAAATAAAATCCACGAAGAGTTCTTTCACTATACGTATTTCCTCCGCGATTATGGTCCAGCTTTTCGATTCAGTCGCCCACGTGTAAGCAAAAAAATACCGCCTCCAAGGTCGTATGTGTGCTCAACTCACGAAGCTATGAAATATCTCGCCGGCTCCAACCTTGCCATAGGTGAGAGCCAGCTCAACGTTGAAGGCACATCGCCTGGGAGCCGCGAGGACCAAGCAAATTATCATCGGGATTATTTTTTATTGTCAGAACTAAATATTGTGGCTGAGGTTAAGTAGGGTGTAGGTGCCTCCACCATTACTACACACGGCTGCTCATGTCTCCCATGTAATCAATGTGTGTTTTTTGTTGCACATTGCAGGAAGTTACCACATGGCATCGCTACAATGCTCCCATCTGCCATGCCTGGCATATTTTATTTTAGATAAAAGGCCAAAACCCTGATATTAAATTAATAACACCTTTAAAAATGAAACAGATACAAGATGTTGAACCCAGCTTACAAGGTAGAACCACACACATTCACACAAGATAAAGGCCTGCTGAGGGAGCTAAAATCAAATGCGAAACAGCCGACATGACTATTACGAAGACTACGCTAAAGATGAGCAAATGTTGGACTTATTACCTTATCGGGCCGGTGCTCATCCTAACACGGACGAACCAACAACCACCGAAACCGTTGAGACAGCTTCACTGTCGCAGGTAATGCCACCAGTAACCGACCACCACTAGGAATCAAACAACATTGCTCACAAACCGACATGGAGCACTAGGGGAGAGCCAAACAAGGAACACCGAGGGTGCCGAGAACGAAGAAAGCTTTACCGAGGGGAGCAACGCGAAGAGATAGCTCCACCGTCTCCCACATTCGGCAGGTTGCCCAACAATTTGTGACACACATGATTTTCTCTTTCACAACCAAGATTTCTCTCGCACATCACAGGAAACTACCATAGGGCAGCATGTTCCCATGAACGAAGAGAGATCTAGGATCTGACGACGACAGTGCTTATGCTCTGTTTCCTTCTCGAATGTGTAGTTTTTAGAGAATTTGGACTTTGGGTGTTATTTTGGTTGTGTATGTGCCGCACCTACAAGATCACTATAGCATGTATTTTTTTATTTTTTCTTCTTATTATTGGTTGTGTGCATCCGTAATGTCTTATTAATTTTTCCTATAAGTTTAACATGGTTTATTTTTCTTACAGCTTTTTCCTATACATCCTTTATAAATTAATCCCATGATAGCTTTTCTTTATTATGAGTGTTAGTTTTTTTACTTATTTTTATGCCTATCTATAACAATGCAAGTATATTCTAGAAAGTAAGTGTAGGTTTCTTGGGTGGAGTACTTGAACTTCAAGTTAATTTCTAGACTTCTGGTTGGAGGGTATAATCTAAATGTGTGGGTTGAGGCCTTCTAAGTCTCAAATTTAGCTTCTTATTTATTATACTCACATGATTTTTCCTATAAGCTTTCCTAGGAAATTATTGTAGGTATGATGTACATATACTCCTTAAAATTTTCTATAACTCTCTTTCACTCACTACCTCATGGATTGCTCTTTGTGATTGTGTCCATGTCGTTTTATGCTACTACTTTTTTTTGTGCATAACTGAAATAATTATTTTCCATGATGTGTAAATCTGAACTTTTATACCACACACATAATATGTTTTCTCTTCATTGTAAGATATATTCCTTGCCCTCGTACGCATTGGAATCAATAATCATATTATCCATTCATGATGTTATGCATGCATTGCATCTCCTTGGCACATATGTACATTCTTTGGTGTTTTCCAAATCTACCATTTCATGTTGATTCTGGCTGTCGTAAACATTCCTAGTGATCATTAATTTTGGTATACCTTCACTCTTATTAGTTTGTTCTATTGTTGTACGGCTATGTCTTTTTTTGCATTTCGATCTCATGTATATCTCCTTGGCATGCATTTTTGCACCTCTAAGTGGTTTGCATGTTGAGATATCTGATACATTCAACATTGTCCTTGTCCCCCCCCCCCCCCCCATCAAACATGGTACATATTGTTCACTAGAAATCAAATTATTCATTTGTTTTTTTGTTTAGTTTGAATCAATTAAGTGAATTAAATTTGTAAATATAATATATGACCTTTTCCTGAGGCACATGCAATTTTTAAATGGTTTTTATTGTATATTTTGTATTTAAAATGTAAATAGGAATTATCAAATGATTTTCTGTACTTCAGAAACAAAGCACATAAGTTGTTATTATAAATTTAATTCACATACATGAAGAAAAATAAAAAAGACAAATAATGAATATTTTATTTCTTTTAGAATTATGTAGCATGTATTTATGGTCCTGAAGGTACAATGCCAATGTAGTATGTATCGGATCTCTCATTATGCATAACTTAGAGGTGCAAACAAGCATGCACACATGAGTGAATTAAATAAAAAAGATATATACAAGAATAGAATAAATACGAGTGAATATATGGTCAAATAAATGATCAATAGCATAGTTCATAGCGACGGGAATCAACCATGAAATTCCAGAGTTGGATGAACCAATGAATATATGTATGTGCCAAGGTGGGTGCAAGACGTACATAAAAGCATGTGATGATAATATTATAATCAATTCCATTGTGCATGTGTCCAAACAATGTGTCTAAAAAATATGAAGAGAAAAGGAGTTGTGGGTGTAGTGTATAGATTATGTCAACTATTAATTTTAGCTATGTAAAAATATGTAAGCAGAAATGTAGAAAAGAAAAAAAAGAATGGACAAAATCAGAAAGAACAAGCCATTAGTTGGTACCATGTTGAAGAGGGTTTCATAAATTTTAATGAAATATACATTATACCTACAATTTTTAGAAAAACTTATAGAAAAAGTCATTTTAATATAATAAACATGACCATACATTTAGAAGTATTAGGAACCAAACCCACGCAGTTATATGATGCCCTCCACCCAAATATGCTTGAAATTAGCTTCAAGATTGGGACCTCCCCAAATAAACTAGATTTAGTTACTAGTGGACAATTACATTTCTAAACAAAATAAGCAAAAAAAAACACAAAATTATAATAAATAAAATATATGATGTGTGGGTATTGAAGGGAGGATGTCTTAGAAAAAAGTTGTAAGCAAAGAAATCATGTAAATTTTATGAAAGGGAACTACAGTTGTGCTTAGGAAATATATGTCAACCCAAACACCAAAGAATTAGAAATAAAAAAGATATAAATAGGGTACTTTTCGTTATTATATATTGATAATAGTTTCTCAATGTCCATTAAAATGTGATCTTTCTTGGAAGTATTTAGATAAGAACATTATATGAAAAGACTACTGATAATTCAGGTGAACAAAGACAAGAATAAAGAAAGTATGATCTTTTAATATCTTGACTGATTTTTAATAAAAAATCATCAAATGTTTATTAATAGGAATACACCTAAGATAAATGACAAGTGTAAGAAGAAAAGTTGATATCATTAGAAAAGTCTATGTCTTTAACATAACGAGACAAAGACCCCATCGCTATCAATCTATTATATTTACGGTCTTTATAAACACCAGTGTCTACCAAAGTGTAGATGTGCAAGTACATTCCTACAAGGCCTAAAGTTTTGGTTCTATTAATATCATAGTTAACCATATCAAAAATATCTTCCAGAGAAAAAATAGCCTACATAAAATGTTTATTAAATCTAGTATCACAAATCACGGGTCAAGAGGTTAGTTTTATTTATAAGAAGACAACAATTTTTAAGGTTACAAGGCCATATTGTATGTGTTAAGTAGCTGATGTTGTTCATGATAGTTGCTGTATTTTCATGACCAAAGATCCCTCCACGAAGACCTAGTTGTCATCTTAGCTGTTATCGAGGGAGAGTCCCTTATGTCGAGAGCACAAATGTCTAATGGCAGAAATATCGATGTTGCTCGAGTCTCCAGAAGCACACAGAAGGCCATGAGAGACTGTACTGATGGTGGTATTGATTCCTAGCATAGAGAACCCTGAGCCATTTTTTAGGCATGCCAAAATATCGATGCAAAAAAGGTGAATATGGTATCTTAGACAGATACTATATCTGATATAGTATCTGTCTATGATACCATATTCACCTTTTTGCATTTATGGATTGTATGATATTAGCACTACCTATGGTACCCTCACTATGATTAGTATTACTATACTTGCTCCTATAGTCTTCCAAATGTGTGGGGTACTGACTCGTCCGGGAGGTCTTTATTCTCAATTGAAAGAAACATGACATATATTTCATCTCACCTAAGGAGTACTTACTAGAGACATCCACATTTTAAGGGTAATTAAAGTTTACTGTGAACTACCAAAAAAATACGATTCTCTAGCTAGTACATTTACTCCTCGATTGATGGCATTATTTTACCCAGCGGATAAGATATATTTCCACATATCTTTTCTATATGAAAAATAATAGAAATATCTAATGATTTTAGTGTGAATACTAATTTTTTTGAGAGATCTAATGAACTGCAATACAAATGCATCAAAGTTAAACCTCAACTCTATCTACATGTAGTGATCCATTACAGACCAAAGGAGCACATAATAAGATTTCTTATTTCCCCCCAAAAAAATCTTCGTATTTGTCGCAGCGATATTGGATTTGATCGATGTAGTGGTCAAGACTATGTATCTTCAATGTTCTGTAGAAGTAATGTAACCATTTCCTCTTAATGTGTTGTTGTGTAAAGCATATCGAGAGCCAAATGGTTTTATGATTATGGATAGTTCATCTACAATGTTACAACCATAATCATTTCCTCTTAATGCTTCCAATTCATTTTTTGTATAACCATTCTTATGAACAAAATTGCATGGTGTGCTATAGATATACACAAAAGTGTCCGCTTTGTGTTGATATATAATTAATGAAAATTACTATTTTAGCTAAATAATAGGCTACTTGACATTATTTACAATAAATTTTAGAATTGTTTGGATACATATATGGAATGTCAAGAGTTGCTGATTACTGAAGGAAGTGGCAAGGGCTTTTGGACTTGGTGGAAAGAACATACCTTATCCAAAACTAGAAATAGTACTAGCATCATCTACCTACTCTTTCTCCCTCTTGGCCGTGGGGTTGGGGGTGGGGGTGGGGGAACGATGGTGATTTGGGTACTTCTAGCCACACAAACAAATTGTCTTCTCGCTCCCCACTCTCATACTCTCCCGCTCTCACCACCTTTAACTTGCGGCGAGGCATCAATAGAGGTAGGTGGAGCAGCAGCCCCCCCCCCCCAACATGCAAACATTGTTTAACTACCCCTAAAATATGTTGACTTCCTAATCAAAAAAAGAACGGAAGTGGTAATTGGAAAATGAGGACGTTCGCTCGACGCGTAGACTTCTCGCATCGCTAGTTGAGCCATCGAGAAGTTACTCCGCGCGTGCGCCGAGTCGTTCGCCGCTTGGTTCTCTGTTCCTGTGCTCTCTCTCCTCCCGTCGCTGGCTGCTCGCCTGGCCACCTTCGATCTTTCCGGCTTCCGTGATGTAACATCCCTCTTTTTTTCTAAACCTAGATTAGGGTTTTTTTGTGCATCATGAGCATCATGATATTTTCCAAGGAAACTTGCATAAAGGATTTAATTTTGAAAACCCTAATGTTGGTTTGAATCTTTCTCTCTTTGTTTTCAAATGCTCAATGCATTTCAAAACTTCCAAAGTCAAACTACATGGAACCTCTCTTAAGAAGTCCATGGATGTTTTGAAAAGTTTAGAGAATTTGAATCCTCAAGTGCATTTCAAAACAATGCAAAAGCGCTTGAAAAAAAAATTCAGAAAAAGAAGAAGAAGAAAACCTACCTGTTTTGGGCGCAGCCCATCTCCCCTTTTTCCCTCTCTTCTCTCTGGCGCAACCCAAGTGGACCAGCAGCAGCCCAAACTTTAGCCCACCTCAGCCCAGGAAAACCCTAGGGGGTATTGGCAAAAACGTCATCTTCCCTGCCAATCCAAGTAGGTGTCTGGCGCACGCACGGCCACTCGATGGTACCGGCGGCCAAGATCGTCACCTGTGGCCCTCCGGCGCCTATAAATTACCCTCCGGCCGCCGCGGATGAACCCAAGGGCGCCACTTCCCCCTTTCCCTCGCTCTGTACACGAAACCCTACCCATAATGGCTCACAGTAGCTTGCCGTCCATCGCCCGCCCCCGTCGTTCCTCGCCTTCCCCTGCACCGGCGAGTGGCCCACAAGCTCCGCCACGTTGCGGCGCCCCTCCTCGCTGAAGCGCGCAAGCCGGGAAGGCCCCAGCACCGCGAATCGACCTCGTCTTCCCCGTCACCGGCCGCCGCCTCCATCGAAGTTCGCCGGCGTTCCCGAGCTTCTCCGACGGTGTCGTCTCCACCAACGCAACCAGGGTGAGCTTCCGAGTCCTCCGGTGCCCTCGCCTCCTCCTCTGGTCCTCTGTACCGCCGCCGCCACGAGCGCACGCACCCGCCGCTGCCAGACATCGTCGCCGACCATGCTCCGGCGACTCCCCGGAAGCGGCGCCACCACCAGTCGACGCGCCCTTCCCGTGCACATCCAACGCGCCCCTTTGCTTGACCGGGCGCGCACCACAACGTCGCCCCGGTATGGTCACCGACGGCAGCCACCGTGGTTGACCGCCGTGGGGTCCGCCACCCTTTTCTTTTCTTTTCTTTTTTTTCTGTAAATGAAAATACATTGACATGTGGGCCCCTCTGTCAGATTTTTTTATATTTTCATACATATTTAGGAATTGATTAAAACCCTGACATGTGGGTCCAGGTCTGTCATATTTTTAATTATTTTCCAGGAATTTTCAGAAACTATTTAAAATGAACAAAACTTGTAAAATTCGTAAGTAATTAATTTTAAATCAGAAAAATATGTATAATATATCAAAAATTTCAGAAAAATGAGATGTACATTTTGGTTGCAAAATCATGCATTGTTAAACAACTTAAAACCTAGTTGTTTTAGAAGAACTTAATCAAACCCTCTGAGGCTCCGGATCTCCTAACTCTAATTATGTCGAACCTCAATTAAATTGATGACATCTTAGGGTTAACTTCAATACCTTTAACATGTTATGTCATCATCCTTGTATGTGAATTGCATCAATGACATGTGTTGATTGTTGTTCTACCTTTTCGGTGTTTGCTTCTTCGCGATCGATAGAGCAAGTGCCCGAGACGATGAAGATCGACAACGACGCAACTCAATACTTGTCCATCGATGAACAAGTCAAGCATGGGATCTTCGAAGATCCACATTGGTTTGTCAGGGACAAAGGCAAGCCCTAGCCTGGTTCATATTATGATTTCGAAATGCTTTTACTTCAGACAAGACGAACATGCATAGCAACTCACATGATATTCAACAAAGGTGTAAAAGTTGATGGCGTCCCTAGAAACATGGTTACCGCTCAACAAGCAACTTATAAGAAATAAGATACATAAGCTACATATTCTTTACCACAATAGTTTTTAAGGCTATTTTCCCATGAGCTATGTATTGCAAAGACAAAGAATGAAATTTTAAAGGTACCACTCAAGTAATGTACTTTGGAATGGCAGAAAAATACCATGTAGTAGGTAGGTATGGTGGACACAAATGGCATAGTTTTTGGCTCAAGGATTTGGATGCACGAGAAGAACTCCCTCTCAATACAAGGCTTAGGCTAGCAAGGTTGTTTGAAGCAAACTCAAGTATAAACCGGTACAGCAAAACTTACATAAGAACATATTGCAAGCATTATAAGACTCTACACTGTCTTCCTTGTTGTTCAAACACCTTAACCAGAAAATATCTAGACTTAGAGAGACCAATCATGCAAACGAAATTTTAACAAGCTCTATGTAGTTCTTCATTAATAGGTGCAAAGTACATGATGCAAGAGCTTAAACATGATCTATATGAGCACACAAATTGCCAAGTATAAAATTATTCAAGACATTATACCAATTACCACATGAAGCATTTTCTGTTTCCAGCCATGTAACAATGAACGAAGCAGTTTCAACCTTCGCCATGAACATTAAAAGTAACACTAAGAACACATGTGTTCATATGCAACAGCGGAGCGTGTCTTTCTCCCATACAAAGAATGCTAGGATCCGAGTTTATTCAAACAAAAACAAAAATAAAAGCAAACAGACGCTCCAAGTAAAGCACATAAGTTGTGACTGAATAAAAATATAGTTTCACTAGAGGTGACCTGATAAGTTGTCGATGAAGAAGGGGATGCCTTGGGAATCCCCAAGCTTAGATGCTTGAGTCTTCTTAAATATGCAGGGATGAACCACGGGGGCATCCCCAAGCTTATACTTTTCACTCTTCTTGATCATATTGTATCATCCTCCTCTCTTGACCCTTGAAAACTTCCTCCACACCAAACTCAAAACAAACTCATTAGAGGGTTAGTGCATAATTGAAAATTCATATATTCAGAGGTGACATAATCATTCTTAACACTTCTGGACATTGCACAAAGCTACTGAAAGTTAATGGAACAAAGAAATCCATCAAACATAGCAAAACAGGCAATGCAAAATAAAAGGCAGAATCTGTCAAAACAGAACAGTCCGCAAAGACGAATTTTTCTGAGGCACTTAACTTGCTCAGATGAAAAAGCTCAAATTGAATGAAAGTTGCGTACATATCTGAGGATCACGCACGAAAATTTGCAGATTTTTCTGAGTTACCTACAGACGGGGCTGCTCAATTTCGTGACAGTAAGAAATCTGTTTCTGCGCAGTAATCCAAATCTAGTATCAACTCTACTATCAATGACTTTACTTGGCACAACAATGCAATAAAATAAAGATAAGGAGAGGTTGCTACAGTAGTAACAACTTCCAAGACTCAAATATAAAACAAAAGTGCTGTAGTAAAATAATGGGTTGTCTCCCATAAGCGCTTTTCTTTAACGCCTTTCAGCTAGGCGTAGAAAGTGTGAATCAAGTATTATCAAGAGATGAAGCATCGACAGAGGAGTTTGGAATTTTCTCAAATATGCATCCAGGTATAGAGGAATTTAGAGTGCCTTTCCCCACATCTATGGTTACTCCAAGAGTTTCAGCAGGATCTTCCAAGTGTGATTTGTCCTGTCCCTACACATTCAATAACGAGATAATCATTGGATACCGTTCTTCCAAGAAGGGTTGTGAACACTCCTTCAGCTATTCCTTTAGGAATTATAACAGAGTTATCAGTAAGAGTTATTCCTTCTCCACCTTCAGTAAGTCCCCAGAGTGTCAAAGATTCATAAATACTTTTAGGCATAAGGAAAAATTCAGTCATAATATCACAACGGGCATAATTTTTTTTACCATCAATAACAACTTTAATAGTAGGGTCCCACATTGAAGGTTCAGAGTTTACTGGGACATAATCAAAATGCTCACGAATCCGACTATACCCTTCTTTTAAGCAAGATATATTTGTCTCAAGAGTGTTTAGTCTATTATAAATACTAACAAGAGATGAATCAAGATTATTAGCTGAGCTAGATAATGCAACCAATTTTTTTATGGCATTAAAAGCTTGATCCCCATCACAGTGAAGGAAATCTCCTCCCACTACAGCATCTAAGGCATATCTATAGCGAAGAATAAGCCCAAAATAAAAGTTACTAAGAAGCAAACTTAGAGTCATTTTAGGTTCAGTTTTACTATAAGAATCAAAAATTCTAGACCAAGCTTCTTAAAAACTCTCCTCACCCCCTTGTTTAAAAGTAAAGATCGATTCCTCAGGTGATAGAGTAACAACTACAGGACTAGTCATGATAACAGAATAAAGTAAATGCAAGTAACTAATTTTTTTTGTGTTTTTTAATATAGAGAACACAAACAAGACAGTAAATAAAGTAAAGCAACTAATTTTTTTGTGTTTTTGATATAGAGAACAAACAAAGCAGTAAATAAAGTAAAGCAAAACAAAAACAAAGTAAAGAGATTGGATGTGAGAGACTCCCCTTGCAGCGTGTCTTGATCTCCCCGGCAACGGCGCCAGAAAATATCCTTGCTGCGTGTAGTTAACACACGTCCGTTGGGAACCCCAAGAGGAAGGTGTGATGCGTACAGTAGCAAGTTTTCCCTCAGTAAGAAACCAAGGTTATCGAACCAGTAGGAGTCAAGGAACACGTGAAGGTTGTTGGTGACAGAGTGTAGTGCGGCGCAACACCAGGGATTCCGGTGCCGACATGGAACATGCACAACACAATCAACGTACTTTGCCCCAACGTAACAGTGAGGTTGTCAATCTCACCGGCTTGCTGTAAACAAAGGATTAAATGTATAGTGTGGAAGATGATGTTTGTTTGCGAAGAACAGTAAAGAACAAGTATTGCAGTAGATTGTATTTCAGATGTAAAAGAATGAACCGGGGTCCACAGTTCACTAGTGGTGTCTCTCCCATAAGATAAATAGCATGTTGGGTGAACAAATTACAGTTGGGCAATTGACAAATAGAGAGGGCATAACAATGAACATACATTTACGATGACTACTATGAGATTTAATCAGGGCATTACAACAAAGTACACAGACCGCTATCCAGCATGCATCTATGCCTAAAAACTCCACCTTCGGGTTAGCATCCGCACCCCTTCCAGTATTAAGTTGCAAACAACAGACAATTGCATTAAGTATGGTGCGTAATGTAATCAACACAAATATCCTTAGACAAAGCATTGATGTTTTATCCCTAGTGGCAACATCACATCCACAACCTTAGAACTTTCTGTCACTGTCCCACATTCAATGGAGGCATGAACCCACTATCGAGCATAAATACTCCCTCTTGGAGTTACAAGTATCAACTTGGCCAGAGCCTCTACTAGCAATGGAGAGCATGCAAGAACATAAACAACACATATATGATAGATTGATAATCAACTTGACATAGTATTCCATATTCATCGGATCCCAACAAACACAACATGTAGCATTACAAATAGATGATCTTGATCATGATAGGCAGCTCACAAGATCTAACTTGATAGCAAAATGAGGAGAAGACAACCATCTAGCTACTTGTAACATCCCAAATTTCAAATAAAGGAAGAAGAAGAACAATTCCAAATATCCAAATTTCAGAACCAACAAAAACTTTTACTTTGCATATAGTACCCTGCATAGGACTTGTGCATTTTGAGTGATATGCCATGATGATTGTTATATTTGTGAGTATGATGAATTCTAAAACCCTAGAGTGATCAAGTGATGATCATAAATCAAATCAGTCAAAACGAGAAAGAAATCAAATATTATTAAAACCCTAAAAACCCTAACATATGGTCTATGTCATTTTTGTAAATTTGACCTTAGACCCATTTGATCTTCACCAATATTTGTAAAGTGAGATCAAAGAGTAATTACAACTTTGAGAATCAAAGATATACCATTTAAACCAAATTCAAACTTAAAATGTGATCACATGAGATAATGGTCATTTCTGACTTTTATAGTCTGGTCACCACTTTGAGCCTCTCTATTTCAAAATTTCTAAACTAAACAAATCCAAATCTTTGCATGTCATCAAAGTACACAACAAGGTGAACAACTTTTGTAAAGATCATGATATCAAATTCAGTATGGATCAAGAGTTATGATCAAGAGAAGATGAGACATTGAAACATATGCAAGATTCACAATTTTTCAAATATGATCAAACCAGGCCACCACTTGACCCTCACTTGCACTAGCAGTGATCCCTAGACCCTCCTACACCGAGCCCATGCCAGGGAAGCCAAGGAGAGGGCCAGACAAGGCGTGGACATGGCCATGCCGGGCACGTTCGCCGCCGACGCGCCTCCCCTCTCTTCTCTCCACAGCAGCCCTCGCCACCGTGTCCAACGCGTCGGCAAAGATCCCAGAAGATCGCCAGTACACGCCCTAGACCGCGAGGACGACGACAGGACCCGGACGACGCGCGCCCAGGTACGCCGCGAGCGGCATGGGCGACGTCCCTGGCGCACGGACGCGCGCGACCCGGCCACGCGGCGCTTGTCGTACCTCGCCGTACCCCGACCAAGCCCGCGTGCCACGGTACCTTACTCGCCACGCGGAGCTCGCCGGACACGCTGTCGTCATGCCTTAGCGCCCAAGGTCACCGGAGAGGACGAACGCGCCCGCCATTGCCGCGCCAGTACACGCACGGTCCCGACCACCCTACGCGTCCCCTTGCCGCGCCGTTCACGCTCATAGCTTCGCCGTGACGTCGTGAACACGCCCGCGTCGCCGCGTAGCCCTCTAGCCCACCGGAGCGGCCGCGCCCTTGTTGACTGGCAGCAGCACCCACGGCACCCCCTCCCTCCTATAAATAGAGGCCTCCCCTCAACGATCCAAGCACACCACCATGACCACCTCTCACCACCGCCTCGCTCAGCACCATTAGCCACCTCAATCGTCGCCGGAGCAAGCTCAATCGGAAGATCGGAGCCGGGGAAGCCCTGCAGCAATCGTCGTCGATCCAGGCCTCCCCAAGCGACGCCACTGCTACCAGGAGCTTCGCCGTCGTCCACAACATCCCCAAGCACACTGCCCACCCTAGCTGGAGCCACGGTGAGCTCTCCGACCCCCTACCGGCGCCGTGCCAGTGACCTGATCTCGCCGGAGACGACGACGGCCCTGTGCCGTTCGATCTAGTTCTAATCCAACGCACCGTGATGCTCCATACCGTTTCGGGTTTAAAGAGCCGCTGACATGCGGGACCAACGCTGTCAGGTGGCCCACTCGCACTGGATGCGCTGTTGGGCTGAGCAGGCCGTTAGTTTAAAAACCTGGCCCGTTAGCATTTCCCGCCGGCCCTTTTATTTAAATCTTGTTTAAATAAATTTAAACCAATTTCAATACTGAACCCAACTTTGAAAATTCATAGAATCTGTTTGGCTTGGCCAAATTCATAGAATCTATTATGTAAGTCATATGAAGTATTTTACTTCATTTAAATCTTGTCCCAAATGAATTCATGAGATGTTTGCACCCCTGGTCCAAACACTCCTATATGAATATTTGGAGATTTAAATCATTTATGGAATTATAAAATGGTATGAGGTGAGCTACCCCATTTAAATCACTTTCTCAAATAATGATAATGAATGTTGACTTAGGTCAATATGAATTCATGTATGATTGTTTGAGAAGTTAAATCTTAAGTAGATTTCAATGAGAGGAAATTACTTTTCTCAAGAACTAAATGGAAATTATTAATTACATATGTAATGAGAGGAAATTAATTTTCTTTAATAAAGAAAACCAATGCACCTAATTATTTTATGTGTGTGCTTAGCATAGTTTGTGTGAAGTAATGATGTGCTTAGTATAGCTTTTGAGCTTGTTTAGTGATTATACCTCGTATTCCAATTTAGACGCTAGCACCGGAGATTATCAAGAGGAAGGAGAATTCTACCCAGAAGAGGAAGAAGAAAACCTAGAGAACTACCAAGGCAAGATAATACTCTTGCAAAGTGCAAAGCTCTCCTTGAGCAAGGCACCATGATTCTTACCTTTCTTCATACAAGCCTATCTTATATTTACACTATCCAAGTTTTACTTGTTGTGATTTCAAAGGATGGATTAAAATTGGTCTAGAGAACAAGATTACTAGATTAGTACAGTTAATTAGTCTTATAGATAGCAAAGCAATGTAGCACCCCTCATGATTAGTGCTAGTGCTAAAATACTAAAACTTTGACTACTCTAGATGGGAACATATGACTTGTTGAATTTGAAACTTTGGAATGATGAGACATTCCATTGAATGATTTGAAGTGGAATATGAACAAGAGAAGATAGTGATTCTTGATAAAACCCTGATACTGGTTTGAATGCGATACCTTTCCAATTTTTGAGTACCCCCACAATACCTGATTATGGGTAGGGCTTAGCTGGAAGTTTATAAATTTTAGTATGAGTTCCCTCTGAACACACGTCATAGGGGTTATGCCGAGGCTGCCTCCGTTGTTGAGAAATGACGTGTATTGAGGTGAAATTGTACGGCCAAGCCCTGTGCAGTTCCCAGGTTAACAGTTGGTTTTCACTGGGGGGCCCAGCTCATGGGGAGAGGTGCTCATACTAGGATTTGTAAGTGAAAGGTTATGGTTGATGATCCGCGTACTGTGTTACAATGATTCGGAGTTATTCCGACGGATGAAATCAAATGTTGTGGCGCAAGTGTGCAACCTCTGCAGAGTGTAAATCTATTCGAATAGCCGTGTCCACGGTTACGGACGGTTGGAAGGGCCATACAGTTTCCGGTGTCAGATTTTTGAAAACCTTAGTGAATGTGAATGGTGACTTGGTGACTTGTTGGAATTATCCTAATGTTGTGGGAATGACACTAATGTTCCCACCTGAGTTAGTTAGCACATGATCCAAAACTTGTGAACTAAAATGTGGCTTATGCAAGTTAAACTAGAGCTTAGTACCTTTAGTTGGCATTTTACATTAGTATTAGTTTGCAAGTACTTAAAGTACTTACGGCTTTGTCCCTGGCTATTCAAATGGCCAGAGTACGATGATGAACAGAACTATCACGAGGATGACCAGCAGGACGCCTATGACAACTAGGGGTTTCTGACGTCAAAAGTTGGCCTGTGGACTAGAGAGTCCATTTACTATTACGCTTCCGCTATGTATGAACTTGTGTATGTATGTTGATTGAGAGATCAACTATTTATGTAAGATGAATCATGTGATTCAATATTGTAAGACATTATGGATTGTAATAAATAATGACTGTGATATTCGACTATTATGCCTCGCAACAACATTATCCTGGGATTGTGATGAATGACATAATAGGCATCCGGACCTAAAAATCCGGGTGTTGACAAGTTGGTATCAAAGCCATTATTTGACCTTAGAAAACCTTAGTTAGAATGGACGTTCATAAAAACTTAACTTTAAAATCAAAATGAAGAGAATATTTATGAAAAGTTACTCATATTCTTGTCTTGGAGGCTTTTTCGAAAGTTGATAAAACATGCTCTTTCTTATTATGTCTACTTAAAATTTTGCCACACTTGTTCAATCTCTAACTTACTATCCCAATTCACTTTCAGATGGAGCCCAACGCACCCGTCAACACCAAGTTTTATCAACTTGGTAACGGAGGCAGCTTGATTTTCAAGCACGATCTCACCGCGGTCTCGAACTTTCTGGGGCGCCTCCAGCCCGAGTTCCATGGGATCCAAGTGAATGATCAGCCTGGCGGCGAGATGCAATGGATCATTACTGCAGATCTGTGGGGAAACATGGAGTCTCCCACCTCAGAGAGAATCATGTTCTCTTTCCGTGAGAGCAACTGGCTCGATGGTCTTGCACGAGGCCTGCAGGAGGCACTGGCACGCCTCTGCGGACAGAACGCTGTGCGCCTGCTTGCGTCCCGTTTCGCTCACCTAGTAAAGCGTGATGCCGCAGGAGTACCCATGGCTCTGCAGTCTCACCCTGAGTTGAGACACCACGCCGAGCATCTAGACTTCATGCTGTATCATACTCAACAGGATCTGGATAACGCCCGGATGTATGCGAACCAGACTCACCTCGCCCTGGCCACCCATGGCGATGCTATCAAGATGCTGTCCAGGGACCGCAACAAGCTTCGCCTGCGGTGTGCGAAGAAGGATGTCACTATCACGCGCCTTCGCGCTCAGATAGCGTCACTTGAGACCACTGTGAAGGCCCAGGAGGAGCAGCTGCAGGAGATGGAGGAAGACGAAGTCGGTATCGATATTCAGGGAGGAGGAGCCTTCCTGAGTGACGATGACGACTTCGAGGAGGACGAGTTCACTGAGGAGGAGGATTACGCGTTCCTGGAGCCAGGACCTGATGATGTCGTCCCCATCGACATTGAGGATGAGGGTAGCCACACCTGAGCACTGATCTAGGCATGAGTTGTATCCCGACATTTGTATCGTAGCATGTGAAATGGTTCTTAAAACCATTGGAGTGTTGAACTGTTAGTTGTAATGTGTTATGTGGAATGAATGAGTGAATGTTTGTGTGTGTCATCCAAAGCATTCAAGTTTTTACAAGTTTTTGAACTCATTCAAAATAAACCATAGAATTTCCCTCTTATCTTATAATCTCCTGTATATTCAGATGGCCCCTCCCAATCGCAACAACAACGATGCCATGATGCAACTGCTGCAAACCCTGCTTCAAGACAGGGAGACTGAAAGGGCTGAATGTCAAGCCAACATCGCACCATTGCAAAACCTTCCTAACCAAGGCCATGGAAATCATGATCATCCCGGATCCAAACTCAAGAACTTCCAGAATACCAATCCTTCGGTGTTCAGCAAGACTGAAGAACCTCTCGACGCCGACGACTGGCTCCAGACTATGGAGAACAACTTGGAAGTCGCCGGAGTTGAAGCCAATGAGAAGGTCCTGTTTGCAACCCACTACCTTGCCGGACCAGCCCGAGCCTGGTGGACCAGCACCCGTGCCATGAACGGAGGTCAAGTCATGACTTGGGCAGACTTCAAGCTCAAGTTCAGCAAGTACCATGTGCCCCCGGGTCTTATCAAGAAGATGCGGGATGAATTCCGCGAACTCAAGCAAGGATGGATGACGGTGGTAGAATACCGCGACAGGTTCCTTACACTGTCAAGGTACGCCCCCGATGAGACTGACACCACTGAGAAGAGGCAAGAGAGATTCCTGAATGGACTGCACGATGAGATGCAGACTGTCCTAGTCAACATCCCCTTTGCCGACCTTGAAGCTCTTGTTGACTCCGCCATTCAGATGGAGGGCAAGTTGAACCAAGCCAATGAGAACCGCAAACGCCGCATGATGCACCAGAGTGGGCCCAGCAATACTCCCAAGTATCGCCCCAACTCAAGCGGAGGTTTTGCCCCCAGAAACAACAAGCCCCAGATGCAGACTTCACGCCCCGGTTTTCAGAACCAGAGTGGAGGAAACCCCAGGCCAGGAGGCCATTCCAACCACAACCCCAACTACCAGAGCAACATCAACACCGCTCCAAGGACTGGGAGCAACGCCATTCCCGTCGCAACCAAGGACAAGTCCACCATCACTTGCTATGAGTGTGGTGTAGTGGGTCACTACTCCAACGAGTGCCCCAAGAGACTCGCCAAGCTCGCCGGCAACACCGCTGCACTTGTTCAGCAGCAACGCCGCGTCTCCACCGGAAAGAAGTTCTCCCCCAACAACCCCAATAACCGCAACGGCCGTCTCTTCCACATGAACGCCGAAGAAGCCCAGGAAGCACCAGATGTTGTACTGGGTATGTTTCCTGTAAACTCGCACTGCCGCGAGTGTTGTTTGATTCCGGAGCATCTCATTCTTTTGTCACCGAAGACTTTGCATCAACAAGTAAAATTCAACCTCTCAGTTTGAAACATGTCATGATAGTTCAAATCCCCGGATCAACCACCAAAGCCAGAAAATTTTGTAAAAATGTACCCATCAGAATACATGAAGTAGATTTATATGCCAATCTGATAATTTTGGGAACCAAAGGTTTGGAAATAGTGCTGGGAATGGATTGGATGGCCAAACACCATGGAATGATTGACTGTGCCAAGAAAGCCATCACCATGACCAGTAGCACCGGTATCATAGTAGAACATGTCTCTGGAACCGCTACCCGTAAAATTTACCCGCAACCGCAGTGTAGCCAAGCCAACCTTGGATCGGATCGGGGTCGTTTGTCGATATCCTGATGTGTTTCCTGATGGTTTACCCGGTATGCCCCCAGATCGGGATATCGAGTTTATCATCGAGTTAATCCCCGGAACCGGACCTATAGCCCAGAGAGCCTATAGCATGAACCCAGCAGAGCTAGTGGAGCTGAAGAAGCAACTGGATGAACTGTTAGCCAAAGGTCTGATTCGACCAAGTGCGTCACCTTGGAGATCCCCAGTTTTATTCGTGGATAAGAAGGATGGTGCCAGTCGTTTATGTACGGACTATCGTAAGCTTAACGATGTCACCGTCAAGAACAAATACCCCTTGCCAAAGATAGAAGACCTAATTGACCAGCTGACCGGTGCCGTAGTATTCTCAAAGATTGATCTCAGGACTGGATATCATCAGCTGAAGATTCGTGCATCGGACATTCCCAAAACTGCCTTTACCACCAGATATGGATTGTATGAGTACAATGTCATGTCATTTGGATTGACCAATGCCCCCGCTTATTTCATGAATCTCATGAATAAGATCTTCATGAACTTTCTGGATAAGTTTGTTGTTGTTTTCATCGATGACATCCTCATCTACTCCAAGTCTGAGGAAGAACATGAACAACACCTAGAAGTTGTCCTGGAAACCCTTAGAGGGCATAAGCTGTATGCTAAGTTCAGCAAATGTGAGTTTTGGCTGAAGGAAGTAGGATTCCTGGGACATATCTTGTCTGAAGGAGGAATTGCTGTAGATCCCGCCAAGATCAAAACTGTTGCAGAATGGAAAGCCCCAACCACCCAGACCGAGGTCCGCGCTTTTCTTGGATTAGCCGGATATTACCGCAGATTTGTAGAAGGCTTTTCGAGTATCGCTCGACCAATGACCCAACTGCTGAAGAAGGACAAGAAGTTCGAATGGACTGACAAATGTGAGGAGAGCTTTCAACAACTCAAGCTTAGACTGACCTCAGCCCCAATTCTGATCATGCCGGATATCACCAAACCCTTTGACGTTTACTGCGATGCATCCAAGATTGGTCTCGGATGTGTGCTTATGCAAGAAGGCAAAGTGATATCTTATCTGTCCCGGCAACTGAAGCAGCATGAGCAGAATTACCCAACCCATGACCTTGAACTTGCAGCCGTAGTCTTAGCACTGAAGGTGTGGCGTCATTACCTCATGGGTAATCGCTGCGAGATCTATTCGGATCACAAGAGCCTGAAGTATATCTTTACCCAGAAGGAGTTGAATATGAGGCAAAGAAGATGGTTAGAACTGATCAAAGATTACGATATGGAGATTCAATACCACCCCGGCAAGGCCAATGTGGTAGCGGATGCGTTGAGTAGACTGCCGTGTCAGTTAAACTCAATGATAGCCGAAGAACAACCCAGCCTATACCAGGAGTTTGAGCAGTTTAGAATGGAGTTAGTCAGTGAAGGATTCCTAGCCAGCATGGAGCTACAACCCACCTTGATTGGTCAGATCAAGGAAGCTCAGAAGGGAAATGCCAGCATTGATGGAATCAAGACCCAGATAGCCGCAGGAAAGGCACCAGGATTCACCGTAGATGAAGAAGGAGTCCTTTGGTACAACGGATGCCTGTGTGTACCGTCGGACTCAGAATTGAAGCAAGTAATTCTGAAGGAAGCCCATGACACCTTATACTCTATTCACCCCGGAGGTACCAAGATGTACCAAGATCTGAAGGAACAATTCTGCTGGCATGGAATGAAGAGGGAAATCGGAAGCTATATCGCTAAGTGTGATATCTGTCAGCAAGTCAAAGCCGAACATCAGCGACCCGCAGGACTGCTACAACCACTACAGATTCCAGAATGGAAGTGGGACTCTGTAGGAATGGACTTTATCACCGGTTTGCCCAAATCCAGCAGAGGCAATGACTCTATATGGGTAGTTGTTGATAGATTGACCAAGGTAGCCCATTTCATCGTTGTCAAGACCACCTACCAAGGCCCAAAGTTAGCTGAGCTGTACATTTCCAGAATAGTCGCCCTGCACGGATGATGTCTACGGGTGCTTCTATTCTTGTAGACAGTGTTGGGCCTCCAAGAGCAGAGGTTTGTAGAACAGCAACAAGTTTCCCTTAAGTGGATCACCCAAGGTTTATCGAACTCAGGGAGGAAGAGGTCAAAGATATCCCTCTCATGCAACCCTGCAACCACAAAGCAAGAAGTCTCTTGTGTCCCCAACACACCTAATAGGTGCACTAGTTCGGCGAAGAGATAGTGAAATACAAGTGGTATGAATGGATATGAGCAGTAGTACGGCGCCATAAAAGTGTTTGCTGGCGTGCAGTTGATGGTAGTAATATTGCAGGAAGTAAAGATGCAGTAAAACAGTAAACAAGCAGCGATAGCAGTATTTAGGAACAAGGCCTAGGGATCATACTTTCACTAGTGGACACTCTCAACATTGATCACATAACAGAATAAATAAATAGATGCTAGACTCTACACCCTCTTGTTGGATGATGAACACCACTAACTCGTGTAGGATTACACGAACCCTCAATGCCGGAGTTAACAAGCTCCACAATATTCAATGTTCATATTTAAATAACCTTAGAGTGCATGACAGATCAACATAACCAAACCAAGTACTAACATAGCATGCACACTGTCACATTCACACTACGAAAGGAGGCATAGATCACATCAATACCATCATAGCAATAGTTAACTTCATAATCTACAAGAGATCACAATCATAGCCTACGCCAAGTACTACACGATGCACACACTGTCACCATTACACCGTGCAGGAGGAATAAACTACTTTAATAACATCACTAGAGTAGCACGCAGATATATTGTGATACAAAACACATTGCAATCATAAAGGGATATAAATAAGCACTTCACTATGCCGAATAAAAATATAGTTTCAAGAGAAGAAACCTGATAAGTTGATGAAGAAGGGGATCCCCAAGCTTAGACGCTTGAGTCTTCTTGAAATATGCAGGGATGAACCACGGGGGCATCCCCAAGCTTAGGCTTTTCACTCTTCTTGCCCTCTTCTCTTGACCCTTGAAAACTTCCTCCACACCAAACTTTAAGCAAACTCATTAGAGGGTTAGTGCACAATCAAAAATTCACATGTTCAGAGATGACACAATCATTCTTAACACTTCCGGACATTGCACAAAACTTCTGAAAGTTAATGGAACAAAGAAACTCATTCAACTTAACAAAAGCGGCAATGCGAAATAAAAGGCAGAATCTGTCAAAAACAGAACAGTCCGTAAAGACGAACCTGGAAGGGGCACTTAACTTGCTCAAACGGAAAAACTCAAAACTAATGAAAATTGCGTACATATCTGAGGATCACACACGTAAATTTGCAGATTTTTTTAATTTTTTTACAGAGACTTCTGCGCGAATTCGTGACAGACAGCAATGCTGTTTCTGCGCAGCAATCCAAATCTACCATCAACTTTACCATAGAGACTTTACTTGGCACAAAAACATAATAAGGAGAGGTCGCTACAGTAGTAAACAACTTCCAAGACTCAACAAAACAAAAATTGCTGTAGTAAAATAAACACATGGGTTATCTCCCAAGAAGTGTTTTCTTTATAGCCATTAAGATGGGCTCAGCAGTTTTAATGATGTACTCGCAAGAAATAAGAGTTGAAGCAAAAGAGAGCATCAAAAAGCAAATTCAAAACACATTTAAGTCTAACATGCTTCCTATGCATAGGAATCTTGTAAATAAACAAGTTCATGAAGAGCAAAGTAACAAGCATTGGAAGATAAAAACAGTGTAACTTCAAAAATTTCAGCATATAGAGAGGTGTTTTAGTAACATGAAAATTTCTACAACCATATTTTCCTCTCTCATAATAATTTTCAGAGACATCATGAACAAACTCAACAATGTAAGTATCACATAAAGCATTCTTATTCACATGCATAGAAGTATCATTACTCTCCACATAAGCATAATCAATTTTATTAGTTGTAGTGGGAGCAAATTCAACAAAGTAGCTATCATTGTTATTCTCATCATCAAATATAGGAGGCATATTGTAATCATAATCAAATTTATCCTCCATAACAGGCAGTACAAAAAGACCAATATCATTATAATCATCATAAATAGGAGGCAAAGTATCATCAAAGTAAATTTTCTCCTCAATGCTTGGGGGACTAAAAATATCATGCTCATCAAAGCCAGCTTCCCCAAGCTTAGAATTTTCCATATCATTAGCAACAATGGTGTTCAAAGCGTTCATACTAATATGTTCCATAGGTTTTTTAATTTTCGCATCAAACCATCCATGTCTTAAATCAGGAAATAGAATAAGAAGCTCATTGTTGTCCATTATGCCTAACTAGTGTAAACAAGAAACAAAAAGATGCAATTGTAGGATCTAAAGGAAATAGCTTCGAGCACACACACAACGGCAACAGAAAAGTACTTAGTTACCTGGGACCGGAGTATGAGTGCCTTTTACCTTTCCTCCCCGGCAACGGCGCCAGAAAATAGCTTGATGTCTACGGGTCCTTCTATTCTTGTAGACAGTGTTGGGCCTCTAAGAGCAGAGGTTTGTAGACCAGCAGCAAGTTTCCCTTAAGTGGATCACCCAAGGTTTATCGAACTCAGGGAGGAAGAGGTCAAAGATATCCCTCTCATGCAACCCTGCAACCACAAAGCAAGAAGTCTCTTGTGTCCCCAACACACCTAATAGGTGCACTAGTTCGGCGAAGAGATAGTAAAATACAAGTGGTATGAATGAATATGAGCAGTAGTACGGCGCCAGAAAAGTGCTTGGTGGCGTGCAGTTGATGGTAGTAATATTGCAGGAAGTAAAGATGCAGTAAAACAGTAAACAAGCAGCGATAGCAGTATTTAGGAATAAGGCCTAGGGATCATACTTTCACTAGTGGACACTCTCAACATTGATCACATAACAGAATAAATAAATCGATGCTAGACTCTACACCCTCTTGTTGGATGATGAACACCACTAACTGTGTAGGATTACACGAACCCTCAATGCCGGAGTTAACAAGCTCCACAATATTCAATGTTCATATTTAAATAACCTTAGAGTGCATGACAGATCAACATAACCAAACCAAGTACTAACATAGAATGCACACTGTCACCTTCACACTACGAAAGGAGGCATAGATCACATCAATACCATCATAGCAATAGTTAACTTCATAATCTACAAGAGATCACAATCATAGCCTACGCCAAGTACTACACGATGCACACACTGTCACCATTACACCGTGCAAGGGGAATAAACTACTTTAATAACATCACTAGAGTAGCACACAGATATATTGTGATACAAAACACATTGCAATCATAAAGGGATATAAATAAGCACTTCACTATGCCATTCATAACAGTGAATAAGTATTCTGTGAAATATAGCCTAAGAGACCCACACGGTGCACACACTGTCACCTTTACACACGTGGGACAAGGAGTCTCCGGAGATCACATAAGTAAAACCCACTTGACTAGCATAATGACATCTAGATTACAAGCATCATCATATGAATCTCAAACATGTAAGGCAGCTCATGAGATTATTGTATTGAAGTACATAGGAGAGAGATTAACCACATAGCTACCGGTACAGCCCCGAGCCTCGATGGAGAACTACTCCCTCCTCATGGGAGACAGCAGCGTTGATGAAGATGGCGGTGGTGTTGATGGAGTAGCCTTCCGGGGGCACTTCCCCGTCCCGGCGGCGTGCCGGAAGAGAGACTCCTGTCCCCCAGATCTTGGCTTCGCGATGGCGGCGGCTCTGGAAGGTTTCTCGTACCGTGGCTTTTCTGTCTCGAGGTTTTAGGTCGAGGACCTTTAAATAGGCGAAGAGGCGGAGTCGGAGGGCTGACGAGGCGGTGACACAATAGGGGGCGCGGCCCAGGCCCTGGCCACGCCGCCCTATCATCTGGGCCCACCAGGGCTCCCCTCTGGTGGCTCTCGGGTGTTCTGGAAGCTTCGTGGAAAAATAGGATGCTGGGCATTGATTTCGTCCGATTCCGAGAATATTTCCTTACTAGGATTTCTGGACCCAAAAACAGCAGAAAACAGCAACTGGCCCTTCGGCATCTCGTCAATAGGTTAGTTCCGGAAAACGCATAAATATGACATAAAGTATTTATAAAACATGTAGATATCATCAATAATGTGGCATGGAACATAAGAAATTATCGATACGTCGGAGACGTATCAACGGAACCCCGAAATCAATAGTGTCAGATAGAGGATCACAATTCACCTCGAGATTCTGGCAGAAGGTGCATGAAGGACTAGGAACCCGCCTGAATTTCAGCACCGCCTATCACCCGCAGACCGATGGACAGACTGAGAGAGTCAACCAGATATTGGAGGACATGCTGAGAGCCTGTGTGCTGGAATATGGATCTAAGTGGGAAGACTGCCTGCCTTACGCAGAATTCTCTTACAACAACAGTTACCAGGCCACTTTACAGATGGCCCCCTTTGAAGCTCTGTACGGAAGGAAGTGCCGTACCCCCTTGAATTGGTCGGAAGTCGGAGAAAGTCAAGTCTTTGGACCTGATGTTCTTCGTGAAGCTGAAGAGAAGGTGCACAAGATCCGCGAATACCTCAAGACGGCGCAATCAAGGCAGAAGAGTTACGCCGACAAGAGACACCGAGAGATGACCTTTGAGATCGGAGATTTTGTCTACCTCAAAGTGTCCCCCTTGAAAGGAATGCAGAGATTTCAGCTGAAAGGAAAGCTTGCACCCCGATATGTCGGACCCTTCAAAGTTCTGAGTCGCCGAGGAGAAGTATCTTATCAACTGGAGTTGCCTAAAGAAATGTCGGCTGTGCACGACGTATTTAACATCTCACTTCTTCGGAAGTGCCTTGAAGTCCCTGAGAAGACCGAAGTGTTCAAGAACATCGATCACCGTTCGGTGGATATCAACCAAGATCTGACATACCGCGAAGTGCCGATTCGCATCTTGGAAGAAGCATACCGAACCACCCGCACCCGAAGCATCAAGTTTCTAAAGCTACAGTGGAGCAATCATACCGAAGATGAAGCCACCTGGGAGCGAGAGGAAGACATGAGGAAGGAATATCCAGATCTCTTTAGCACCTAATTTTCTTTAAGATCTCGGGACGAGATCTTTTGTAAGGGGGAAGGGTTTGTAACATCCCAAATTTCAAATAAAGGAAGAAGAACAATTCCAAGTATCCAAATTTAGAACCAACAAAAACTTTTACCTTGCATATAGTACCTTGCATAGGACTTGTGCATTTTGAGTGATATGCCATGATGATTGTTATATTTGTGAGTATGATGAATTCTAAAACCCTAGAGTGATCAAGTGATGATCATAAATCAAATCAGTCAAAAAGAGAAAGAAATCAAATATTATTAAAACCCTAAAAACCCTAACATATGGTCTATGTCATTTTTGTAAATTTGACCTTAGACCCATTTGATCTTCACCAATATTTGTAAAATGATATCAAAGAGTAATTACAACTTTGAGAATCAAAGATATACCATTTAAACCAAATTCAAACTTAAAATGTGATCACATGAGATAATGGTCATTTCTGACTTTTATAGTCTGGTCACCACTTTGAGCCTCTCTATTTCAAAATTTCTAAACTAAACAAATCCAAATCTTTGCATGTCATCAAAGTACACAACAAGGTGAACAACTTTTGTAAAGTTCATGATATCAAATTCAGTATGGATCAAGAGTTATGATCAAGAGAAGATGAGACATTGAAACATATGCAAGATTCACAATTTTTCAAATATGATCAAACCAGGCCACCACTTGACCCTCACTTGCACTAGCAGTGATCCCTAGACCCTCCTACACCGAGCCCATGCCAGGGAAGCCAAGGAGAGGGCCAGACACGGCGTGGACATGGCCATGCCGGCCACGTTCGCCGCCGACGCGCCTCCCCTCTCTTCTCTCCACAGCAGCCCTCGCCACCGTGTCCAACGCGTCGGCAAAGATCCCAGAAGATCGCCAGTACACGCCCTTAACCGCGAGGACGACGACAGGACCCGGACGACGCGTGCCCAGGTACGCCCAGGTACGCCGCGAGCGGCATGGGCGACGTCACTGGCGCACGGACGCGCGCGACCCGGCCACGCGGAGCTCGCCGTACCTCGCCGTACCCCAACCAAGCCCGCGCGCCACGGTACCTTACTCGCCACGCGGAGCTCGCCGGACACGCCGTCGTCATGCCTTAGCACCCAAGGTCGCCGGAGAGGACGAACGCGCCCGCCATTGCCGCGCCAGTACACGCACGGTCCCGACCACCCTACGCGTCCCCTTGCCACGCCGTTCACGCTCATAGCTTCGCCGTGACGTCGTGAACACGCCCGCGTCGCCGCCTAGCCCTCTAGCCCACCGGAGCGGCAGCGCCCTTGTCGACTGGCAGCAGCACCCACGGCACCCCCTCCCTCCTATAAATAGAGGCCTCCCCTCGACGATCCAAGCACACCACCATGACCACCTCTCACCACCGCCTCGCTCAGCACCATTAGCCACCTCAATCATCGCCGAAGCAAGCTCAATCGGAAGATCGGAGCCGCGGAAGCCCTGCAGCAATCGCCGTCGATCCAGGCCTCCCCAAGCGACGCCACTGCTACCAGGAGCTTCGCCGTCGTCCACAACGTCCCCAAGCACACTGCCCACCCTAGCAGGAGCCACGGTGAGCTCTCCGACCCCCTACCGCCACCGTGCCAGTGACCTGATCTCGCCGGAGACGACGACGGCCCTGTGCTGTTCGATCTAGTTCTAATCCAACGCACCGCGATGCTCCATACCGTTTCGGGTTTAAAGAGCCGCTGACATGCGGGACCCACGCTGTCAGGTGGCCCACTCGCACTGGATGCGCTGTTGGGCTGAGCAGGCCGTTAGTTTAAAAACCTGGCCCGTTAGCATTTCCCGGCGGCCCTTTTATTTAAATCTTGTTTAAATAAATTTAAACCAATTTCAATACTGAACCCAACTTTGAAAATTCATAGAATCTGTTTGGCTTGGCCAAATTTAACAAACTTTATATATTTGGAAAGCTAGTAAAAAGATCTACATTAAGCCACTGGTCTCATCTCGAGATCCGTTGTGGAAATAAAATGATAAAAAGAAGTAGGCAGGGACTTTTTCATATTCAAATAATTATTAAAAATCGACCAAAATAGATATTTAATTAATTCCAACTCCAATAACTCACATTTGACTTACACTAATTGTTTCTGCAAGAAAATGGTGTGGTCACTTTGCATGATCATGCCCTAGATTAATTAATGGACAATATGGCTAGTTTAGTTTAGAGATATTGTCCAAAACTATTATGTAAGTCATATGAAGTATTTTACTTCATTTAAATCTTGTCCCAAATGAATTCATGAGATGTTTGCACCCCTGGTCCAAACACTCCTATATGAATATTTGGAGATTTAAATCATTTATGGAATTATAAAATGGTATGAGGTGAGCTACCCCATTTAAATCACTTTCTCAAATAATGATAATGAATGTTGACTTAGGTCAATATGAATTCATGTATGATTGTTTGAGAAGTTAAATCTTAAGTAGATTTCAATGAGAGGAAATTACTTTTCTCAAGAACTAAATGGAAATTATTAATTACATATGTAATGAGAGGAAATTAATTTTCTTTAATAAAGAAAACCAATGCACCTAATTATTTTATGTGTGTGCTTAGCATAGTTTGTGTGAAGTAATGATGTGCTTAGTATAGCTTTTGAGCTTGTTTAGTGATTATACCTCGTATTCCAATTTAGACGCTAGCACCGGAGATTATCAAGAGGAAGGAGAATTCTACCCGAAGAGGAAGAAGAAAACCTAGAGAACTACCAAGGCAAGATAATACTCTTGCAAAGTGCAAAGCTCTCCTTGAGCAAGGCACCATGATTCTTACCTTTCTTCATACAAGCCTATCTTATATTTACACTATCCAAGTTTTAATTGTTGTGATTTCAAAGGATGGATTAAAATTGGTCTTGAGAACAAGATTACTAGATTAGTACAGTTAGTCTTATAGATAGCAAAGCAATGTAGCACCCCTCATGATTAGTGCTAGTGCTAAAATACTAAAACTTTGACTACTCTAGATGGGAACATATGACTTGTTGAATTTGAAACTTTGGAATGATGAGACATTCCATTGAATGATTTGAAGTGGAATATGAACAAGAGAAGATAGTGATTCTTGATAAAACCCTGATACTGGTTTGAATGCGATACCTTTCCAATTTTTGAGTACCCCCACAATACCTGATTATGGGTAGGGCTTAGCTGGAAGTTTATAAATTTTAGTATGAGTTCCCTCTGAACACACGTCATAGGGGTTATGCCGAGGCTGCCTCCGTTGTTGAGAAATGACTTGTATTGAGGTGAAATTGTACGGCCAAGCCCTGTGCAGTTCCCAGGTTAACAGTTGGTTTTCACTGGGGGGCCAAGCTCATGGGGAGAGGTGCTCATACTAGGATTTGTAAGTGAAAGGTTATTGTTGATGATCCGCGTACTGTGTTACGATGATTCGGAGTTATTCCGACGGATGAAATCAAATGTTGTGGCACAAGTGTGCAACCTCTCGCAGAGTGTAAATCTATTCGAATAGCCGTGTCCACGGTTACGGACGGTTGGAAGGGCCATACGGTTTCCGGTGTCGGATTTTTGAAAACCTTAGTGAATGTGAATGGTGACTTGGTGACTTGTTGGAATTATCCTAATGTTGTGGGAATGACACTAATGTTCCCACCTGAGTTAGTTAGCACATGATCCAAAACTTGTGAACTAAAATGTGGCTTATGCAAGTTAAACTAGAGCTTAGTACCTTTAGTTGGCATTTTACATTAGTATTAGTTTGCAAGTACTTCGAGTACTTACGGCTTTGTCCCTGGCTATTCAAATGGCCAGAGTACGATGATGAACAGAACTATCACGAGGATGACCAGCAGGACGCCTACGACAACTAGGGGTTTCTGACATCAAAAGTTGGCCTGTGGACTAGAGAGTCCATTTACTATTACGCTTCCGCTATGTATGAACTTGTGTATGTATGTTGATTGAGAGATCAACTATTTATGTAAGATGAATCATGTGATTCAATATTGTAAGACATTATGGATTGTAATAAATAATGACTGTGATATTCGACTATTATGCCTCGCAACAACATTATCCTGGGATTGCGATGAATGACATAATAGGCACCCGGACCTAAAAATCCGGGTGTTGACACTACTGCTATGGACCCATAGTCCAAGGATGAACTACTCACGCATCAGTCCGGAGGCGATCATGGTGATGAAGAGTCCTCCGGGAGATGATTCCCCTCTCCGGTAGGGTGCCGGTGGCGATCTCCTGAATCCCCCGAGATGGGATTGGCGGCGGCGTCTCTGGAAGGTTTTCCGTATCGTGGCTCTCGGTACAGGGGTTTTCGCGACGAAGGCTATAAGTAGGCGAAAGGGTAGGGTTGGAGGCGGCGCGGGGGCCCCACACCATAGGCCGGCGCAGGCCCCATGCTGGCCGCGCCGCCCTATGGTTACGGGCCCTCGTGGCCCCACTTCGTATCCCCTCCGGTCTTCTGGAAGCTTCGTGGAAAAATAAGACCCTGGGCGTTGATTTCGTCCAATTCCGAGAATATTTCCTTTGTAGGATTTCTGAAACCAAAAGCAGCAGAAAACAACAACTGGCTCTTCGGCATCTTGTCAATAGGTTAGTGCCGGAAAATGCATAATAATGACATAAAGTGTGTATAAAACATGTGAGTATTGTCATAAAAGTAGCATGGAACATAAGAAATTATAGATACGTTTGAGATGTATCACTTACCCATGAGTCAATTAGATTGTGAGTTCCATTTGGCATTCTGCATGGCGAAGGCGTGGAAAAGGTTTTCAAAGGTGCATCATAGACGGCGTGGCTAGGGTGAAGGATGTTGGAGGCATTGAACTGGATCCAAGTGATACGTCCAAAACGTATCTACTTTCCCGAACACTTTTGCTATTGTTTTGCCTCTAATTTGTGTATTTTGGATGCAACTAACACGGACTAACGCTGTTTTCAGCAGAACTGTTCTGGTGTCTCGTTTTTGTGCAGAAATCCAACTTTCAGGAAAATCCTCGGAATTTATGCAGAAGGTCCTATTTTCCCAGAATATTGGCGGAGCCAGAAGGGCAAGCCAGGTGGGGGCACGAGGGCCCCACACACTAGACCGGCGCGGCCCAGGAGGGGCCCGCGCGGCCCTAGCGTGTGGCCCCCTCGGCTGGCCCCCGACGCCCTCTTTCGGACTACTTATTGCCTTCGACCTAAAAACGCACGGGAGGAAGTCGAAGTCGCCAGAAACCCTCCAGAACGCCGTGATACGTCTCCGACGTATCGATAATTTCTTATGTTCTATGCCATATTATTGATGATACCTACATGTTTTATGCACACTTTATGTCATATTCGTGCATTTTCTGGAACTAACCTATTAACAAGATGCCGAAGTGCCAGTTCTCGTTTTCTGCTGTTTTTGGTTTCGAAATCCTAGTAACGAAATATTCTCGGAATTGGACGAAACGAAGACCCAGGGGCCTATTTTTCCACGGAGCTTCCGGAAGACCGAAGAACATACGAAGTGGGGCCACGAGGTGGCGACACCACGTGGTGGCGCGGCCCGGGGGGCCCGCGCCGCCCTATGGTGTGGCCCCTCGTCCGGCCCCCGACTCGCCCTTCCGCCTACTTAAAGCCTCCGTCGCGAAACCCCTGATGCGAAAAACCACGACACGGAAAACCTTCCGGAGACGCCGCCGCCGCCGATCCCATCTCGGGGGATTCTGGAGATCTCCTCCGGCACCCTGCCGGAGAGGGGATTCATCTCCCGGAGGACTCTACACCGCCATGGTCGCCTCCGGAGTGATGAGTGAGTAGTTCACCCCTGGACTATGGGTCCATAGCAGTAGCTAGATGGTTGTCTTCTCCTCATTGTGCTTCATTGTTGGATCTTGTGAGCTGCCTAACATGATCAAGATCATCTATCCGTAATTCTATATGTTGTGTTTGTCGGGATCCGATGGATAGAGAATACCATGTCATGTTAATTATCAAGTTATTACATATGTGTTGTTTATGATCTTGCATGCTCTCCGTTACTAGTAGAGGCTCGGCCAAGTTTTTACTTTTAACTCCAAGAGGGAGTATTTATGCTCGATAGTGGGTTCATGCCCGCATTGACACCGGGACGATGACGAAAAGTTCTAAGGTTGTGTTGTGTCTGTTGCCACTAGGGATAAAACATTGGCGCTATGTCCGAGGATGTAGTTGTTGATTACATTATGCACCATACTTAATGCAATTGTCTCGTTGCTTTGCAACTTAATACCGGAGGGGTTCGGATGATAACCTCGAAGGTGGACTTTTTAGGCATAGATGCGGTTGGATGGCGGTCTATGTACTTTGTCGTAATGCCCAATTAAATCTCACTATACTTATCATGTCATGTATGTGCATTGTTATGCCCTCTCTATTTGTCAATTGCCCGACTGTAATTTGTTCACCCAACATGCTTTTATCTTATGGGAGAGACACCTCTAGTGAACTGTGGACCCCGGTCCATTCTTTTAATACTCGAAATACAAATCTGCTGCAATACTTGTTTTTACTATTTTCTCTCGCAAACAATCATCTTCCACACAATACGGTTAATCCTTTGTTACAGCAAGCCGGTGAGATTGACAACCTCACTTGTTTCGTTGGGGCAAAGTACTTTGGTTGTGTTGTGCAGGTTCCACGTTGGCGCCGGAATCCCTGGTGTTGCGCCGCACTACATCCCGCCGCCATCAACCTTCAACGTGCTTCTTGGCTCCTCCTGGTTCGATAAACCTTGGTTTCTTTCTGAGGGAAAACTTGCTGCTGTGCGCATCATACCTTCCTCTTGGGGTTGCCCAACGAACGTGTGAAATACACGCCATCACGCCGCCACATCGCGAAACTCCGTCTCAGGAGCCAGAAGTCTCCGTTCTGGCACTCCGCCGGGACAGGGAATTGGAGGAGATCATCGCCATCATCACCACCGACGCCTCTCCATCGACCAGTCATGTTTCCCCCATCCATGTGTGAGTAATTCCCCCGCTGTAGGCTGAAGGGGATGGTAGGGATTGGATGAGATTGGTCATGTAATAGTCATAAGATTGTTAGGGCATGGTGCCTAGTATCCGTAGATGTTACTTTTATGATATTGTTGCAACTTGTTATGCTTAATGCTTGTCACTAGGGCCCGAGTGCCATGATCTCAGATCTGAACATGTTATTGATTCATGAAGATATTCGTTGTTTATGATCTTACCTGCAAGTTGTATACACATGTCGCTGTCTGGAACCAATGGCCCCGAAGTGACAGAAATCGGGACAACCGGAGGGAATGGTAGTGATGTGAGGATCACATCTGTTCACGGAGTGTTAATGCTTTGCTCCGGTATTCTATTAAAAGGAGTACCTTAATATCCAGTAGTTTCCCTAGAGGCCCGGCTGCCACCGGCTGGTAGGACAAAGCATGTTGTGCAAGTTTCTCATTGCGAGCACGTATGACTATATATGGAACACATGCCTATTGATTGATTAGTACTTGGATACCGTTTTATTATTATCTGCAAATGCCCCTGCTTTGATTGTTACATGAGTTTCTCTCATCCATGCAACGCCCGTTCATCCATCCCTGTGCCTACGTATTTTAATCCTGTTGTTTACTATAATCACTACTGCTGTCTCTCGTTACTCTGCTGTCGTTATTTCACTACTGCTATCGCTATAAAGCTGTTACTATCGATAAACTCTTGCGAGCAAGTCTGTTTCCAGGTGCAGCTAAATTGACAACTCCGTTGTTAAGGCTTTCAAGTATTCTTTGTCTCCCCTTGTGTCGAATCAATAAATTGGGTTTTACTACCCGCGAAGACTCGCTGCGATCCCCTATACTTGTGGGTTATCAAGACTCGTTTTCCGGCGCCGTTGCCGGGGAGCATAGCTTTATTTGGAAGTTCACTTGGATTGATATTGTTCGCTGCAAATTCTCCATCATGGGTAAACCTCGCGATACTAAAGTCGCCATATTACCATCCACTACAAGAAAAGGTACAACTCTGAGTACCTCTGCTGCTCTTGATTCACCATCTGTGATTGATAAACTTGTTTCACCGCCACATGCTTCACATGCTGGTACTTCTGCTGAATCTGAAAATTCTTATAATATTGATAATGTTTCTGCGGTGCTTGATGATAGTGGTTCGTTAGGATCTTTTCTAGATGCTACAATTGCTAGGTCTAGACAAATTGAAAATACTGAAACTCCTAATGCTACTACACCTGTTAATTCACCTGAACTTGATTATTCTAGTGATGATCCTGATGAAGATTATGTGGAAATTGATGATGATTTTATTGAAAAATGCAATGCTACTACTGATGCAAGAAAAATTAAAAATTTTCCTGCAGAACATACTGTTAGATATAAACTTTCTCCTGATCCTAAATTTGCCACATCTCCTATAAACATTAAGGATAAAGATTATGATTTTTCTCTTGATCTATCTCATATAGCTATTGTTGAGAAAACACCCTTTTGTGGTACTGAAAAATAAAGTGCTGTTGAACACATGATTGAGCTATCTACTCTGAGTAGCTTGTTTTCTGATGATGTTAAGAAGCGTACTTACTTTGTTGCTAAAATCTTTCCATTCTCATTAAAGGATGATGCTAAAACTTGGTATAATAGTTTGCCACCTGATTCTATTAATAGTCCAAAAGAATTGCTTGATGTTTTCTTCCGGAAATACTTTCCTGCTAGTGCTCAACATATTGCTTTGCAGAGAATTTATAATTTTGACCAGGAAGATGGAGAGAAATTGCCTGAGGCTTGGGCGAGATTTTGCTCTCTTATTAGAGCTCGGCCTGACCATGATTTGGAAAAGCATGATTTAATTGATATATTTTATAGTGGACTAACCATTGAGTCTAGGGCATACCTGGATAGTTGTGCTGGTTGTGTTTTCAGGAAAAGAACTCCAGACGATCGTCGAAGAATTATTGGCTAGAATAGGCCGGAATCATGATGATTGGTCTACACCTGAACCAACCCCGACACCAATATTGAAGAAGAGGGGTATGATTAAATTAAATGATGAAGATATGATGGAAGCCAAGAAGTCTCTCAAGGAGAAAGGTATTAAATCTGAAGATGTGAAGAATCTACCTCCCATAGAAGATATATGTGAGATAATTCCCCCTTCATCCATGATTGAGGTAAACTCCCTTCAACGCTTTACTAGGGAAGATATTCCGTATTCGAAACCTCCTGCACAATGTTTAGATGAGTTTGATAATTATATTGTTAAGCAAGAAAATTTTAATATGAGAGTAGAGAATCATTTAATGGAAAATTCTCGAGCTATTAGTGAATTGCATGGTATTGTGGAGAGAACCTCCAATGATGTTAAGATGCTTGTTAAACATTTTCATATGGTTCAAACTCAAATTGATCAACTCACTAAAGTGCAAAATGACTTGTTGGGAAATAATTCTAAAGAAAAACATGCTTATGAAGTAACAACTAGAGGTGGTGTTTCTACCCAGGATCCTCTATATCCTGAAGGGCATCCCAAAAGAGTTGAACAAGATTCTCAACGAACTGAAACTAGTGCTCCATCTAAGAAAAAGAAGAAGAAACATAAAAATGTTGTAGAATCCTCTGAGCCTGTTAATGATCCTAACAGTATTTCTATTTCTGATGCTGAAACTGAAAGTGGTAATGAACATGATAATAATAATGGTAATGATAAGAATGATGCTTCTGATAAAGAAGAGGTTGAACAAGAACCTGAAAAGCATGCTAAAAATAAGAAGTATACTAAAGAAGATTTTATTGCTAAGAAACATGGTAATGAAAGGGAACCTTGGGTTCAAAAGCAAATGCCTTTTCCTGCTAAGAAACTAAAATCAAAGGAATAAGAACACTATAATAAATTTTGTGATTGGATGAAACCTTTATTCCTGCAAATACCTTTGACTGATGCTATCAAATTGCCTCCTTATTCAAAGTATATGAAAGATATTGTTACTAACAAAAGGAAAATCCCCAATGAGGAGATTTCCACTATGCTTTGCTAATTACTCTTTCAATGGCAAAGTTCCAAAGAAGTTGGGTGACCCAGGTATACCTACTATTCCTTGTTCTATTAAGAATAATTATGTTAAAACTGCTCTATGTGACTTGGGAGCCGGTGTTAGTGTTATGCCTTTCTCTCTTTATAAGAGACTTTACTTAGATAAGTTGATACCTACTGATATATCTTTGCAAATGGCTGATAAATCTACTGCTATTCCTGTTGGTATATGTGAGGATGTTCCTGTTCAAGTTACTAATAACTGCTTGATATTAACTGATTTTGTTGTGTTGGAAATGCCTGAAGACGATAATATGTCTATTATTCTTGGGAGACCTTTTCTTAACACCGCAGGGGCTATTATTGATTGCAATAAGGGAAAAGTTACTTTCAATATTGATGAAAAGGAGCATACCGTTTATTTTCCCAAGAGGATTGAGAAAGCATGTGGAGTTAATACTATTTCTAATGTGAGAACTATCAAAGTGGGAACCATTGATTGTCCTATATATGAGCCTGAACAAGGATATCAAAATATTATGATTGGATCAATGTCAATACAATTCAAGGTAACATGATTGATTTGAGGTTTAATTCTTCTTATGTTATGTAAAATTTATTTGGTGGCAAGACTTGATCAACCTTGTTAACAAATTCATTTTATATGCATAGAAGAACTAAACGACATCTCTTTCTTCCTCCACTTGTTCTACTTGCTGTAGCACTCTTGTTTTGTAAAGTTCCTTAGTTAGTTAGAGATTTCAAAAAATTTCCTGGCCAGTAATAATAAACTTAATACCTAGAAATATGCATTTTTCAAAGTTTTCAAAAATTCACAAAAATTATACCAGTAGTCCTATTTTTCGATGGGGCACCTGGGAACACCTGGGGATGACCAGTGGGGCACCCCAGGGTGGCACCCCACAGGCCGGCGCGGCCAGCAAGGGGGGCGCGCCACCCTGGTGTGTGGGTCCCCCTTTGCCCCACTTCAGCATCTCTTCCTCCCACTTTCTTCTCTCTCCCGAAAAAACTCGCACCAGGTTCTTCTCACTCGTGTTTTTGCTCAAGAGCTCCAGATTTCTCGATCTCTTTGCTCAGCCCAGATTTTTGTCTGAAATTTGGCACATTTGCTCTCCGGTATGTGACTCCTCCGATTATCCAAGTAGAATTCTATTTGGTGGAGTATATATTGAATATTTTGCTGCTATAGGTAACATGTTTAGTGAGCTTGCATGCTTGTTCTAAATGGTAGAAATTAGTTTTGATGCATGTTTAGTACTCTAGCAAGTTCCTATGGAAGTTTTTCTCGATTATATGTCACCAAATCAAATTTTATATTATTTGTTGAAAAATTTCAGAAAAGGGGGATGGACAACTTTAACTTTGGAGAAGTGTTCCAAGGGGAGACAACAAGCTCGAGGAGGCCCTCTAGGTCATCCACCCGATGCAGGCCATCCTATAATGAGGATCTCATCGCACCAAGCTTCGCACCCGAGCAGGACAATGGAGTCCCTAACGCTTCATCTTTCCCATGTTATGACTTTTTGAGAAATGCAGGTTTGTTGGATGATTTCTTGACCCTCGTCGGTTAGGCAGGCTTAACCACCTATGTGGGAGATGAAAGTGAGCAATACTACACGCTCACTAAGATCTTTGTGGAGAGCTTCAAGTTCAACAATAAGCACTTTCACCCGACAGTTTCATTCAAGATCTATGGTAAACCTATTACTATGAAGTTAGAAAACTTTTGTGCTGCATTGGGTATTGTCCCTGTAGGTACAGCAAGGAAGATCGAGGACAACCCAAGGGAATTGTTGGAGCTCTATCGAGGGATCACCAATGATGATTGTCGCACCATTCAGCGTGGCGAGATAAGAAACATTCAACTCCCCGCCATTAAGTATTTTGCTTATTACATTGGTACTAGCATTCTTGGTAGGGAGAATACTAGCAACATATCTAGCTATCACATTGGTTTCTTAATTGCTGCACTCACTGGGGACACGCCTTATCATCTTGGTGCTCTTGTTGCTCGCCGCTTGTCTAACAAGGGGCCTATATTTGGAGGAATTATTGCTTCGCGCGTTTTAGCATATTTAGAGTTTCCTCTTGACCCTAACGATGTAAAAATAGCTCCTATGAGGCTCGATATTGCTGCTATGAAGAGTCACCAATTTGTTACAACCGACTCTAGTTTAGATAAGATTGTCTATAGAATATTGTTTGCTGACGAGGAAGAGAGGGAAATTCTTTTGCCGCAGCCAGATTTGTTCAGTATTGACAGGAAACCATGGTCGCGCTCTAAGGAGGAGGTGGATGAGCAATTGAAGATACAAGGCTTCCACCAGCAGCATGACTCCGAGGATGCCGAACCCTCTTATAACTACACCGTCACGTATCCGGGTGCTTCTTCCAGCACATACCCGGAATATGATCCATCTTCGTCGTACTACGAAGGTGCTACTTCATGGGCACCATGGGGTTGATCTCCACTTAGGCAAAAGCCTAAGCTTGGGGGGAGGTATACCGGAATCACTCATTCTTTGCATATTATGATTGTTGGATACTTGTATATACTTGTTTAGTTTCTTTGAGTGGTTTTCTAATGAGAGGGAGATGATATTTGGGGAGGTGCTGCCTGAAAACAGATTCTGGACTGTTACTAGAAAAATTCGTGCGCACAGCCAGAACGTTATTTTGAGCTGCCAATTTTTTTGCATGTTTCCCAGGTTGTTATCTAACTTTCATTAGTTGAACACTTTTCGATCTGAGCAACGGAAGATTTTTGTAAAAATCGATTTCTGTACTGCTGTCAGGTTTTGGCAGATTTCTGTCATCATGCTTTTATGTGTTTCTTCTAGTCTTCATTCTCTTGTTTTTGTTTTGTTTCTTTCCTAAAACACAAAAAGACCAAAAATATTTCTGTTGTTTCTCTTTACCATTTGTTATTTTGGTTTCTTGCTTTCATTTTGCTTTATTTGCTATCGTTAGTTTGCTATAAGAAAACCCAAAAAGATTTTGCTTTGTTTGCTTGTTTCCTTTTGTTCTTGTTTCAAATTCGAAAACACCAAAAATATTTGCTGTTCTTCTTTGGTTTTGTAAAGTTCTTTATGAATTCAATGGTCTTCGGTGGCTGGAGCGTGGTTTTCATTCCATATCATTCAAGCTACACAAGTGAAAAAGCAATAATGACGATCTACGACAATCTGATTATGGTGAGAGGCTGGTATGAACTCTATTTGTTTTCATTTTTGTACATATACTCATCCATGTGAGCATGCTTGGTTGGTTCATGTGAGGTATATGTCACTTAAGAAAGTCTAGTAGTTCATGATCTCTCATGTTAAGCTCCAATTTATTAATATGAGTAGCATGTCATGGATGTTTGCTTGCATTGTTTTATTCATAAATAGGTATGATATTGTGGTATCCTCCTCTGAATAATTCGTTTGAATTAACTTGGCACATGCTCATGCATGCATATGACTGAACAAAAGTAAATTAAGCCTCAATGATTTACATTGCTTCAGAGTCCTTGTATCACTTTTATGCCTTTGTTAATTTATTTTGCCGCAAGCATGATTATGATAGTTACTGCTCTCTTGATTTGTCGCTCCCTAGTCTTTTGCTAGCCTTCACTTGAACTGAGCGGGAATGCTGCTCGTGCCTCCAAACACATGAAAACCAAGTTATTCCAGAGTGTCCACCATAAATACCTATGCATGGCATTTCAAACCATTCCAAGTAAATTCTCATGTGCTACCTTTAAAACCCTTCAAAATGCTTCTCAATTTGTGTTAAATGTTTCATAGCTCATGAGGAAGTATGTGGTGTTTAACTTTCAACCTTGTCATTTACTCTTGACGGACTTTCATTATGGACTAGTGGCACATCCGCTTATCCAATAATTTTGCAAAAAGAGCTGGCAATGGGGTTCCCAGCCCCAATTAATCAAACTTCATTAATAATTCTCTTCACATGTTTTGCTCTGATCCATCTGTAAGCAACTTAATTTTGCAAATAGACACTCCTCCATGGTATGTGATTGATGGAAGGCACCCGAGGATTCGGTTAGCCATGGCTTGTGTAAGCAAAGGTTGGGGGGAGTGTCACTCATAATAAAAACTAAAATACGTGTGTAAACAAAGGAGAAGAGGGATGATCTACCTTGCTGGCAGAGATAACGTCCTTCATGGGAGCCGCTCTTGAAAGTCCGGTTGATGAGGTAGTTAGAGTGCCCATTACCATTCTTTGACAACAACAAACACCTCTCAAAACCATTTTACTTCTGTCTTTATAAAAATGAAAAGCTCTAGCGCATGTTAATCCCTCGCTTCCCTCTGCGAAGGGTCAATCTTTTACTTTTACATTGAGTCTCCATCCTTTCTTTGAGTACTTTCTTGAGAGCACAACTGTCATTCTTAGTATAATATGCTTGTCTCAAAATATGATTGATTGTGGTATAACTTTGATGCTTTTATCTTTGACAATCACTATTTCTAGTCTTTCTATGAACTTCAGAGGTGCCCGAGCATTTATGTTTTGCTGATCAAATATGGGCAAGCGAGATACCACTCTATCATACTCTTTTATGAACATTGCAATCCTGCTTATATACATGATTCATGATGCTTATTATTAATTGTTGGTACCTTTCCATGATTGACATAGCTATTAGATGATCTTATTTGCATGTATCTTATTATGAACTGCCTAAGTATTAGCCATAGCATGAGAATATTTACATCATATGAACAAATGTGTTCGTGAAAGTTCTTTTATCGCTCGGTTGTTAACCGAATTGCTTGAGGACAAGCAATAAGCTAAGCTGGGGGGAGTTGATACGTCCAAAACGTATCTACTTTCCCGAACACTTTTGCTATTGTTTTGCCTCTAATTTGTGTATTTTGGATGCAACTAACACGGACTAACGCTGTTTTCAGCAGAACTGTTCTAGTGTCTCGTTTTTGTGCAGAAATCCAACTTTCAGGAAAATCCTCGGAATTTATGCAGAAGGTCCTATTTTCCCAGAATATTGGCGGAGCCAGAAGGGCAAGCCAGGTGGGGGCACGAGGGCCCCACACACTAGACCGGTGCGGCCCAGGAGGGGCCCGCGCGGCCCTAGCGTGTGGCCCCCTCGGCTGGCCCCCGACGCCCTCTTTCGGACTACTTATTGCCTTCGACCTAAAAACGCACGGGAGGAAGTCGAAGTCGCCAGAAACCCTCCAGAACGCCACCACATCGTGAAACTCCGTCTCGGGAGCCAGAAGTCTCCGTTCTGGCACTCCGCCGGGACGGGGAATTGGAGGAGATCATCGCCATCATCACCACCGATGCCTCTCCATCGACCAGCCATGTTTCCCCCATCCATGTGTGAGTAATTCCCCCGCTGTAGGCTGAAGGGGATGGTAGGGATTGGATGAGATTGGTCATGTAATAGTCATAAGATTGTTAGGGCATGGTGCCTAGGATCCGTAGATGTTACTTTTATGATATTGTTGCAACTTGTTATGCTTAATGCTTGTCACTAGGGCCCGAGTGCCATGATCTCAGATCTGAACATGTTATTGATTCATGAAGATATTCGTTGTTTATGATCTTACCCGCAAGTTGTATACACATGTCGCTGTCCGGAACCAATGGCCCCGAAGTGACAGAAATCGGGACAACCGGAGGGAATGGTAGTGATGTGAGGATCACATGTGTTCACGGAGTGTTAATGCTTTGCTCCGGTATTCTATTAAAAGGAGTACCTTAATATCCAGTAGTTTCCCTAGAAGCCCGGCTGCCACCGGCTGGTAGGACAAAACATGTTGTGCAAGTTTCTCATTGCGAGCACGTACGACTATATATGGAACACATGCCTATTGATTGATTAGTACTTGGATACCGTTTTATTATTATCTGCAAATGCCCCTTCTTTGATTGTTACATGAGTTTCTCTCATCCATGCAACGTCCGTTCATCCATCCCTGTGCCTACAGTATTTTAATCCTGCTGTTTACTATAATCACTACTGCTATCTCTGTTACTCTGCTGCTGTTATTTCACTACTGCTACTGCTATAAAACTGTTACTACTGATAAACTCTTGCGAGCAAGTCTATTTCCAGGTGCAGCTGAATTGACAACTCCGTTGTTAAGGCTTTCAAGTATTCTTTTGTCTCCTCTTGTGTCGAATCAATAAATTGGGTTTTACTACCCGCGAAGACTGCTGCGATCCCCTATACTTGTGGGTTATCACCAAGGCACACAATGATCGGGACTACCTCGGAGAATGGCTACCTACGATGACGGAGTTCTCCAGTTATTTTGACTCATGGAATAGGCGAAGCAAGGGAAAGATTTTGGTCGACCACCCTCTGTCGGCACACCAAGGAAGTGTGTTAATCATGTGGCGTTAAGAGTCGGTCGGCGCATGTGGGTAAAGTTGTACACCCCTACAGGGTAAATCTTTCGAAAAGTCGTGTCCACGGTTACAAACGACATGGGAAAGGACGTATTGATCATAGAAAACTTTAACCTAATAGTAAAACTTGGAATCAATGTGTGATAAGGATCCCTTCTCAGGGTATCGAGGGGGTGATCCTAGTGGATAGGTTCAGCTGATGATGAAGATTCGGTGGATTCAATATGATGATCAGTAGAGCTAGTAATATCGCTCTCTTATCCCCTTTTAAAATGATCTGAATAGACGAGCTTATGCTCCCTCTTGTTTATAAAGGAAAATCTGCTTTACGCAAAATAATCTCTACATAAAGCCTCGCATATATACCAGCTTTGCTAAAATGTTGTACTAAGTCTTGCTGAGTCCATGTACTCAGCTTTTCATGCTTTGTTTCAGACGAAGTCTCTCCAACAAATGGTGATTTCTAGTTTGGCATCGACAAGTAGCTTGGGATTCCCAGGTGGCAGCCTGGAATCTATGGGTTGGGACGTCGCCGTTATGCTCCTGCCCTCTTAGGACTTTTGCTATCTTGCTATTTAGAATAGCATAACTTCGCTTCCGTTGATTGATGAATTGTCAAGTCAGTGACCTCTGCTTGTAATACTTTGGTTTTTCGCTCAGTTATGAGCTTGTATTACTCTTTGAGTCGTAGAGTCACTGTTGTGTTACCGATGATCCCCCTGTAGGCCCTAGAGATCTAGGTTAGGCTTATGCCAGATGGAGATCTGGGTTTGTCTAGCCCCGACCTTCGGGGTTCCCGACAGGTTTTGGTATCAGAGCAGGACTGCCTGTAGGAAACCCTTTCTATTGGTCGATGTTGAGTCTAGTGATTGTGAAAACTATTTGAAAGCTAAAAGTATTTGCGAAAATCTGATTAGGATTCTTTTTATTCCTTACTTGGTATTGCTCTAATTCAGAGTCACGCCTTACCTTGTCTTGATTTGAAAAAGCTTTACCATCTCCTCTGGTCTTTCAAAACTTAGGTGCCTCAAGGGCAGGTCGTTTCTTAACCAGTTGACCTAGAGTTGAGTTTTCTAGAGTCGTGTGTTCTTTGTTTTTCCTTTGTTTTGTTTCAATCGAGAGTTTTCCTTCCATCATGATCTCCCTACTTTGTGGGTTCCACATAATTTTGTTCTAGGCTTCGAGGTTTCCTTTCACCTCAGATGTCTCATTTTTATTTGTTTGGGTAATTCTGAAGCTATGACTTCTTAAAATTTACCTTGTGATTACTACCTCGCAGTGTCCTCTGTGTCGCTCAGATAGTAGTTATGCCTTCCTCTGTGTTTTAACCCTTCGACTTGAACCGAAGGTCCCGGATTGTGTTGTGTTCTCTTAGTGTGAACCTCAGTACATGATGCTGAACTTTAACCCAAGATCCATTCCATTGACCCCTGGTGTCCATGGTCAAACCATACATCAGGATGGCTAACTTCAAATCCACCTAGCCCTCTAGTCTTTGGTTGTATTCGTGATTGAATTGCGGCAACAAAAGATCTTTCCTACCATTAGCTATGGCAGAGGTTCTTTTATGGAACCAAGTGGATCATGACAAGAGTGCTCTTTGTGAGTCTCACATCTATGTTCGTGACTCTTCTACACCTCCCTTTTCAGCATGAGTTTTGCAAGAGTGTTATCTTGTGCATCTACATCTCACGATTTCTAATTCTGATCGTGTTCCTCCTCTTCAGTTACTTTCCGACCTTTGTCTGCTAGTTAGCAGCCAAGTTGTAATTGTGCATTGGAATTTTCTAGTGCATGTTACCCTTATCGTATTTCAAGACATTTCACTTCGAGATGTCAGGAGAAACAAACTCCGGTACCTCCTCCATTTCTAGAATTTGGTGAAAGAGTTGTAATCCGCAGATTAAAAGGCTTATGTAGCTTCTAGTCTGTTCTACCTTAGAGTGTCACACTCTTCTATATCTATAGGTCGTGCTACGTCTCATGGCCTTATTGATGAAGTGATGCTCTTACACATCCTTACTCGCCCTTCCTCTGAGTTGTCCATGCTTGGGAATGATGGGGTATATGTATTCATGTGGCCATTCAAGATTCTTAGCAATTATCATCGCTTTTAATTCCAAGGACGTTGGTGTCATTCTTAGCATGATTGTTTAACCAATCACTAAGAGAAGTTTGACTTTGTTTCCAAGTCTGTTTGTTCAGGGTCTCATTCGGTGGTCAAAGAGTTAGGTTCATGCCGAATCTATCAAGACCACATCGCTTTCCTTATAAAGCATGTTGGCTTTCGAACTTAGAGATATATCGGTGGTACGTGATATTCTGGATGTCTATCCAGAAGTATCGCCATGTTGGCACATGACCGTATTGTCAAGATCATGAGTAAGTTGGTTCTTTGAACCAATCCTTCTCCAAGAAACCGTACTAGGTATCCTGGATTAGTTGGTTGAGATTAAACAACAACTTGGAGAGTTGAAAGACAAGAGCTCTATCCGACTTGATCTTCTTAAAGGGATGTCTAGTTTAGTTTGTGTTGAAGTAAGGAAGTATATCCTTGATGGATATGCTATCTTCCCAAATCTTTGATTTGAGCTTGGGCTATCATCAAATCAAATTTACTTCCGAGGACTATCTTGATGATGTTTTTACTATTAGTGTTTCACGTGAATACATCTTCATGTTCTTTGGTCTGACCAATAGTTTTGCCTCGTTCATGCAACATGTGATCCCCTCATTGGAGTATCTTGATAAGTTTGTTGTTGAGCCTATCGATGATATTCTTATTTTCTCCATGTCTAAAGAGGTTCATATTGAACAACTGGCACTAGTGTTGGAAACTTTTAAGAACCATCTTTGTGTTATCATGAAGTATGTGTTCTGGATGCTAGAAGTGACCTTCTCTGGTTCACGTGAATTTGATGAAAGATGTTGCCGTGGATCCGAGTAGAGTTCCCTTTTCTTTCCTCAGGAATCATTGCAAGTTGTTCATGCATGTGCAGAAGAGTGGTAGGTTGTTACCTCCATTCCTTGAAAAGTTCCTTTGTGCACACTAAGTCACTGATTGGTTTGTTCAAGAAAGAGAAGAAGCTTAATAGCTTCAATATCTTCATTGATGTCCTCTCTAGGAATAAATTGTGTTACATTGCAAGTTCACATGCGCGCAATTGCCTTATTGGCAATCGCAACCACACGTATTACGCAATCTAGCTCAATCTTTTGGAGCTTGACATTGTAGTCTATATCTTCAGAATCTAGCAACTTTACCTTGGTGGTAACTATTGCAAATTTCTATTTGGATTTGCTAAGTCTGAAATATCTTTACACCTACCTAAGCTGAATCTCAAGTTCCAATGGTGGTAGGTGTTCCTCAAGGATTTTTTTACATAGTCTCTTTATAAATCCGACAAGATTGATGTCGTGGTTAACACAATTAGTCGGAAGTCCTACTGCGAAGATTTATTGAAGTAACAAGAATAACCACTCTCCATACGGATCTTATGTGACTTATTCTACAAGTTGCCCTTATGATGCTTTTCAATTCCAAAGTTTGACCTTCACTTGATGACCTTTTGAAGGCTCGTGAATAGCCTAATGTTGGTGTCTAGAACATCAAGGAGAACATTAGAAGCAGCGTTGCTAAATGTCTGTCGGTCAATCCCTCAGAAGCATTGCTCTTATGACAACAACTCCGTCAGGAGAAATTTCACTCCCCGGTGATCCTGCTATGTTGTTTGACAATGCTTTTCCCCTTCCTTTGGATTTTACTTGAAGTTCTTGATGTCTACGCACGCTTCTATTCTTGTTGACAGTGTTGGGCCTCCAAGTGTAGAGGTTTGTAGAACGGCAGCAAGTTTACCTTAAGTGGATCACTCAAGGTTTATCGAACTCAGGGAGGTAGAGGTCAAAGATATCCCTCTTAAGCAACCCTACAATTACGATACAAGAAGTCTTTTGTGTCCCCAACACACCCAATACATTTGTCAGGTGTATAGGTGAACTAGTTCGGCAAAGAGATAGTGAAATACAAGTAATATGGATGATTATGAGTGGTAACTAGGACAATGCCCGCGCGTTGCTGCGGAAGAACAAAATTGACTTTAACATAGAAAACAAAAAGATACTGCTCTTGCTAACTAAACGTTTATAACTCTGCATAAATAAGAATATTTTTTAGATGAATGTATTAAAAAAATATAGATACACCTGAAGATATAAAGGTAGACACGTGGAATGTAAGAAAACGGCAGGCATTGGCCCAAGACTTCGCATTTGTCTTGCAGAATATAATGTGATAATCATGATACTCCCTTTTAATTTGATTTGAAATCCCTCAACTAACCATCCAACCAAGCATTACCATGTTAATTCTCAATGAACCTGTTGACCGCCAAAACCCACCGGCGGAACCGTCAACATGGTAGAGCCGGGAAGAGCCTAGAGCTGCGGCTGGCTGAGACCCCTCCGAGCGACGGCCCGCAATGCTCTTCTGGTCACACGCGGCGATGCGAAGTGCAAGGGCGTGCCACCTGACCTATACCTGGTCAGGAAGGTGATGGGGATGCCTCGCTTAGTTCATGCATGGCATACACGTAAACATTAAATACGAGCCTCGATCGGCTCTCGAGGTTATCTCGTGAATCGGCTCAAAGAGCCGATCCACCCATGATTCGTGCGGGGTGCACGAATACTTGGTGATCCTGCTTGATCAAGATAAAGCTAATGAGATCTACGACGATTTAGGGTTTTCACCGCATAATCGGATCATCCTACTCCGGGTTGGGCCTCGCGGCCACGCACGGTGCTCGTAAGCCGATCCTAAACAAGGCCACAAAACCAACATGACGTTGATCCTCGGAACATCCTGTTTAGGACTTGCGAACGCCACCCTACGTGCCGCTGGATCCTCCCCCTTTGTAAGGCCTAACTATTGCGAGATATTAAACTAATCCTTGCGAGCAAGGAGCAATCGTAACGGATCAGATCTACTAAATGATGAACAAGCAGGTGCCGCCCCCACGCCCGAGATAGGCGTGAGGGCGGCTAGACATGCAAGGGTTGCACTACGTAAGCATGTTATACGAAGAACTATGCTAACCCTAACACATCTATGATAACTACGTTGCCCGCCATCAAAGACGCTTCGAGTACGGGCAACGCATGAACAACGTGGAGCTTGTGCTGCCTAGATCGCAAGATGCGATCTAGGCAGCATGTCGCTACCTGATTGAAACCCTCGAGATGAAGGAGTTGGCGATGCGCCGAGATTGGTTTGTTTTGGGGTGAACGTTGTGTTGTTGTTTATTCCATAAACCCTAGATACATATTTATAGTCCAGGGGACTTTCCAATGTGGGCGTGCACTAAACCGTGCACGAGATAAACTCTAACTTCTAAACTAAGATGCGATCTAATATGTTATAGATACACGGGCAGTTTAGCCCAACTTGGTATACAAGGCCGATTCACGTATTCCTTATATATATATATATATTTCTTCAAGCCCATCTTGATCGCGGCCCACCTCTGGCTCGGTCAAATTCTGGTGATAACACATGCCCCCCTGGTTTTGGAAATGACATTTCCAAAATCATTATGCTTTCTTTCGTCGGGTCATGTCGTGGCAGGATTTTTCGCAGTATCCGTCATCATGATGCCCTGTCCCTTCCGCTTCTACGCGGCTTACGAAATTTTTCTGCCAGGCACCATTCCTCGGGAACTGCTGTGGCAATGAATCTCCCGCATATCCTCTTTATCTAACCGTTTTACACGGTTTTCGGCCTCTTCAGCCCCTTCGCACTAGCACCCAAAAAACCCTTCCGTGCCACCATGTCTTCTTCCTCCTCTTCCTCCTCCGAACTTTCCTATGGGTCCTCCTCCTCCCGCGAGACGCCACCGGACATCCGTGCCCCAGAAGCATGGGACCTGGAAGACCACGCCTCTTCCATCTGGTCCGAGGATGACCAATCCCTGACCAGCGGGGATGAAGATCTTCAGTTCCTTGCCGTCGGGGAACTGGAGTCGGAGAGCGAGGATGACCGGTTCCCCTGGGACGGCTGTCCTTCCTCTGCAGAAGAGGAAAAGGAAGACGATGCCGACGACGACGACTCCCTCGAGGGCTATCCGCCGGCGAAGCGTCTCCGCATGTGGTGGGATGACGACATCAGCGACGACAAAGACGGGGATGAAGCTCCCGTAGAGGGCTACGGGAGTAGCGACGAGGGGCCCATCGGCAGCAGTGCCGATGAGAGCTCCGAGGACGACGACGAGGGCAGTGATGGCCCATAGATTAGGATCTACTAGTGTAGGCTTAACAGTAGTAGATTGGTCAATAGACCCTCCTTTTGAGCAATCGGTTCTTCCTTTGTAAGAAATCCTCTTTATTAATGAAGAAGTCTCCCCAATTTGATTTTGTTGATTCCTTTTAACCGATCCTCAATGAGCCGATGATAACACATCAAGCCTTCCTGAACTATCCTTCGTCCCTTTCGAATAATAACTTCGGGTTCCACCAGATCACCCTTGACGAAAATCACGACTCGGGACTTAGCCGATGGCCACCTAATCGGCTTTCCAAACAGAGCATCTGCCAGGCCAGCTGCCCCCCGAGCCTCAGTCCAGGCGACAAAGGTAGTAAATCAGCCAAATGTGCCGCCATCGTCCTCAGGCCATAACGCGGAGCCAGCCGATTTTATCAGGAGTCGGCTTCCCAGAACAAAGGGCCTTCAAGGTGAGCTGCCCCCCGAGCCTTCAATCTACTCCTTGTGCTTGCACGTCCAGGCTGCTCTTGGCATTGTTCTTGAAGAGAGGATCCGAGCCCTTAAACTACTCCACTGGGGAGTTCTTCCATTAAAATCTTCCTCCGTGCTCCATTGACCCTCTGATCGAAACAGTTATTCCTCTTGAGTCGATGGCCATGCATCGGCTTTTCATATCCTTAAGTCGATGCCTGCCGCATCGGCTGTCTCTCGAAAATTTTCGATTTTTTTTTTTTACGGCCGACCTGTGCATCGGCCCCCATATTCCAATAGCCATCACCAAAAGATGAGATGCTTCCGTTGCATATCCTTGTATTTTCATACACCTGGGTGCCCCCCGAGCCGATTCTGTCAAGAGAATTGATGGTATCGGCTCTGTTGGATAACATGTTTGAAACCAGGCAGAATGGTGGGTGAGGATAATTTTGGCCGATTGCTGGAATCGGCCTCCACATTGCTTGCTCGTTGAAGGTTTTCGTAAGCTCCCTTCATAAATTTTGGGGCCGATCACAAGGACCAGCCTTGCCTGATTTGCTCATTGGTTTTGATCTTGCTATTCTGTTAGGCTGGATAAAACCAACCCAACCTCTGACTTGATGCGCTTGCTGTCGTCCACCTTGAGTGCACCGTAGAGTCGTGGAGCACTAAGCTCTGTCGGCAAGACGAGTACCATGTTTGTGCCAGCCGATGTCTCATCATCGGCTTTCCTCTGTTTGGGGCGCCACTCCATTTTTCGTGGACGACCCTCTTCATCCAGGGTTCGCTGAACCTTCGCAGCCAGATCAGGCCGTGCCTTCCTTAGCGTATGCAGGTATAACCTTTCGGCTTCCTCCAGGCCGCGCAATCGCTGAACCCTGCGTTTTTGTGAACGGCTGAGTCCGTCAGGGCACCACCTTGGACGGTGGTACCTGTCTTCTTCTTCTTCTCCTTGTCCCTCGTCTTCTGAATCCTCAAGATCCGCCCAACGAGGTGACTCAGCGCGTTTGCTTTGTGGTGGGAGAGGCCCTAGGCGCTCAAACACATATACGTTGGCTGCCTCCTTCTTCTTCTGGTTGCATTCTGGGCAATTGCCGATTGTGGGCAATCGGCTCATTCCTGAATCCCAGCAGTGTCTGAAGAAAGGGCAGTCCCAGTGTCTGGCGTTGTCATCTTGCTCCCTTGACTTGTCTGTGGCACGGCGCTCGTGCTCCTCCTCATCGCAATCCTGCCGACGATGTCTTCTGGCTTCTCTAGCCAGACGATCTCCTTTATCATCATAGTTGGACCGTCGGCGTTGGTCATACTGACTCACATATTTGTTGAGGAGGTGATCAGAGAGAGCTCGTTGATATCTTATGTTCTTCACTTCTCCCTCTGTGACGTAGCGCTTGCCATCATGATGGAGCCGATCGCGTGGAGCGGCCTCCTCCGTGTCCTTGCTATGAGAGCAGCTGCCCTCATCTCCATCTTTGCCAGAGTGGTTCCCAGGTCCTACCATGTTGATGCTGAACGATGGACCTGGCTGGCAACCCTCAGGTTGGGTGACTTCCACCATGTTAACGGCGGGTAAGGGTTGGGTGTCGACCTTCATGGCGTACTGGTTGAAAATTAGACGCCCCTTCTCTATCGCCGCTTGGATGTGCTGACGCCACACCCTGCAGTCGTTGGTAGCATGGGAGAGCGAGTTGTGGAATTTGCAGTACGGCTTTCCGTTTAGCTCTTGCGCCGTGGGGAACTTGAGACCTTCAGGGATCGTCAACTGTTTCTCCTTGAGCAGGAGGTCGAAGATTTGTTCAGTCTTGGTCACGTCAAAATCAAATCCCCTGGGCGGCCCTGGTGGCTTTACACATTTGCAGGACACGGGGGTTCCTCCCCGAGTCCACTCAGCCACTCGCTACTTCTTGGTCTCCCGCGGGCACTTCACCTTCCTCTGTATCGACCATGACTACTGCACGCTTGAACTTGTCCTGGTACAGGTCTGGGTGGCGCTGTTCATATGCTGATAGTTTCTGAACCATGTGCGCCAGCGAGGGATAATCTGCTTGGGAGGCCATGTCCTTGAGCTGTGTTGCAAGGCCAGCTACCGCCAACTCGATCGCTTCCTTTTCGGTTATACGAACCGAATAACATCGGTTCCTAAGATTCCTGAAGCGCCTGGATGTACTCTGTCACCGTCTCTCCGCGCTTCTGACGTAGTTGTGCTAGATCGGCAATGCTAGACTCGGAAGCTTCTGAATGGTATTGCATATGGAACTGTTCTTCCAATTGCTTCCAAGACTGGATGGAGTTTGCTGGCAAAGAGGTATACCATCCAAAAGCCGATCCTGTGAGGGATTGTGAAAAGAGCCTCACGCGTAGCTGATCCGACACTGAAGCCGGTCCTAGTTGAGCCAAATATCGGCCGATGTGCTCGATGGAGCTGGAGCCATCCGATCCACTGAATTTGGAGAAGTCAGGGAGCCGATATTTAGGTGGCAGCGGGATCATCTCGTACTCGTCGGGGTACGGCTTGGAATAGCCGATTGCCCTTCTTTTCGGCATCATGCCGAACTGGTCTCTCAGTATGGTACTGATTTGATCCGCTGTGCTGGCTGCAGGAGATGCACTCTGAAGATTCGCCGGGGTGGCGTACTTAGCCAGCCATGTTTGCTTTTCCAGCTCTGAGCCAACTGCAGGAGCTGGGTTCGGGAGTTTCGTCGGGGTGGCATACTTAGTTAGCCACGTCTGCTTCTCAAGCTCTGTTGCTGACGTCCCTCCTGTTTGCGCCGGAGTCCCTGACGTTGTGGCCTGGTTTGAGAGTGGCCAGTTGCCACAATCTGGCACATACGTGCACGCGTATCCTTGAGGGATCTCCTTGGGCTCCTCAGCCAAGAACTGGTAGTCACTAGGGCCACCATCGATCTTGTAGACGACGAATGCCGGTGTAGCCGGCACTTCAGCTGGTGCCGCCAACGCAAATGGCAGCGGTGGACGGGACTGGAGTGGCAACTCTCCTTGATGCGTCCCGAGAGCTGGTCCTGACGGCGAGTACTGGTGGCTCATGATCTCCTGGATCACGCGCGAGCGAGACGCTCCAACACGTTGACCAAGTTTTCGAGTGGCGGTGTAGCGAGTGAGCTACCGGGTAGTTGATCTCCTGCCGTAGGCCTACGGTGCGTTCCTCCGACGGGGCAGAGAGGTCTATCCCATCGAGTGCACCTTCTGGTGAGAATCCCTTCCATCTGATGCCATGGGTACGGGTTCTCTGAAAAGAGCCGATGAGGTCGGCTTCGAGGGTGACCTTGATCTCGTCGTGTTTCTTCTTGAGCTCGGCAGGTAACTCCTCGTAGGTAACTGGCATGCCGTCCGCCGCCATCTCAGATGTAGATGGCGATGTGGTTGATGTAGACGAGGTCCCACCGGGCGTGCCAGAATGTGTTGACCGCCAAAACCCACCGGCGGGCAGCGACCGTCAACACGGTAGAGCCGGGAAGAGCCTAGAGCTGCGGCTGGCTGAGACCCCTCCGAGCGACGGCCCGCAATGCTCTTCTGGTCACACGCGGCGATGCGAAGTGCAAGGGCGTGCCACCTGACCTATACCTGGTCGGGAAGGTGATGGGGATGCCTCGCTTAGTTCCCGCATGGCATACACGTAAACATTAAATACGAGCCTCGATCGGCTCTCGAGTTATCTCGTGAATCGGCTCAAAGAGCCGATCCACCCATGATTCGTGCGGGGTGCACGAATACTTGGTGATCCTGCTTGATCAAGATAAAGCTAATGAGATCTACGACGATTTAGGGTTTTCACCGCATAATCGGATCATCCTACTCCAGAGTTGGGCCTCGCGGCCACGCACGGTGCTCGTAAGCCGATCCTAAACAAGGCCACAAAACCAACATGACGTTGATCCTCGGAACATCCTGTTTAGGACTTGCGAACGCCACCCTACGTGCCGCTGGATCCTCCCCCCCTTTGTAAGGCCTAACTATTGCAGATATTAAACTAATCCTTGCAGAGCAAGGAGCAATCGTAACGGATCAGATCTACTAAATGATGAACAAGCAGGGTGCCGCCCCCACGCCTGAGATAGGCGTGAGGGCGGCTAGACATGCAAGGGTTGCACTACGTAAGCATGTTATACGAAGAACTATGCTAACCCTAACACATCTATGATAACTACGTTGCCCGCCATCAAAGACGCTTCAGTACGGGCAACGCATGAACAACGTGGAGCTTGTGCTGCCTAGATCGCAAGATGCGATCTAGGCAGCATGTCGCTTACCTGATTGAAACCCTCGAGACGAAGGAGTTGGCGATGCGCCGAGATTGGTTTGTTTTGGGGTGAACGTTGTGTTGTTGTTTATTCCATAAACCCTAGATACATATTTATAGTCCAGGGGACTTTCCAATGTGGGCGTGCACTAAACCGTGCACGAGATAAACTCTAACTTCTAAACTAAGATGCGATCTAATATGTTACAGATACACGGGCAGTTTAGCCCAACTTGGTATACAAGGCCGATTCACGTATTCCTTATATATATATATATATTTCTTCAAGCCCATCTTGATCGCGGCCCACCTCTGGCTCGGTCAAATTCTGGTGATAACAGAACCAGAATCCTAGCGAGAAAATAGCTGATTGTACCTATCATTCAATCTACTACAACGGAAAACAATCTACATTTCTTCTAGTCACCTTCTTCTAGCAATTTTCGTATAGCAGTCATCGTGAATGATTTGAGTGCTACAGAAACCAAGTTGTAAAACTACCTTTGTGTGTAACATGATTAACTGCACTCAAATGCTGAGCTCCATGACTATTGTTTGTATCAATACAGCGTGGTTGAAAGGCAGGGTGACATCACATTGTATAGAGCGGTGTGTCCATTGCTGCCAGGGCAAGATATCCAAGCCATTCTTGCCATTTAGCATGCCGGCTCAGCAAAATTGAAGCCCGAATATTCATACTGACCCATCTTCCGAGGATCTGTTTCGGGAAGAAAGGACAGCTTCAGAGCATGTGCACATACACAAGAAGTAGAGCATCTACCCGTCCGCACAATCACCCTATGCCACCGTGGAAGGCCTGGAGCTACTGTTGTTGCTCTCCAACTGGTGTGTACAAGCTGATCTCCAGGACCATGACGGAAGCTGGTGGTGAAGATGGCGATTTTGCCAAGCACCTCCGCCCGCATCCTGTTGCACCCTCACCTCAGCGTCAAGGTCCCGGGTATTTGGTGCAGCGAGTGATATTCTGCTTCTCCCCCAGATCCTTCGACCTGACCGAGATGTTGCATGCCTGGACTGCTTGCAGACGGCGGCTATTGCCTGAGCGCCCAACGCTCCTTGCCATCTGGAACCGTCGACATCAATGATCAACTGTGCGCCCAGGAAGAAGATGCGCCTCAACCGTAAGGGACGTGGCGGTCACCAGGCACCATCCAGTGGAGTTTCTCGACCGCTGCTGGAAAAGCTCAGGAGCGGGCATCGGTGCCGAGTTTATCCACCGTCGCTGGAAAATATAAGGAGCTAGCATCGGCGCAGAGCCTCTCCACCGCCTCCTCCCGTTCCACGGCGACGTGTTGATCACGGACAGTCATCCGAGCTATGCTACCGACCTTGATTCTTGCTTGAGCTGCATGGCCGAACCTGCTGATGGAGGGAATTCCGGTCCATCTCAACGTAGATAGATCCGACGACGGGCGTCATTGCGTCGTGTCTGGTCTGAGGTTAGACTTGCAACCGATGACGAGATTTTGGGGGCTCCATATTTCGAGTTGTTGGAGATATGCCCAAGAGGCAATAATAAAAGTGGTTATTATATATCTTTGTGTTTATGATAAATGTTTATATACCATGCTATAATTGTATTAACCGAAACATTGATACATGTGTGTTATGTAAACAACAATGAGTCCCTAGTAAGCCTCTTAACTAGCTTGTGTATTACTAGATGATCATAGTTTCATGATCATAAACATTGGATGTTATTAATAACAAGGTTATGTCATTATATGAATGATGTAATGGACACACCCACTTAAGCGTAGCATAAGATCACGTCATTAAGTTTTTTGCTATAAGCTTTCGATACATAGTTACCTAGTCCTTTCGACCATGAGATCATATAAATCACTTATACCGGAAATGTACTTTGATTACATCAAACGCCACTGCGTAAATGGGTGGTTATAAATGTGGGATTAAGTATCCAGAAAGTATGAGTTGAGGCATATGGATCAACAGTGGGATTTGTCCATCCCGATGACGGATAGATATACTCTGGGCCCTCTCGGTGGAATGTCGTCTATATTAGCTTGCAAGCATATGAATGGTTCATAAGAGACCACATACCACGGTACGAGTAAAGAGTACTTGTCAGGAGACGAGGTTGAACAAGGTATAGAGATACCGATGATCAAACCTCGGACAAGTAAAATATCGCGTGACAAAGGGAATCGGTATCGTATGTGAATGGTTCATTCGATCACTAAGTCATCGTTGAATATGTGGGAGCCATTATGGATCTCCAGATCCCGCTATTGGTTATTGATCGGAGAGAGGTCTCAACCATGTCCACATAGTTCGTGAACCGTAGGGTGACACACTTAAGGTTTGATGTCGTATTAGTAGATATTGAATATGGAATGGAGTTCGAAGTTTTGTTCGGAATCTCGAATGGGATTCCGGACATCACGAGGAGTTCCGGAATGGTCCGGAGAATAAGATTCATATATAGGAAGTCATTTTATAAGTTTGAAAATGATCTGGTGCATTTATGGAAGGTTCTAGAAGGTTCTAGAAAAGTCCGGAAGAAATCTCTATGGAAGGCGGAGTCCCGGAGGGACTCCACCAAGCTTGGCCGGCCAACCCTAGAGGGGTGGAGTCCCAGGTGGACTCCACCAAGGTGGCCGGCCACCCCCTCCCAAGGAAAGGTGGGAATCCCACCTCAAGTGGGAATCCCACCTTGGGTAGGTTTCATGTCATATGGAAGGTTTTGGTTTGGGGTCTTATTCGAAGACTTGTAGTCCAACTCTTGGGTGTTCCACCTATATAATGAGGGACAAGGGGAGGGGGCCGGCCACCTCAAGCCATAGCCTTGGCCGCACCCCATAGTGGCCGGCCACCCCCTCTCCCAAACCCTAGCTGCCCCACCTCCTCCACCTCTCCCGCAAACGCTTAGCGAAGCTCCGCCGGAGATCTCCATCGACACCGCCACCACGCCGTCGTGCTGCCGGGATTCAAGGATGATCTACTACTTCTGCTGCCCGCTGGAACGGGGAGAAGGACGTCGTCTTCATCAACACCGAACGTGTTACCGAGTACGGAGGTGCTGCCCGATTGTGGCACCGTCAAGATCTTCTACGCGCTTTTGAAAGCGGCAAGTGATCGTCTACCGTAGCAACGAGAGGGCTTTGGAAATCTTCAAGGGTTAGTCTCGTTTATCCCCTCGTTGCTCCCATCTTCTAGATTGCATCTTGGCTTGGATTGTGTTCTCGCGGTAGGAATTTTTTTGTTTTCTATGCTACGAATCCCGTCAGTGGTATCAGAGCCGTGTCTATGCATAGATGGTTGCACGAGTAGAACACAATTGTTTTGTGGGCGTTGATGCTTTGTTGTCTTTAGTTTGAGTACTTTTCATCTTTGTGGCATAGTGGGATGAAGCGGCTCGGGCTAACTTACATGACCGCGTTCATGAGATTTGCTCCACGCTCGACATGCAACTTGTATTGCATAAGTGGCTTTGCGGGTGTCTGTCTCTCCTACTGTAGTGAAGATTCAATTTACTCTTCTATTGACAACACTAGTATCACCGTTGTGGTTCATGTTCGTAGGTAGATTAGATCTCACTCGAAAACCCTAAACCACGTAAAATATGCAAACCAAATTAGCGACGTCTAACTTGTTTTTGCAGGGTTTGGTGATGTGATATGGCCATGATGTGATGATGAATATGTATGAGATGATCATTATTGTATTGTGGCAACCGGCAGGAGCCTTATGGTTGTCTTTAAATTTCATGTTGAGTAGTATTTCAAAGTAGTTGTAATAGTTGCTACATGAGGTGAACAACCATGAAGACGGCGCCATGGACCTTGACGCTACGCCGACGATGATGGAGATCATGCCCGTTGATGATGTAGATCATGTCCGTGCTTTGGAGATGAAGATCGAAGGCACAAAGACTAAAGGGCCATATCATATCACATATGAATTGCATGTGATGTTAATCCTTTATGCATCTTATTTTGCTTAGAACGCGACGGTAGCATTATAAGATGATCCCTCACATTAATATCAAGATAATAAAGTGTTCTCCCCTCGTATGCACCGTTGATATAGTTCGTCGTTTCGAAGCATCTCGTGATGATCGGATGTGATAGACTCAACGTTCACATACAACGGGTGTAAGCCATGTTGCACACGCGGAATACTTGGGTTTGCTTGACGAGCCTAGCATGTACGGACATGGCCTCGGGACAACGGAAACCGAAAGGTTGAACACGAGTCATATGGATGATATGATCAACATGTTGATGTTCACCATTGAAGCTACATCATCTCACGTGATGATCGGTTTTGATGTAGTGGATTTGGATCGTGTATCACTTAACAACTATGAGGGATGTTGTATTAAGTGGGAGTTCATTAGTAATTAGGTTAAAACATGAACTAATTATCATGAACATAGTCTGAGTAGTATTTTGAATTAATTTTGTAGTATTGGCATCCGTTTTCTACCTTGCGTTAGTCTTGTAATTGAGATAGAAATACTGTTAAAATCTGACAAGAAACTTTACGGACTGGTACCGTATTGTTAAACAATCAAGAAATGATTAATTCCTATTGCAAACTTTTAGTAAACCTCACATTTTTGATTCAAAGAGCTATGGTTTCAGTTAATACCTAAAGTCATCTTGTCTCCGTGAAACTTGAAGTTCAAATCTGTTTGAAAAGTAAGGAGCTGAAAATTTTAGTTTTCAGAAATAATCAAAGGTATGAGATATATGTGATATCTAAGACCTTATTGCAAGATGATAGAATATAATTTGGTGAGACTACATAAACTCATAAGTTTTATGGGAATGTACGAAGATTGAAGACGCAAGGCGTCCCAATCCTCCAACTATTGGGGCACTAACGATATTCGCATATCCATCGTCCTTAGTATGCACCGTTGCTAAAGACTCGTTGTTTTGAATACTAAGGTATAGATTCTACGTGTGCATACAACGGGCACAAACCAGATTTGCACATGCGAATACTGAGGTTAAACTTTACGAGCCTAGCATGTACATACATGGTCTCGGAAAATTCGTCATGATATGATGGATAAAATTATGAGTGAAATTGTTCATCATATTACAAAGTTACTAATAGTGAAATCTGAAACACTTGTCATATGATGATCAACTTCAAAGTAAGAACCTCAAGGTTATTGGTATTTGACCAACAAACCTAGAAGTTATTGAAGGTGAAGTATTTTCTGAGAATGAGGAAAGCTAAAAGAGAAACTACAAAAGATATTTTGGCAGAAAGAAAGAAAAGACTAGAAAGTCTAGCTCGAGTGTATATAAATGATATAAATGTTATGGATGTATTCCTCGTTTGGTCACACAATGAAATTCTTGGGTATTTGTACCATATTGGTTGGTATGAAGTGTCATACAAAACAACGCAATACAAGAATACAATGGCCTAAGTGACTGACAAGGAATATGATAGGAATGCACGTCCGGAACAAAAATAAAGTGTTATTATGTTCATCGTTGGCATTCTACCTAGCCCTTAGAATTTATAATAAAGAACTTAATAATTGTTATTTTGCTCTGGTCAAATGAAAACAATGAGTTGTTCAAATTATGACATTTATCCATGTACGATGGATAAGTTATTATAAATCTTAATAGTGAAACACGCATACATAACACTGACGCTAAAATGCCATAAGGCAATTGGTTTGAATTCCACTTATTTGTGGAACCGCCATTTAGGTCATGTTAGAAAGGAACACATGAAGGAACTCCATGCAAATGGATTTTTAGAGTCATTTGATTTTTGAATCATTTGGCGCTTGCAAATCTTTTCTAAAGAGAATGACTGAAATACCGTTCATAGGACAAGAGTTGAACGGGCTACTAACTTAGTGGAAACATACATGATGATATATGTGGTTCACTGGGCATAGTTGTGTGCGGGAGATTCTTCTACTTCATGAAAACTTCCAACAATGAATTGAGTATATATATGTGGATATATTCGATAAGGAAGAAGTTTGAAACATTTGAATAGATTCAAATAAATTTCAGCATGAAGTGGAAATCATCGTAATAGAAAATTCAAATATCTATGATTGGATCATAGTGGAAATATTTGAATTACGAGTTTTAGCGAACATCTAAGAGAGTTATGAAGTTGTTCTACAACTCACGTTTCTTGGAGTATCATAGTGATGATGAAGTATCCGAGAGACGTATCCAAACCTTGTTGGATTAATGATGAGATAAAATAAAATGAAGCCATTATATCTTTGTGGATTATGCTTTAGAGACTACCGCTTTTACACTGAATAGAGCATCATCATGATCCGTTGAAATGACACCATACGAGTTATGGCATGGGTATGAATCCTAATAGTCCTTTCTTAAATTTTGGTATGCATAGCATAAGGTAAATAAGTTTACAACCAAAATCGGATGAATATCTTTTTTGGTTATCCCAAAGAATTAATTGAGAATTCTTTCCACTATGAAGTAAAAGACAAAAGTGTTTGTTAATGTTACTTGCTTATTTCCAAGAAATTGTTTTCTAGCGAAGTATTTGAGTGGGAGGACAATAGAACTTGATAAGGTTTATGAACCTGAGCATAATGATCAGAGTAGCGCAGCATCGGAATTGGTTCCGGAAGCGGCCACGATGATCATAGCTCTCATGACTACAAAGTGTTTTAGTCATGGAGATCGAAGTACATATTGAACCTTGTAGGTATGGTTTACTTTGTGATCAAATAAATGATTTATGAATAAAGGATTGATTTTGAACAATGATAAATCAACTACATACAAAGAAGTTATGATGGGCCCTGACTCTGTTAAAATGGCTATACGCCATAAAATCCAAGATAGAAAAATACTTTTTGAAAGTAAATGGATCTATAAAATTGATGGACTTGGATGAAATATCATTGAAGAAGCTCGACTTGTCGAAAAATAGTTTACGACAAAGTTCAAAGAGTTGACTACGATAAGATTAGATCTTCTGTAGCAATGCTTAAAGTCTATATGGATTATTCTAGTAATCGCTACATATTTCTTTTATGAGATATGCTAGTAGGATGGCAAAATACATTACTGTTATCATCAGAATTTGACCGGATCAGATGTGGGCCGCGATTGAAGATGGATTTGAAGAATATACATGGAAGAAGTACATGAATCGGCCTGTTATACCAAGTTGGGCTAAATTGCCCGTGTATCTGTAACATATTAGATTGCATCTTAGTTTAAGAGGTTAGAGTTTTACCCGTGCACGGTTTGGTGCACGCCTCAATTAGAAAGTCCTATGGACTATAAATATGTATCTAGGGTTTATGGAATAAACAACAACCAACGTTCAACACAATCAATCTCGGCGCATCGCCAACTCCTTCGTCTTGAGGGTTTCTCCGGTAAGCACCATGCTGCCTAGATCGCATCTTGCGATCTAGGCAGCATAAGCCTATCTACGTTGTTCATGCGTTGCTCGTGCTGAAGCCTTTTTGATGGCGAGCAACGTAGTTATCTTAGATGTGTTAGGGTTAGCATTGTTCTTAGTATCATATGCTGTCGTAGTGCAACTCTTACGCATCTAGCCGCCCTTACGCCTATCTTAGGTGTAGGGGCGGCACCCCGCTTGATCATTATTTAGTAGATCCGATCTGTTACGGTTGCTCCTTGTTCTTCAAGGATTAGTTTAATATCCGCAATAGTTAGGCCTTACAAAGGGTTGGAGGATCCAGCGGCGTGTAGGGTGTAGTTTGCTGGCCCTAGACAGGATGTTCCGAGGATCAACCTCGTGTTGGTTTTTAGGCCCTGTCTAGGATCGGCTTACGATCACCGTACGCGAGCCCGAGGCCCAATCGTGAGTAGGATGATCCGATTATGCGGTGAAAACCCTAAATCGTCGTAGATCACATTAGCTTTATCTTGATCAAGCAGGACCACCATATATTCGGACACCTTGTATGAATCATGGGTGGATCGGCTCTTTGAGCCGATTCATAGGATAACCTGAGAGCCGATCGAGGCTCGTATTTAATGTTTACGTGTGTGCCCTGCAGGAAACTAAGCGAGGCATCATCCAACACCTTCCTGACCAGGTATAGGTCAGGTGGCACGCCCTTGCGACAGCATCGGACGTGTGACCAGAAGGCTTTGCGGGCCGTCGCTCTGAGGGACTAGGGCCAGCCGCAGCCCTGAGTTGTTCCCGGCTCTACGGTGTTGCCAGTCGTTGCTCGACGGTGGGTTTCTGACCGCAACACATTCTGGCACGCCCGGTGGGACAATCTTCGACATCCACCGCATCGCCATCTACCTCCGAGATGGCGGAAAGCACTCCGGTCAAGTACGAGGATCTGACTGACGAGCTCAAGAAGAAGTTTGACGAGATCAAGGCAGTCCTCGAAGCCGACCTCATCGGCTCTTTCCACAGAACCCGCTCCCATGGCATCAGGTGGAAGGGGTTCTCACCTGAAGGCGCGCTCGATGGAGTGGACCTGTCCACCCCGTCGAAGAACGCACCAGTGTCGCTGCGTCGAGAGATCAACTTCATGGTGGCTCATTCGCCGCACCGCCATTCTCGAGAGCCCGGTGAACACTTTGGAGCGTGTCGCTCTTCGCGTGATCCAGGAAATCATGAGCCACCGGTACTCTCCGTCGGGACCGGCTCGGGGACATACCAAGGGGAGATGCCACTCCACTCCCGTCCACCGCTGCCGTTCGCGTTGGCAGCGCCAGAAGTGCCGAACTCATCGGCCTACGTCGTCTACAAGATTGGTGGTGACCCAAGTGACTACCAATTCCTACATGAGGCGCCCAAGGAGATCCCGCATGGATACACGTGCGCATACGTGCTAGACTGCAGTAACTGGGCACTCTCAAACCAGGCTGCAACAGCAGGGGCCTCTGGAACAGCAGGAGGAACGTCGGGAGCGGATCTTGAGAAGCAAACGTGGATAGCTAAGTACGCCACTCCGACAAACCTCCAGAGCTCAGCTCCTGCAGTTTGGCTCAGAACCGGAAAAGCAAGCATGGCTGGCCAAGTATGCCACCCCGGCGAATCTTCAGGGTCCAACGCCTTCGGCCATCACCGCGGATGAGATTTGTACAATCCTAAAAGACCAGTTCGGCATGATGCCGAAAAGGAGGACAATCGGCTATACCAAGCCGTACCCCAACGAGTACGAATTGATTCCGCTACCTCCCAAATATCGGCTCCCTGACTTTACAAAGTTTAGTGGATCGGATGGTTCCAGCTCCATCGAGCATGTGAGCCGATATTTGGCACAGCTGGGCACTATCTCAGCATCGGACGAGCTGCGTGCGAGGTTCTTCGCACGATCCCTCACAGGATCGGCTTTCGGGTGGTACACATCGCTGCCACCGAACTCAGTCCGGACTTGGAAGCAGTTGGAAGAGCAGTTCCACCTACAGTATCACTCAGAAGCTTCCGAGGCTGGTATTGCCGATCTTGCACAAGTACGACAGAAGCGCGGGGAAACAGTGGAAGAATACATCCAGCGCTTCAGGACCATTAGGAACCGATGCTATTCGGTTCACGTGAGTGAAAAGGAAGCAGTTGAGTTGGCGGTGGTGGGTCTCTCATCATCTATCAAGGACGTGGCCTCCCAAGCAGACTACCCTTCGTTGGCGCACATGGTGCAGAAGCTGTCAGCATATGAACAGCGCCACCCAGATGTTTACCAGGACAAATTCAAGCGTGCGGTGGTCCTGGTTGAGGCAGACGAGGATGAAGGTGCTATGGGAGATCAGGAGGTAGCAGTGGCTGAATGGACTCGGACGGCAAGCCCCGTGTCCTATAAGTGGGTTAAGCCACAAGGTCCTCCAAAAGGGTTCGACTTCGACGTGACCAAAGCTGAGCATATTTTCGACCTCTTACTCGCGGAGAAGCAGCTGAAGGTACCCGAAGGCCACAAGATCCCCACGGTGCAGGAGCTGAACGGAAAGCCATACAGCAAATGGCATAACACGTTCTCCCACACCACCAACGACTGCAGGGTGTGGCGTCAGCAAATCCAAATGGCGATAGAAAAAGGACGGCTAATTTTTAACCAGTACGCCATGAAAGTCGACACACACCCCTTCCCCGCCGTTAACATGGTGAAGTATACTTACCATGGAGAGTGCCAGCCAGATTTCTCGTGCAATATCAACATGGTGGGACCTGGGCACCACTCCGGTAAGGACGGAGATGAGGGCAGCTGCTCTCATAGCAAAGACACAGAGGAAGCCGCTCCACGCGATCGGCTCCGCCATGACGGCAAGCGCTACGTCACGGAGGGAGAAGTGAAGAACATAAGATATCAGCGACCTCTCTCTGATCACCTCCTCAACAAGTATGTGAGTCAGTATGACCAACGCCGACGATCCAGCGATGATGATGAAAAAGATCGGCTGGCTAGGGACGACAGGAGACGTCGTCGGCATGATCACGAAGAGGAGCGATATGAGCGCCACGCCAAGGAGAAGCCGAGGGAGCAAGACAACATGGATAGGCACTGGGACTGCCCCTTCTTCAGATACTGCTGGGATTCAGGAATGAGCCGATTGCCTACAATCGGCAATTGCCCAGAATGCAAACAAAGGAAGCGGGATACAGCTAACGTGTCCGTGTTCAAACGTCTAGGGCCTCTCCCGCCTCGGAACAAACAGGTTGAGCCTGCTCGGGTGGAAGATCTCGAGGAACTAGAGGACGATGATGAAGAAGACAGGTATCATCGGCCAAGGTGGTGCCCTGATGGGCTCAGCCGTTCCCAAAAGCGAAGGGTTCAGCGACTACGTGGATTGGAGGAAGCTGAAAGGTTATACCTACACACGTTGAGGAAGGCGCGGCCTGATCTGGCCGCTAAAATTCAGCGAACCCTGGACGAAGAAGGTCGGCCACAAAGGAAAGAGTGGCGCCCTAAGCAAAGGAAAGCCGATGATGAAACCTCGGCTGGCACAAACATGGTGCTCGTGCTTCCAAAGGAGTCTAGTGCTCCGGGATTACACGAGGCACCCAGTTTCAACGACTGCGAGCGCATCAATGTGACACAGGATGGGACCAGGTTGGTCTCACCCACGGACCCGACTGTGTAGCGAAACGCAGCGTCTATGGACAAACGTGGCGATGCCGATCCTGGAGATCGGCCCCAAAGATTTCTGAAGGAAGCACAAACCTTCATCGAGCAAGCAACGTGGAGGCCGATTCCAGCAATCGGCCAAAATTATCCTCACCATCCGTCCTGCCTTGGTTCAACGCCAGTCTAATGGGCAATGAGGTTTCGTCGGTTAATGAGCTGGAAGAAGTCCACACTGGTCCTAACAGAGCCGACGTTCACATAGAGTGCCTTGGCTAATCATAGAGCCGATTTCAGCGAGTTACTCGGCGGAATCGGCTCGGGGGGCACCTAGGTGGATAAAACACGAGGATATGAAGGGAAAGTGTCTTCCTAATGCCCAGCAGTTCAAGATAATCTTTGATGATGGGTATTGAAGCATGGGGGCCGATACATAAATCGGCCGTAAAAATTCAAAATTTTTTGAGCACAGCCGATGCGCAGACATCGACTTAAGGATAGAACTGTTGTAAGCAGAGGCTCAATGGAGCAAGTTTGAGGGATTATGACCAAGAGCAGCATGGATGGGCAGATCAGGTTAAGGATGGGTCGCATCAAAATCCGCCAAAGGAAAGGAGCCGATCTGACCAGCAAGGTGCGAGAAGTGGACTGAACAAACTCGGGGGGCAGCTCACCCCGAAGGTCCTCTCTTCTGGAGGGCCGATTTAGTTCAAATCGGCTAGCTCTGCATGATAGTTCCCTCAGACATAATCAAGCCCAGGTCCATTCGGCTAATTTGCGTATCCTCGTCTCTGTTTCGCCTTGACTGAGACTCGGGGGGCAGCAGGCCTGGTAGATGTTCTATTGGGGAGCCGATTGGGGTACCGTCGGCTGATCCTTCGGTTGCAACCTTCTTCACCAAATGATGAGTGCTCGCAGAAGAGGATCGCTGAAACTGGTGAGAAAAATTTAAGGGCTCTCTTGAGGACTTTGCATTGTCCACCAGATCTCGAAATCATCGGTTGGGGAATTGAAGGATGGATTTTAAAGGGCAGATGCGTTGCTATCGGCTCATTACACATTGGCAAAGGGGACAAATCGGCAAAATCGAATTGGGGAAACTTCTTCATTAAGCAGGATTTCTTACAAAGAAAGAGCCGATTGCTCAGAGAAGGAAGAACAAAAGAAGGGTCTATTGACCAATCTACTACTGCTAGGCCTACACTAGTAGATCCTAATCTACGGGCCATCGCTGCCCCCATCGTCATCCTCAGAGCTCTCATCGGCACTACTGCCGATGGGCTCTTCGTCACTGATTCCGTGGCCCTCTACGGGAGCTTCATCCTCTTCTTCATCGTCGCTGCTATCGTCGTCCCACCACATGTGGAGGCGTTTCGCCGGCGGGTAGCCTTCGAGGGAGTCGTCGTCGTCATCTTCTTCTTCCTCTTCTTCAGAGGAGGGACAGCCGTCCCAGGGGAACTGGTCATCCTCGCTTTCCAATTCCAGTTCCCCATCGGCGAGGAACTGGAGATCTTCATCCCCACTGGTCAAGGACTGGTCGTCCTCGGACCAGATGGAGGAGGCGTGGTCTTCCTGGTCCCATGCTTCTGGTGCTCGGATGTCCTCCGGCGTCTCGCGGGAGGAGGAAGACCCATAGGAGAGGCTGGAGGAGGAAGAGGAGGCAGAAGACATGGTGGCGCAGGAGGGTTTTTGGAGTGCTAATGCGAAGGGGATGAAGAAGCGAACTGTTTAGAACGGTTAAATAAAAGGGGATATGAGGGAGATTCAATGCCACAGCAGTTCCCGAGGAAGTGGTGCCCAAACAGAAAATTTCGCAGAAGTAGAAGGGGCAAGGCATCATGATGAGGGATTCTGCGGCGGTTTCTGCTCTGCCACGACATGACCCGACGAAAGAAAGGCGTAATGATTTTGGAAATGTCATTTCCAAAACCAGGGGGGCATGTGTTATCACCAGAATTTGACCGGATCAGATGTGGGCCGCGATTGAAGATGGATTTGAAGAATATACATGGAAGAAGTACATGAATCGGCCTGTTATACCAAGTTGGGCTAAATTGCCCGTGTATCTGTAACATATTAGATTGCATCTTAGTTTAAGAGGTTAGAGTTTTACCCGTGCACGGTTTGGTGCACGCCTCAATTAGAAAGTCCCCTGGACTATAAATATGTGTCTAGGGTTTATGGAATAAACAACAACCAACGTTCAACACAATCAATCTCGGCGCATCGCCAACTCCTTCGTCTCGAGGGTTTCTCCGGTAAGCACCATGCTGCCTAGATCGCATCTTGCGATCTAGGCAGCATAAGCCTATCTACGTTGTTCATGCGTTGCTCGTGCTGAAGCCTTTTTGATGGCGAGCAACGTAGTTATCTTAGATGTGTTAGGGTTAGCATTGTTCTTAGTATCATATGCTGTCATAGTGCAACCCTTACGCATCTAGCCGCCCTTACGCCTATCTTAGGTGTAGGGGCGGCACCCCGCTTGATCATTATTTAGTAGATCCGATCCGTTACGGTTGCTCCTTGTTCTTCAAGGATTAGTTTAATATCCGCAATAGTTAGGCCTTACAAAGGGTTGGAGGATCCAGCGGCGTGTAGGGTGTAGTTTGCTGGCCCTAGACAGGATGTTCCGAGGATCAACCTCGTGTTGGTTTTTAGGCCCTGTCTAGGATCGGCTTACGATCACCGTACGCGAGCGCGAGGCCCAATCGTGAGTAGGATGATCCGATTATGCGGTGAAAACCCTAAATCGTCGTAGATCACATTAGCTTTATCTTGATCAAGCAGGACCACCATATATTCGGACACCTTGTACGAATCATGGGTGGATCGGCTCTTTGAGCCGATTCACAGGATAACCTGAGAGCCAATCGAGGCTCGTATTTAACGTTTATGTGTGTGCCCTGCAGGAAACTAAGCGAGGCATCATCCAACACCTTCCTGACCAGGTATAGGTCAGGTGGCATGCCCTTGCGACAGCATCGGACGTGTGACCAGAAGGCTTTGCGGGCCGTCGCTCTGAGGGACTAGGGCCAGCCGTAGCCCTGAGTTGTTCCCGGCTCTACGGTGTTGTCAGTCGTTGCTCGACGGTGGGTTTCTGACCGCAAAAATTACGTAACAGAAGTGTGTATTAAAGGTGTATACAAGATACAAACCAAAAGTTTTGCTAGTCCGTGGAATACTAGATAAGTATACAAACTTCAATTGGATGAAGTGAGTATCGCGGAGTTGGAATCTTCACCGGATGAAATAGTCAAAGAATTTTTGATTTCATCAGAAACAATGAAGATGCTTGCATTTGCAAGAAATTAAGTGGGAGCGCTGAGACATATTTATAATACTTTATGTAGATACATATAGTTGGTTATAAATGATGTAATTATATACTTGATTATAAAAGGTTTCATTGAGAATTAACTTCAATGAAAGGATATGGACTGAAACATACTTAGTGTCAAGATCTATGAAGATAGATTGAGACACATAATAAGTTTAAGTCAAAGTACATAGAATGGATATTGAAGTATTTCAATATAGAAATATTAAGAAAATGTTCTTGTCATGTGAAGGTTTAACAAGACTTGAGTGTATCTGACACTCAATGAGTAAAAACACATGAGTGATTATAGATCACGAATAATATGTACACAATCAGATGCCCTGTGTTCTAAAAAGTTAGGAGCATATACCAGAATGATACATGCAATGATCAATGGACAAACAGTAAGAATATCCTTGTGTGCTTTAGAAGAACCAAGGATATATATATATAGTTTTATATGGGGTAATGACAAACAAATCGCTGTAAGGTGTTGCACCGATATTTGTTTGGTCACATATAAAATTAATTTCAAATCTCAATTAGGCTAAGTGTTGATTAAAAGGTAGCACAATGCTAGATTTAGAAGAGTTCTAAAATATTGTGACGGATTCTACAAAAGAAGGCAGAGTATGTCATTGTTTTGACAATGACTGAGGATGTTAAGTCAAGAGGTTCTTTGAGAACTTGGTGTAGTTCCGACAGTGTCAAAATTTTGAAGCTATATTGTGTATGACAATATTGGTGACATATTTCAGACTGCGGAATTAAGGTTCCACCAGAAGACCAAACATATTTAATGCCGACTCATTTGGAAAATGAGTGATGCGTGAAGACGCTAATGAATTGCAAAATACATACGTTTCTGAGCATGTCAGATCCGTTGAATAAAACTTCTCCCGTGATAAAAACATGATAAAGCACCGGAAGGCCAAGGTGTTATATCTTTACATATGTAAACTAGATTATTGACTCTAGTGCAAGTGGGAGACTGTTGGAGATACGCCCAAGAGGCAATAATAAAAGTGGTTATTATATATCTTTATGTTTATGATAAATGTTTATATACCATGCTATAATTGTATTAACCGAAACATTGATACATGTGTGTTATATATATAAACAACAATAAGTCCCTAGTAAAGCCACTTAACTAGCTTGTTGATTAATAGATGATTAGTTTCATAATCATGAACATTGGATGTTATTAATAACAAGGTTATATCATTATATGAATGATGTAATGGACACACCCAATTAAGCGTAGCATAAGATCACGTCATTAAGTTATTTGCTATAAGCTTTCGATACATAGTTACCTAGTCCTTATGACCATGAGATCATGTAAATCACTTATACTGGAAAGGTACTTTGATTACATCAAACGCCATTGCGTAAATGGGTGGTTATAAAGGTGGGATTAAGTATCCGGAAAGTATGAGTTGAGGCATATGGATCAACAAGTGGGATTTGTCCATCCCGATGACGGATAGATATACTCCGGGCCCTCTCGGTGGAATGTCGTCTAATGTCTTGCAAGCATATGAATAAGTTCATAAGAGACCACATACCACGGTACGAGTAAAGAGTACTTGTCGGAGACGAGGTTGAACAAGGTATAGAGATACCGATGATCAAACCTCGGACAAGTAAAATATCGCGTGACAAAGGGAATTGGTATCGTATGTGAATGGTTCATTCGATCACTAAGTCATCGTTGAATATGTGGGAGCCATTATGGATCTCCGGATCCCGCTATTGGTTATTGGTCGGAGAGAAATCTCAACCATGTCTACATAGTTCGCGAACCGTAGGGTGACACACTTAAGGTTTGATGTTGTAATAGTAGAACTTGAATATGGAATGGAGTTCGAAGTATTGTTCGAAGTCTCGGATGGGATCCCGGACATCACGAGGAGTTTCGGAATGGTCCGGAGAATAAGATTCATATATAGGAAGTCATATTCCAAGTTTGGAAATGATCCGGTGCATTTATGGAAGGTTCTAGAAGGTTCTAGAAAAGTCCGGAAGAAATCACTTTGGAAGGCGGAGTCCCGAAGGGACTCCACCTCCCATGTCCGGCCAACCCTAGAGGGGTGGAGTCCCAGGTGGACTCCACCAAGGGTGGCCGGCCACCCCCCCATGGAAGGGTGGGAGTCCCACTTGAGGTGGGAATCCCACCTTGGGTAGGTTTCCCTACAACATGGAAGGTTTTGGGTTGGGGTCTTATTCGAAGACTTGTAGTCCAACACTTGGGGATCCACCTATATAATGAGGGGCATAGGGGAGGTGGCCGGCCACCACAAAGCCACAAGCTGGCCGCACCCCTTGAGGCCGGCCACCCCCTCTCCCAAACCCTAGCCGCCCCTCTCTCCTCCACCTCTCCCGCACGCTTAGCGAAGCTCCGCCGGAGATCTCCACCGCCACCGCCACCACGCCGTCGTGCTGCCGGATTCAAGGAGGAGCTACTACTTCTGGTGCCCGCTGGAACGGGGAGAAGGACGTCGTCTTCATCAACACCGAACGTGTGACCGAGTACGGAGGTGCTGCCCGATCATGGCACCGTGATCAAGATCTTCTACGCGCTTTTGCAAGCGGCAAGTGATCATCTACCGCAGCAACAAGAGCCTCATCTTGTAGGCTTTGGAAATCTTCAAGGGTGAGTCTCGATCATCTCCTCGTTGCTCCCGTCTTCTAGATTGCATCTTGGCTTGGATTGCGTTCTCGCGGTAGGAAAATTTTTGTTTTCTATGGAACGAATCCCTACAGCCACTTCTTCGACCCCACTCTGGACTCTGTCTTCGTTACGGAAAAATATTGACTTCGGCTTTTGTTTCGTCCAATTCCGAGAATTTTTCCTGTACGAATTTTCTGAAATAAAAAAACAGAAGAAAACATGGAACTGGCACTGTGTAAACAAAACAGAGAATATTTCTTGTTAATAGGTTAGTTTCAGAAAATGCATAAAATTTACACGAAGTGTAAACAAAACATATAGCAATTGGTGTAAAACAAGCATGGAGCATCAACAATTATAGATACGTTTGCGACGTATCAACATCCCCAAGCTTAACTCATGTTGTCCTCGAGTAGGTTTAACAAATTAATTTTTGAGGTGACATGCAGCTAACACAATCTTGATCAAGTTATTGTAAAGCATTGTGAGCTGAGATCAAAGTACTATAAACATAGGCATGATAGGTATAATTCTAACAATGGAACTTGGCAACTATGTTATAACATGAAGAGTAACTCAATACAAAGGATCATGAATAATTATGCATTGAAAGCAACTGTTTGTTTATGAGTATAGAGAAAACATAGAAAAGTGGTACTCAACATGTCCTTATGAAGTAGCAAAACATAAATTCTAGGACTCCTTTAAAGTTCAGAGGGTGACTAGATACAAGTAATTTAAGAACAAGCAATTAATATCATAATCATAAATCAATCGATAATAATTTTGGGACTATGCACATTGCACTAAGAATGACAACTATGCTCTCTTAATTGGTGCATAAAGTATAAGATGAAGACTCAACATAATAGTAAAAGAGAGACTCTTTGCAGAGTAAGCAAGATAAGCAAGTTTTATAAACCTTCCAAAAAGTATGGTACTCATTAGCTTTGAGCTCTCATTGCCCCTATCATAAGCATCTTGAATGGTTAAAGTTTATGTGATGGCAAATATGAGCTATATGCTTGACAAATCACAAGTTGAAAATCGCATGCCCTTTGAATACGAGTACCTAAACCTCATTCTACTCAACTTAGGTCCCAAATAAGTTCTTGTCATTGTAAGTATACATGTATCATCGAGAACCGCGAATGGGGTACCTTGATACGTCTCCGACGTATCGATAATTTCTTATGTTCCATGCCACATTATTGATGATATCTACATGTTTTGTACACATTATATGTCATATTTATGCATTTTCTGGAACTAACCTATTAACAAGATGCCGAAGTGCCAGTTCCTGTTTTCTGCTGTTTTTGGTTTCAGAAATCCTAGTAAGGAAATATTCTAGGAATCGGACGAAATCAAGACCCAGGTTCCTATTTTCACCGGAAGCATCCAGAACACACGAGAAGAACCAGAGGGGGGGCACTGGGCCCCCAGACCATAGGCCGACACGGCCCAGGCCCTGGCCGCGCCGCCCTATAGTGTCGTCGCCCCTTCAGCCCTCCTGCACCGCCTCTTCGCCTATTTAAAGCCTCCGTCGCGAAAACCCTGATACGAAGGACGAAACCCACAGAAACCTTCCAGAGCCGCCGCCATCGGAAGCCAAGATCTGGGGGACAGGAGTCTCTGTTCCGGCACCCTGCCGGAGCGGGGAAGTGCCCCCGGAAGGCTTCTCCATCGACACCGCTGCCATCTCCACCGCCATCTTCATCACCGCTGCTGCTCCCATGAGGAGGGAGTAGTTCTCCATCGAGGCTCGGGGCTGTACCGGTAGCTATGTGGTTCATCTCTCTCCTATGTACTTCAATACAATAATCTAATGAGCTGCCTTACATGATTGAGATTCATATGATGATGCTTGTAATCTAGATGTCATTGTGCTAGTCAAGTGAGTTTTACTTATGTGATCTCCGGAGACTCCTTGTCCCACGTGTGTAAAGGTGACAGTGTGTGCACCGTGTGGGTCTCTTAGGCTATATTTCACGAGAATACTTACTCACTGTTATGAATGGCGTAGTGAAGTGCTTATTTATATCTCTTTATGATTGCAATGTGTTTTGTATCACAATTTATCTATGTGCTACTCTAGCAATGTTATTAAAGTAGTTTTATTCCTCCTACACGGTGTAATGGTGACGAGTGTGTGCATCCGTGTTAGTACTTGGCGTATGCTATGATCATGATCTCTTGTAGATTGTGAAGTTAACTATTGCTATGATAGTATTGATGTGATCTATTCCTCCTACATAGTGTGAAGGTGACAAGTGTGCATGCTGTGTTAGTACTTGGTTTAGTCGTGTTGATCTTTCTTGCACTCTAAGGTTATTTAAATATGAACATTGAATTGTGGAGCTTGTTAACTCCGGCATTGAGGGTTCGTGTAATCCTACGCAATGTGTTCATCATCCAACAAAAGAGTGTAAAGTATGCATTTATCTATTCTGTTATGTGATCAATGTTGAGAGTGTCCACTAGTGAAAGTCTAATCCCTAGGCCTTGTTCCTAAATATCGCTATCGCTGCTTGTTTACTTGTTTTACTGCGTTACTACTGCCGCGTTACTATCGCTACCATATTACCACCATCAACTACACGCCGTTACTACTGCTCATATTCATTCATACCACCTGTATTTCACTATCTCTTCGCCGAACTAGTGCACCTATTAGGTGTGTTGGGGACACAAGAGACTTCTTGCTTTGTGGTTGCAGGGTTGCATGAGAGGGATATCTTTGACCTCTTCCTCCCTGAGTTCGATAAACCTTGGGTATCCACTTAAGGGAAACTTGCTGCTGTTCTACAAACCTCTGTTCTTGGAGGCCCAACACTGTCTACAAGAATAGAAGCTCCCGTAAACATCAAGCACTTTTCTGGCGCCGTTGCCGGGGAGGAAAGGTAAAAAGGCACTCATACTCCGGTTCCGTGTAACGAGTACTTTTACGGCGCCATTGTGTTTGTGCCCGAAGCTATTTCCTTTAGATCCTGCAATTGCATCTTTTTGTTTCTTGTTTACACTAGTTGGGCATAATGGACAACAATGAGCTTCTTATTCTATTTCCTGATTTAAAACATGGATTGTTTGATGCGAAAATTAAAAAACCTATGGAATCTTATTTGCATGCTTGGTAGTAATATTAGTATGAACGCTTTGAACACCATTGTTGATAATGATATAGAAAGTTCTAAGCTTGGGGAAGCTGGTTTTCATGATCTTTTTAGTCCCCCAAGCATTGAGGAGAAAATTTTCTTTGATGATACTTTGCCTCCTATTTATGATGATTATAATAGTGGTCTTTTGGTACAACCTACTATGGAGAGTAAATTTTGTTGTGAATATACTATGCCTCCTACACTTGATGAGAATAATAATGATAGCTACTTTGTTGAATTTGCTCCCACTACAACTAATAAAATTGATTATGCTCATGTGGAGAGTAATAATTTTATGCATGAGACTCATGATAAGAATGCTTTATGTGATAGTTATATTGTTGAGTTTGCTCATGATGCTACTGAAAGTTATTATGAGAGAGGAAAATATGGTTGTAGAAATTTTCATGTTACTAAAATGCCTCTCTATGTGCTGAAATTTTTGAAGCTACACTTGTTTTATCTTCCTATGCTTGTTACTTTGCTCTTCATGAACTTGTTTATTTACAAGATTCCTCTGCATAGGAAGCATGTTAGACTTAAATGTGTTTTTAATTTGCCTTTTGATGCTCTCTTTTGCTTCAAGTACTATTTCTTGCGAGTGCATCATTAAAACTGCTGAGCCCATCTTAATGGCTAAAAAGAAATAACTTCTTGGGAGATAACCCATGTGTTATTTTGCTACAGTAATTTGTTTTATATTTGTGTCTTGGAAGTTGTTTACTACTGTAGCAACCTCTCCTTATCTTAGTTTTGTGTTTTGTTGTGCCAAGTAAAGTCGTTGGTAGCAAGGTTGATACTAGATTTGGATTACTGCGCAGAAACAGATTTCTTTGCTGTCACGAATCTGGGTCTAAATCTCTGTAGGTAACTCAGAAAATTATGCCAATTTACGTGAGTGATCCTCAGATATGTACGCAACTTTCATTCAATTTGAGCATTTTCATTTGAGCAGGTCTGGTGCCCTTTTAAAATTCGTCTTTACGGACTGTTCTGTTTTGACAGATTCTGCCTTTTATTTCGCATTGCTTCTTTTGCTATGTGGGATGGATTTCTTTGTTCCATTGACTTCCAGTAGCTTTGGGAAATGTCCAGAAGTGTTAATAATGATTGTGTCACCTCTGAACATGTGAGTTTTTGATTATGCACTAACCCTCTAATGAGTTTGTTTCGAGTTTGGTGTGGAGGAAGTTTTCAAGGGTCAAGAGAGGAGGATGATATACTACGATCAAGAAGAGTGAAAGGTCTAAGCTTGGGGATGCCCCGGTGGTTCATCCCTGCATATTTCAAGAAAACTCAAGCATCTAAGCTTGGGGATGCCCAAGGCATCCCCTTCTTCATCGACAACATTATCAGGTTCCTCCCCTGAAACTATATTTTTATTCGGCCACATCTTATGTACTTTACTTGGAGCGTCTGTTTGTTTTTGTTTTTGTTTTTGTTTGAATAAATGCTTGTGTGGGAGAGAGACACGCTCCGCTGGTTCATATGAACACATGTGTTCTTCGCTTTATCTTTTAGTGTTCATGGCGAAGGTTAAAACTGCTTCGTTCATTTTTATATGGTTGGAAACGGAAAATGCTACATGTAGTATTTGATAAAATGTCTTGGATAATTTGATACTTGGCAATTGTTGTGCTCATGTTTAAGCTCTTGCATCATATACTTTCCACCTATTAATGAAGAAACACTTAGAGCTTGCTAATTTGGTTTGCATATTTTGTTTCTCTAGAGTCTAGATAATATCTAGTATTGAGTTTTGAACAACAAGGAAGACGGTGTAGAGTCTTATAATGTTTACAATATGTCTTTTATGTGAGTTTTGCTGCACCGTTCATCCTTGTGTTTGTTTCGAATAACCTTGCTAGCCTAAACCTTGTATCGAGAGGGAATACTTCTCATGCATCCAAAATCCTTGAGCCAACCACTATGCCATTTGTGTCCACCATACCTACCTACTACATGGTATTTATCCGCCATTCCAAAGTAAATTGCTTGAGTGCTACCTTTAAAATTCCATCATTCACCTTTGCAATATATAGCTCATGGGACAAATAGCTTAAAAACTATTGTGGTATTGAATATGTACTTATGCACTTTATCTCTTATTTAAGTTGCTTGTTGTGCGATAACCATGTTTCTGGGGACGCCATCAACTATTCTTTGTTGAATATCATGTGAGTTGCTATGCATGACCGTCTTGTTTGAAGTAAGAGAGATCTACCACCTTAATGGTTGGAGCATGCATATTGTTAGAGAAGAACATTGGGCCGCTAACTAAAGCCATGAATCATGGTGGAAGTTTCAGTTTTGGACATATATCCTCAATCTCATATGAGAATAATAATTGTTGCCACATGCTTATGCATTAAAGAGGAGTCCATTATCTGTTGTCCATGTTGTCCCGGTATGGATGTCTAAGTTGAGAATAATCAAAAGCGAGAAATCCAAAATGCGAGCTTTCTCCTTAGACCTTTGTACAGGCGGCATGGAGGTACCCCATTGTGACACTTGGTTAAAACATGTGCATTGCGATGATCCGGTAGTCCAAGCTAATTAGGACAAGGTGCGGGCACTATTAGTATACTATGCATGAGGCTTGCAACTTGTAAGATATAATTTACATGATACATATGCTTTATTACTACCGTTGACAAAATTGTTTCATGTTTTAAAAATAAAAGCTCTAGCACAAATATAGCAATCGATGCTTTCCTCTTTGAAGGACCATTCTCTTTACTTTTATGTTGAGTCAGTTCACCTATTTCTCTCCACCTCAAGAAGCAAACACTTGTGTGAACTGTGCATTGATTCCTACATACTTGCATATTGTACTTGTTATATTACTTTATGTTGACTATTATCCATGAGATATACATGTTACAAGTTGAAAGCAACCGCTGAAACTTAATCTTCCTTTGTGTTGCTTCAATACCTTTACTTTGATTTATTGCTTTATGAGTTAACTCTTATGCAAGACTTATTAATACTTGTCTTGAAGTACTATTCATGAAAAGTCTTTGCTTTATGATTCACTTGTTTTACTCATGTCATTACCATTGTTTTGATCGCTGCATTCATTACATATGTTTACAATATGATCAAGTTTATGATGGCATGTCACTCCAGAAATTATCTTTGTTATCGTTTTACCTGCTCGGGACGAGCGAAACTAAGCTTGGGGATGCTGATACGTCTCCGACGTATCGATAATTTCTTATGTTCCATGCCACATTATTGATGATATCTACATGTTTTGTACACATTATATGTCATATTTATGCATTTTCCGGAACTAACCTATTAACAAGATGCCGAAGTGCCGGTTCCTGTTTTCTGCTGTTTTTGGTTTCGTAAATCCTAGTAAGGAAATATTCTCGGAATCGGACGAAATCAAGACCCGGGTTCCTATTTTCACCGGAAGCATCCAGAACACACGAGAAGGACCAGAGGGGGGGCACTGGGCCTCCAGACCATAGGCCGGCGCGGCCCAGGCCCTGGCCGCGCCGCCCTATAGTGTCGTCGCCCCTTCAGCCCTCCTGCGCCGCCTCTTCTCCTATTTAAAGCCTCTGTCGCGAAAACCCTGATACGAAGGACGAAACCCACAGAAACCTTCCAGAGCCGCCGCCATCGCGAAGCCAAGATCTGGGGGACAGGAGTCTCTGTTCCGGCACCCTGCCGGAGCGGGGAAGTGCCCCCGGAAGGCTTCTCCATCGACACCGCTGCCATCTCCACCGCCATCTTCATCACCGCTGCTGCTCCCATGAGGAGGGAGTAGTTCTCCATCGAGGCTCGGGGCTGTACCGGTAGCTATGTGGTTCATCTCTCTCCTATGTACTTCAATACAATAATCTCATGAGCTGCCTTACATGATTGAGATTCATATGATGATGCTTGTAATCTAGATGTCATTGTGCTAGTCAAGTGAGTTTTACTTATGTGATCTCCGGAGACTCCTTGTCCCACGTGTGTAAAGGTGACGAGTGTGTGCACCGTGTGGGTCTCTTAGGCTATATTTCACAGAATACTTACTCACCGTTATGAATGGCGTAGTGAAGTGCTTATTTATATCTCTTTATGATTGCAATGTGTTTTGTATCACAATTTATCTATGTGCTACTCTAGCAATGTTATTAAAGTAGTTTTATTCCTCCTACACGGTGTAATGGTGACAGTGTGTGCATCCGTGTTAGTACTTTGCGTATGCTATGATCATGATCTCTTGTAGATTGTGAAGTTAACTATTGCTATGATAGTATTGATGTGATCTATTCCTCCTACATAGTGTGAAGGTGACGAGTGTGCATGCTGTGTTAGTACTTGGTTTAGTCGTGTTGATCTTTCTTGCACTCTAAGGTTATTTAAATATGAACATTGAATTGTGGAGCTTGTTAACTCCGGCATTGAGGGTTCGTGTAATCCTACGCAATGTGTTCATCATCCAACAAAAGAGTGTAGAGTATGCATTTATCTATTCTGTTATGTGATCAATGTTGAGAGTGTCCACTAGTGAAAGTCTAATCCCTAGGCCTTGTTCCTAAATACTGCTATCGCTGCTTGTTTACTGTTTTACTGATTTACTACTGCCGCGTTACTACTGCTACCATATTACCACCATCAACTACACGCCGTTACTACTGCTCATATTCATTCATACCACCTGTATTTCACTATCTCTTCGCCGAACTAGTGCACCTATTAGGTGTGTTGGGGACACAAGAGACTTCTTGCTTTGTGGTTGCAGGGTTGCATGAGAGGGATATCTTTGACCTCTTCCTCCCTGAGTTCGATAAACCTTGGGTATCCACTTAAGGGAAACTTGCTGCTGTTCTACAAACCTCTGCTCTTGGAGGCCCAACACTGTCTACAAGAATAGAAGCTCCCGTAGACATCATACCTCCTGCCCCATGATATGGAAGTACTCTTGTAGGAGCAATCCCATGCCAAAATGACAAGACAAACAGACAATGAGAATCTCAGCAATCTTTTTATTTACTATGGGTATAGCTTTTTATTGAAAATGCTTCATAGAATGCTCACTATGGTTTGCTGTAAATTTCCACCATGAATGATGCATGGCTTAGATTAGCGGCCCATGGATTTACAAGTTTCCATTTTATTTCGCACCGCTAGGCATCCATAAACAAAAGAACATGACATCAACTAAATATGAATAAGTGCAATGTTGAAAGCGTTTGATGGTGCGCCAAACAATCTTGTTGGCAGTTCTTGTGGAAGCGGTTGGGAAACCCCAAGAGGAAGGTGTGATGATCACAACAACAAGTTTTCTCTCAGTACGAAACCAAGGTTTAATCGACCAGTAGGAGAAAGGCGTGACTTCTGAAGGTGTTGCTAGCTGACTAGTGGCAGGGCGCACTATCGGCGTCAGCAACAACCTGGAACCTGCACACAACACAACCAAAGTACTTTGCCCTAACTTACAGTGAGGTTGTCAATCTCACTGGTTTGCTGAACACAAAGGATTAGACGTATCGAGTGGAAAGAGATGTTTGTAGAAAGTAAACAGAACATGATTGCAGTAGATGAATTTATCAGTGTAAAGGGAACAAACTGGGGTCCACAGTTCACTAGAGGTGTCTCTCCATAAAGATAAATAGCATGTTGGGTGAACAGATTACAGCTGAGCAATTTACAGAATATCGACCATACATGACAAGATGATTACTATTAGATTTGATTGGGCATTACAACGTAATACATAGACCGTAATCCAACTGCGTCTATGACTAATAATCCAACTTTCGGTTATCGTCCGAACCCCTTTCAGTATTAATTTGCAAGCAACAGATTATCGCATTAAGCAATGTTTTTAAAGTAAACAATAAAATTACCCTCGGATAAAACATTGTTGTTTTCTCCCTAGTAGCAACAGCACATCTACAATCTTAGAAGTTCCTGTCACTCTCCCAGATTACTAGAGGCATGAACCTACTATCGAGCATAAATACCCCCTCTTGGAGTCACAAGCATCTACTTGGCCAGAATATCTACTAGCAACGGAGAGCATGCAAGATCACAAATAACATATGACATGAATATATAATCAACATCAACATAGTATACAATATTCATCGGATCCCAGCAAACAGAACATGTAGGATTACATAAGGATGATCTTGATCATGTAGGGTGATACGTCTCCGACGTATCGATAATTTCTTATGTTCCATGCCACATTATTGATGATATCTACATGTTTTATACACATTATATGTCATATTTATGCGTTTTCCGGAACTAACCTATTAACGAGATGCCGAAGTGCCAGTTCCTGTTTTCTGCTGTTTTTGGTTTCAGAAATCCTAGTAAGGAAATATTCTCGGAATTGGACGAAATCAACGCCCAGGGGCCTATTTTTACACGAAGCTTCCAGAAGACCGGAGGACTTACGAAGTGGGGCCACGAGGTGGCCAGACACCAGGGCGGCGCGGCCTGGGCCTTGGCCGCGCCGGCCTGTCGTGTGGGGCCCTCGTGTGGCCCCCTGACCTGCCCTTCCGCCTACTTAAAGCCTCCGTCGCGAAAACCCTATCACGTTCGACGAAACCAGAGAAAACCTTCCAGAGCCGCCGCCATCGCGAAGCCAAGATCTGGGGGACAGGAGTCTCTTTTCCGGCACGCCGCCGGGACGGGGAAGTGCCCCCGGAAGGCTTCTCCATCGACACCACCGCCATCTTCACCAACGCTGTTGTCTCCCATGAGGAGGGAGTAGTTCTCCATCGAGGCTCGGGGCTGTACCGGTAGCTATGTGGTTCATCTCTCTCCTATGTGCTTCAATACAATAATCTCATGAGCTGCCTTACATGATTGAGATTCATCTGATGATGCTTGTAATCTAGATGTCATTATGCTAGTCAAGTGGATTTTACTTATGTGATCTCCGGAGACTCCTTGTCCCACGTGTGTAAAGGTGACAGGTGTGTGCACCGTGTGGGTCTCTTAGGCTATATTTCACAGAATACTTATTCACTGTTATGAATGGCATAGTGAAGTGCTTATTTATATCTATTTATGATTGCAATGTGTTTTGTATCACAATTTATCCGTGTGCTACTCTAGTGATGTTATTAAAGTAGTTTATTCCTCCTGCACGGTGTAATGGTGACAGTGTGTGCATCGTGTAGTACTTGGCGTAGGCTATGATTGTGATCTCTTGTAGATTATGAAGTTAACTATTGCTATGATAATATTGATGTGATCTATTCCTCCTTTCGTAGTGTGAAGGTAACAGTGTGCATGCTATGTTAGTATTTGGTTTGGTTATGTTGATCTGTTATGCACTCTAAGGTTATTTAAACATGAACATCGAATATTGTGGAGCTTGTTAACTCCGGCATTGAGGGTTCGTGTAATCCTACACAGTTAGTGGTGTTCATCATCCAACAAGAGGGTGTAGAGTCTAGCATCTATCTATTTATTCTGTTATGTGATCAATGTTGAGAGTGTCCACTAGTGAAAGTATGATCCCTAGGCCTTGTTCCTAAATATCGCTATCGCTGCTTGTTTACTCGTTTTACTCGCATTTATACCGCCTCGCAATATTACTACCATCAATCGCACGCCAGCAAGCACTTTTCTGGCGCCGTACTACTGCTCATATTCATTCATACCACTTGTATTTCACTATCTCTTCGCCGAACTAGTGCACCTATTAGGTGTAGTGTTGGGGACACAAGAGACTTCTTGCTTTGTGGTTGCAGGGTTGCATGAGAGGGATATCTTTGATCTCTTCCTCCCTGAGTTCGATAAACCTTGGGTGATCCACTTAAGGGAAACTTGCTGCTATTCTACAAACCTCTGCTCTTGGAGGCCCAACACTGTCTACAAGAATAGAAGCACCCGTAGACATCAAGCTATTTTCTGGCGCCGTTGCCGGGGAGGAAAGGTAAAAGGCATTCATACTCCGGTCCCAGGTAAAGTACTTTTCTGGCGCCATTGTGTGTGTGCTCGAAGCTATTTCCTTTAGATCCTGCAATTGCATCTTTTTGTTTCTTGTTTACACTAGTTTTGCATAATGGACAACAATGAGCTTCTTATTCTATTTCCTGATTTAAGACATGGATGGTTTGATGCGAAAATTAAAAAACCTATGGAACATATTAGTATGAACGCTTTGAACATCATTGTTGCTAATGATATGGAAAATTCTAAGCTTGGGGAAGCTGGCTTTGATGAGCATGATATTTTTAGCCCCCCAAGCATTGAGGAGAAAATTTACTTTGATGATACTTTGCCTCCTATTTATGATAATTATAATGATAGTGGTCTTTTGGTGCCGCCTACTATGGAGGATAAGTTTAATTATGATTACAATATGCCTCCTATATTTGATGATGAGAATAATAATGATAGCTACTTTGTTGAATTTGCTCCCACTACAACTAATAAAATTGATTATGCTTATGTGGAGAGTAATGATACTTTTATGCATGTGAATAAGAATGTTTTATGTGATACTTATATTATTGAGTTTGTTCATGATGCCTCTGAAAATTATTATGAGAGAGGAAAATATGGTTGTAAAAATTTTCATGTTACTAAAACACCTCTCTATATGCTGAAATTTTTGAAGTTACACTGGTTTTATCTTTCTATGCTTGTTACTTTGCTCTTCATGAACTTGTTTATTTACAAGATTCCTATGCATAGGAAGCATGTTAGGCTTAAATGTGTTTTGAATTTTATTTTTGATGCTCTCTTTTGCTTCAACTCCTCTTTCTTGTGAGTGCATCATTAAAATTGCTGAGCCCATCTTAATGGCTATAAAGAAAGCACTTCTTGGGAGATAACCCATGTTTTTATTTTGCTACAGTACTTTTGTTTTATATTTGAGTCTTGGAAGTTGTTACTACTGTAGCAACCTCTCCTTATCTTTATTTTATTGCATTGTTGTGCCAAGTAAAGTCTTTGATAGTAGGGTTGATACTAGATTTGGATTACTGCGCAGAAACAGATTTCTATCTGTCACGAATCTGGGCAGAATTCTCTGTAGGTAACTCAGAAAAATCTGCCAATTTACTTGCATGATCCTCAGATATTTACGCAACTTTCATTCAATTTGGGCATTTTCATCTGAGCAAGTCTGGTGCCACTTTAAAATTCGTCTTTACGGACTGTTCTGTTTTGACAGATTCTGCCTTTTATTTCGCATTGCCTCTTTTGCTGTGTTTGATGGATTTCTTTGTTCCATTGACTTCCAGTAGCTTTGTGCAATGTCCAGAAGTGTTAAGAATGATTGTGTCACCTCTGAACATGTGAAATTTTGATTATGCACTAACCCTCTAATGAGTTTGTTTCGAGTTTGGTGTGGAGGAAGTTTTCAAGGGTCAAGAGAGGAGGATGATATACTATGATCAAGAAGAGTGAAGAGTCTAAGCTTGGGGATGCCCCGGTGGTTCATCCCTGCATATTTCAAGAAGACTCAAGCATCTAAGCTTGGGGATGCCCAAGGCACCCCCTTCTTCATTGACAAATTATCAGGTTCCTTCTCTTGAAACTATATTTTTATTCGGTCACATCCTATGTACTTTACTTGGAGCGTCTGTTTGTTTTTGTTTATGTTTGAATAAGTTCATCCTTGTGTGGGAGAGAGACACGCTCCTCTGGTTCGTATGAACACACGTGTTCTTAGCTTTTAATGTTCATGGCGAAGGTTGAAACTGCTTCGTTCATTGTTATATGGTTGGAATCGGGAAATGCTACATGTAGTAATTGATAAAATGTCTTGGATAATTTGATACTTAGCAATTTTTGTGCTCATGTTTAAGCTCTTGCATCATATACTTTGCACCCATTAATGAAGAAATACATAGAGCTTGCTAAAATTTGGTTTGCATAATTGGTCTCTCTAAGGTCTAGATAATTTCTAGTATTGAGTTTTGAACAACAAGGAAGACGGTGTAGAGTCTTATAATGTTTACAATATGTCTTTTATGTGAGTTTTGCTGTACGGTTCATCCTTGTGTTTGTTTCAAATAACCTTGCTAGCCTAAACCTTGTATCGAGAGGGAATACTTCTCATGCATCCAAAATCCTTGAGCCAACCACTATGCCATTTGTGTCCACTATACCTACCTACTACATGGTATTTCTCTGCCATTCCAAGCAAATACTTCATGTGCTACCTTTAAACAATTCAAAAGCTATTATCTCTTATTTGTGTCAATGTATTATAGCTCATGAGGAAGTATGTGGTGTTTATCTTTCAATCTTGTCATTTACTTCTGACAGACTTTCACAATTGACTAGTGGCTTCATCCGCTTATCCAATAACTTTGCAAAAAGAGCTGGCAATGGGGTTCCCAGCCCCAATTAATTAACTTTCATTAATAATTCTCTTCACATGTTTTGCTCTGATTCATCAGTAAGCAACTTAATTTTGCAAATGGACACTCCTTCATGGTATGTGATTGTTGGAAGGCACCCGAGGATTCGGTTAGCCATGGCTTTAGAAAGCAAAGGTTGGGAGGAGTGTCATCTAAAAAATAAAAAAATAAAAACTAAACTAAAGTACATGTGTAAACAAAAGAGAAGAGGGATGATCTACCTTGCTGGTAGAGATAACGTCCTTCATGGGAGCCGCTCTTGAAAGTCTGGTTGATGAGGTAGTTAGAGTACCCGCTACCATTCGTTGACAACAACAAACACCTCTCAAAACTTTACTTTTATGCTCTCTATATGATTTCAAAACTTGAAAAGCTCTAGCACATGATTTAATCCCTGCTTCCCTCTGCGAAGGGCCTTTCTTTTATTTTATGTTGAGTCAGTTCACCTATTTCTCTCCACCTCAAGAAGCAAACACTTGTGTGAACTGTGCATTGATTCCTACATACTTGCATATTGCACTTGTTATATTACTTGGCATTGACAATATCCATGAGATATACATGTTATAAGTTGAAAGCAACCGCTGAAAATCAATCTTCCTTTGTGTTGCTTCAATACCTCTACTTTGAATCATTGCTTTACGAGCTAACTCTTATGCAAGACTTATTGATGCTGGTCTTGAAGTACTATTCATGAAAAGTCTTTGCTTTATGATTCAGTTGTTTACTCATGTCATTACCATTGTTTTGATCGCTGCATTCATTACATATGCTTACAATAGTATGATCAAGGTTATGATGGCATGTCACTTAAGAAATTATCTTTGTTATCGTTTACTCGCTCGGGACGAGCAGGAACTAAGCTTGGGGATGCTGATACGTCTCCGACGTATCGATAATTTCTTATGTTCCATGCCACATTATTGATGATATCTACATGTTTTATACACATTATATGTCATATTTATGCGTTTTCCGGAACTAACCTATTGACGAGATGCCGAAGTGCCAGTTCCTGTTTTCTGCTGTTTTTGGTTTCAGAAATCCTAGTAAGGAAATATTCTCGGAATTGGACGAAATCAACGCCTAGGGGCCTATTTTTACACGAAGCTTCCAGCAGACCGGAGGACTTACGAAGTGGGGCCACGAGGTGGCCAGACACCAGGGCGGCGCGGCCTGGGCCTTGGCCGCGCCGGCCTGTCGTGTGGGGCCCTTGTGTGGCCCCCTGACCTGCCCTTCCGCCTACTTAAAGCCTCCATCGCGAAAACCCTATCACGTTCGACGAAACCAGAGAAAACCTTCCAGAGCCGCCGCCATCGCGAAGCCAAGATCTAGGGGACAGGAGTCTCTTTTCCGGCACGCCGCCGGGACGGGGAAGTGCCCCCGGAAGGCTTCTCTATCGACACCACCGCCATCTTCACCAACGCTGCTGTCTCCCATGAGGAGGGAGTAGTTCTCCATCGAGGCTCGGGGCTGTACCGGTAGCTATGTGGTTCATCTCTCTCCTATGTGCTTCAATACAATAATCTCATGAGCTGCCTTACATGATTGAGATTCATATGATGATGCTTGTAATCTAGATGTCATTATGCTAGTCAAGTGGATTTTACTTATGTGATCTCCGGAGACTCCTTGTCCCACGTGTGTAAAGGTGACGAGTGTGTGCACCGTGTGGGTCTCTTAGGCTATATTTCACGTGAATACTTATTCACCGTTATGAATGGCATAGTGAAGTGCTTATTTATATCTCTTTATGATTGCAATGTGTTTTGTATCACAATTTATCCGTGTGCTACTCTAGTGATGTTATTAAAGTAGTTTATTCCTCTTGCACGGTGTAATGGTGACGAGTGTGTGCATCGTGTAGTACTTGGCGTAGGCTATGATTGTGATCTCTTGTAGATTATGAAGTTAGCTATTGCTATGATAGTATTGATGTGATCTATTCCTCCTTTCGTAGTGTGAAGGTGACAGTGTGGATGCTATGTTAGTACTTGGTTTGGTTATGTTGATCTTTTATGCACTCTAAGGTTATTTAAACATGAACATCGAATATTGTGGAGCTTGTTAACTCCGGCATTGAGGGTTCGTGTAATCCTACACAGTTAGTGGTGTTCATCATCCAACAAGAGGGTGTAGAGTCTAGCATCTATCTATTTATTCTGTTATGTGATCAATGTTTAGAGTGTCCACTAGTGAAAGTATGATCCCTAGGCCTTGTTCCTAAATATCGCTATCGCTGCTTGTTTACTTGTTTTACTCGCATTTATACTGCCTGCAATATTACTACCATCAATTGCACGCCAGCAAGCACTTTTCTGGCGCCGTACTACTGCTCATATTCGTTCATACCACTTGTATTTCACTATCTCTTCGCCGAACTAGTGCACCTATTAGGTGTGTTGGGGACACAAGAGACTTCTTGCTTTGTGGTTGCAGGGTTGCATGAGAGGGATATCTTTGACCTCTTCCTCCCTGAGTTCGATAAACCTTGGGTGATCCACTTAAGGGAAACTTGCTGCTGTTCTATAAACCTCTACTCTTGGAGGCCCAACACTGTCTACAAGAATAGAAGCACCCGTAGACATCATAGGGCAGCTCACAAGATCTATACATGAAGCACAAATTGGAGAAGACAACCATCTAACTACTGATATGGACCCATACTCCAGGGATGAACTACTCACACATCACTTCGGAGGCGGGCATGGCGATGTAGATGCCTCCAGCGATGATCTCCCCCTCCGGCAGGGTGCCGAGAAGAGCTTCAGAACCCCCGAGATGGGTTCTGCGATGCCGTCCGCGATGGAACTTTTAGTGGGTGGAGGCTCGGGTATCCAGGGTTTTCCCGAGAAGATGTATAAATAGGCGGAGGATTTAGGTCGGTGGGGTGCCTTGGGGGGCCACACCAACCCTAGGCGCGGTCCACACCCAGGCCACGCCATGGGGAGGTCTGGCCGCCCTGTGGTGCCTCTTCGCCCCCCTCAAGACTCTGTCTTCGTTTTGGTAAGATATTGACTTCGGATTTTGTTTCATCCAATTCTGAAAACATTTTTGTACAACTTTTTTGAAATAAAAAACAGCAGAAAACAGGGAACTGGCACTGTGGCATCTTGTTAATAGGTTAGTGCCGAAAATCATGTAAAAGTACAACGAAGTGTAAGCAAAAGATATATGAATTGGTGTAAAACAAGCATGGAGCATCAAAAATTATAGATACTTTTGAGACGTATCAGCGTTCCCCATGAAAGCATGGTTGTGCTAACTCCCAACTTGCAATTTGCAAACATATAAACTTCATAAGATAGTCACAATGATCAAGTTTATTAAGTGTAAGAAAAGTAAATGTGCCATCAAGTTCGTGAGAGCTTTACTAACAAATTTTCTCATGCCAAAATTTAATTTGGAAGATAAATAAAAACATGATGAATATACTTGGAATAGCAATAATGCTACTAGGTAGATATGGTGGACACAATTGGCAAACTGTGGTTTATGGTGGTTGGATGCACGAGTAGAGTTCATACTCAATACAAGCGAAAGCTAGCAAAAGACTGGGAGCGACCAACTAAGAGAGCAATCAAAGCATAAAGTGATATTATAAGTCAAAAACTAAATGATCAGAGGCTTTAGTTGACTGGTTATAGTCATAACATGGTATAAGCATGCGCCAAGTCAACCCAATAAAGCATCAAAGGAGAATACCACAATATTATGCTTTTATGATGGAAACAACACATGGTTCTTTCAATGGCACATTATCCACTCTCAGCTATTTGAGACAAGTCATGATAAAACAATAAATACTAAGCATATGACAAGAATAACATCCAACATGACATGCCAAAGTCTATGCCACAGTCTACACAAGCTTCCTTTTGCATCACTATAAGCATGCAACATTTTACTCGTCTCCAACACCAATCAACTTTTTTCAAATAACTCTCAGAGATGAAAAAAAATATGCACCAGAGAGATAATCATACATAAATAAATAATACTAACGAGCTCTGAACAAAATTCGAGTGAAAGAACAAGAGCTAAACGCAGTACTAGCAAACTAGAACACTCGCAGAACAATAACAGTGAAAACTAGAGCGTTCTATGCAATTAAAACGGACTGTGTCTCTCTCCAAAACAAATGTGTCGAGATCCAACATATGCTACAAAAAACAAAACAAAACAAAACAAAACAAAAAAAATAAAGACGCTCCAAGAACAACATATAGTGTATGAAGCAATAAAAATATAGCGCATAGAAAGATGACATGTTGCTTTATTGATGAAGAGGGGATGTTGATGCTTGTACCTCTTGGATATTTCTTTGGGTGCAGGGGCATCCCCAACCTTGAGCTTTTATCCATACTTCATCTCATCAAATCATTCTTCTCTCCCTACACTTGAAACTTCCTTCATACAATACTTCACACAATTCTTTGTCAGCAGCATTAGTTCAATCAAAATAAACAAATCCATTTGGGTTCAGTTCTAACATATACCAAACATGTATTAAAGCATTATCTAATGTACCAACTCTTCAAAATATCTCTTTGATCAAAAGAACTAAAAAAAGAGATTAAGAGGCAAATTCAAATAGTGGCAGAAATCTGTCAAAACAGAACAAAATGTAAAGATCGATTTTGTCGAAAATCTTATGTTGCTCATCGTGAAAAGTGGTAAACTAACTAAAGTTATATAATTACCTGGGCCATATGCACAAAACATTTCAGATCAAAATTCCTCTATGTCTATTTATACGAATTTTTATGGTGATAGCACAGAATCTGTTTTCAGGACAGCAATTTCCCCAAATCTTACTTTCTTCCTATTAGAGGCTATTCTTGCCACAAAAACGAAATAAAAATGATAAGGAAAGGTTATTACAGAGGTACTAACTTCCAAGACTCAACAAAGGAAAAATTACAAAAATAAACATGGGCTATCTCCCAAGAGTGCTTTTCTTTAACGCTTTTCAGCTAGGCGCAGTAGTTTGAGAAGATGCTCACATAAGAAATATGCATTGAAGTAAAAGAGATCATCAAGAAGCAAATATGAAACACATTTAAGTCTAAGCCGCTTCATATGCATTGGAATATTGTACAAAAATAAATCCGCAAAGAACAAAGTGACAAGCATAGGAAGATAAAACAATAGTAACTTCAAAACTTTCAGCATATAGAGAGGTGTTTTAGTACCATGAAAACTTCGACAACCATATTTTACTCTCTCATAATAACTTTCAGTAGCATCGTGAATAAACTCAACAATTTAACTATCACATGAAACAATACTTATCATGAACCACATGCATAAAATAATTACTACTTCCAACGTAAGCATAGTCATTCTTATTAATTGTAGTGGGAGCAAATTCAACAAAATAACTATCATTATTATTATCATCACCATAATCATCAAATATAGGAGGCATATTGTAACCATAATTAATTTTCTCCTCAATAGTAGGTGGACTGAAAATAACATAATCATCATTGTAATCATCATATATTGGAGGCATAGTATCATCATAGCAAATTTCCTCCTCAAAAGGTGGGGAACTAAAAAGATCATTTTCATAAAAACTAGCTTCCCCAAGCTTAGACTTTTACATAGCTTTAGAAATAATGGTGTTAAAAGAATTCACACTAATAACATTGCTACCAGCATGCAAGTAAAATTCCGTAGGTTTTTTTAATTTTCTCTTCAAACACCTCATGTCCTAACTCAAGATAAATACTATAAAGATCTCTATTTTTGTTGTTGTTTTCAATTAAGCCTCACTACTGAAAATAAAAACAAGAAACAAAAAGATGTAATTGCAGAATCTAAAGGAAATAACTTCGAGCACTCACTAGCAACTAAAAGACTTAGTAGCCAGAGAGGACGTGAGTACCTTTTACCTTACCGCCCCCGCAACAGCGCCATAAAAGAGCTTGATGTCTATGCACGATTCTATTTTTGTAGAAAGTGTTGGGCCTCCAAGTGCAGAGGTTTGTAGAATGGCAGCAAGTTTCCCTTAAGTGGATAACCCAAGGTTTATTGAAGTCAGGGAGGTAGAGGTCAAAGATATCCCTATCAACCAACCCTGCAATTACGATACAAGAAGTCTCTTGTGTCCCCAACACACCCAATACATTTTTCAGGTGTATAGGTGCACTAGTTTGGCGAAGAGATAGTGAAATACAAGTAATATGGATGATTATGAGTGGTAATTGCAATCTGAAATAAAAATGGCAGCAAGCAAACATGTAGGAGAACTGGTTGTAAACAGTGTTTCAATGCTTAGAAAGAAGGCCTAGGGATCATAATTGCACTAGTGGACACTCTCAGCAATGATACCATAATTGAATATATAGATATTATCACTTCACTATGCTACTCTGAACCAGTTTCCGATTTGGTAATAAACACAAATTCATTGCGTAGGTCTGCATAAGCATTCCTTAAAGTTCGCATTCCCGAATCTATGGACGCTCCAACGCTGTCACTTTGAGCATACAAAGATGGTACTAACTAGTCACCACAATTCATAAGTATTACTATAAATTAAGCATAAGAAACAAACACAGTGTGCACACTGTCACCTTCGCACCGTTGGACAAGGTGTCCCCGGAGATCACATAATAAAACCACTTGAGTAGCACAATAGTTGAAGAATAACATCTACTTATTCAACTAGATTACAAAGCTCATGATCACATAAAGATCATACATGGAGAGATAGATAGACCACATAGCTACAGGTAAAACCCTCAGCCTCAGGGGAGAACTACTCACTCATCATCGTGGGAGTCAGCAATGGCGATGGAGATGGCAGTGGAGTCGATGGAGATGGCTCCGGGGGCAATTCCCCGCCCCAGAAGGGTGCCGGAACAGAGACTTCTGTCCCCAGATCTTGTCTGCGATGGTGGCGGAGCTACGAAACTTTTCTTGTATGGAGGCCGATTAATTTAGGATTCGCGTGTCGGGAGGCTTCTTATAGGCGGAAGGGCGAGGTCGGTGGAGGCCAGGGGGCCCACACCACCCCTAGGTGCGGGCCAATTCCAGGCCGCGCCTAGGTGTGGTATGGCTGCCCTACGCCACTTCTTCGACCCCCCTCTGGACTATGTCTTCGTTACGGAAAAATATTGACTTCAGCTTTTGTTTCGTCCAATTCTGAGAATATTTCCTGTAGAACTTTTCTGAAATACAAAATAGCAGAAAATAGGGAACTGGCACTGTGGCATCTTCTTAATAGGTTAGTTCCGGAAAATGCATAAAAGTGTCACGAAGTGTAAACAAAACATATAACAATTGGTGTAAAACAAGCATGGACCATCAAAAATTATAGATACGTTTGCGATGTATCATTTCTTTTTAATTCACACGTTGTGTGAATTCGTCAGTCATATGGGACCCTAGTAATTCTGAGCAAGCTTTAACCAAATGACAATCCTCTTGTCATATTCAAAGTTCAAAGCCTCAAAGAAGTATTTTTTTCTTAGGGTGCCAAATCTCTGTTGTCTGTTTGTTCAAGTAGCATGAAGTAATATCATAACCCTTGGAACTTCACTAGTCAGTGCTATTTCCCTTCCTTTGGGTTTGTACCTGAAGTTCTAATCAATTCACACGTTGTGTGAATTTGTTAGTCATCTAGGCCCCAGCCTTTTGAGTAGACAATAATCGTTTCATGTATTCTTGCCCGAAGAGTGACTATGATTTTGAAATCCAAAGTTGCTCTTGTTGGATAATCCAGAAGCTACATGATGTGTCTCCCTTTGGGGAATCGAATTCCCCTCGGGGCATCACATACAAAAAAGAAAAGCAATCAAGTCACAAATTTTACCAGACTTTGTTGCAGAGTGGATGGAACTTCGAAACACATGACCTCCAGATTTGTCGAGTACCTGGCATATGAACTTCGATGGGTCCAAGACACTAGAAGGAGCTGGATCAGGTGTAGTACTTGTGTCACCACAAGGCGACAAGATGAAGTATATATTACGGATGACCTTCCCCAATGCATCAAACAATGAAGCAGAATATGAAGCTCTTATTCACGGGATGAAGATGGCGAAAGCATGTGGCGCTACTCGCCTCAAAATCTTCGGCGACTCCCAGTTGGTTGCCCAACAGGTGATGAACAAATGTGATGCAGTCAATGACAGCATTGATAGCATACAAAGAGGTATACAATGAACTCGAGAAAACCTTCGACGAATGCGAAGTAAATCATGTGAGAAGACTCGGTAATGATGAGGCCAATGTCTTGCCAAACATCGGGTCGCAATGTCTGCCCATACCACCTAGAGTTTTTTGGGAGGAAATCAGCGAGAGATCAACCAAGTCAAAGAAAGCAACAACTCCGAAGCAGCCGAAGAAAAAGGACAAACCCATACTCGGGGGGCTCCAGTAGTCCCAGAATCACATATATCTTGGATGACGAGGAAGAACCAGAGGAGGTCATGATGGTACAAATCCCTTGGATGCAAACATACCTAGCATATATCACGAAGAAAGAAATACCCAAAGATCCAGTAGAAGCAAGGAGAGTTATCTGACGATCCAAAGCATTCACAGTGGTCAAGGGATAATTATACAAGGCGTACTGCAGAGATGTGTCACACCCGAAGAAGGATAGGCCATATTGAAGGACATACACGAAGGGATATGTGGTCATCATGCAAGCAGTCGAGCAATCACAGCAGAGCTTTTCGAGCTGGATTTTACTGGTTATCAGCCATAGAGGATGCGAAGGAAATCGTGCGCACTTGTGAAGCTTGCCAAAGATTCGCGTCTAAACCTCATTCTCCAGCAGCAGAATTAATGTCAATACCTCTAGCGTGGCCTTTTGCACAATGGGGGCTAGATATTGTGGGAAAATTACACAAGTCTTGGTTAAGAGGACACGTATATCTGCTGGTAGCAGTCGACAGATTCACCAAGTGGATTGAAGCGATACCAGTAACTTCGGCAGATGCAACATCAGCAGTAAACTTCATCAAATGGATAGTTTTTCGGTTCGGCGTCCCTAACAGCATAGTCACGGATAATGGTAGCAACTTCACCTCCCGTGAATTTAAGGATTATTGTGAAGGTGTAGGCATCAAGCTGCAGTTTGCGTCTGTCGCACATCCGCAAACCAATGGCCAAGTCGAAAAAGCAAATGGCCTCATATGCAATGGCATCAAGAAACATCTTCTGACACCACTCGAAAAAGCGAGACATACTTGGGTCGACGAGTTACCCTATGTGTTGTGGATCTTACGAACAACACCTAATGCAGCAACTCAAGAAACTCTGTTCTTCTTAGTCCATGGTGCTAAAGCAGTGCTCCCAATAGAAATAGAACATAACTCTCCCAGAGTTGCAGAATACGATGAAGAGGCTTCGCAGAAGACGCTGGAAGACGATGTCGACGCAATTGATGAAGCAAGAGATGTGGTGCTATCAAGAGTAAGTGTATATCAGCAGAACCTTAAAACTATCACAATCGACGTTTCTGGCCTAGATCCTTTGAAGTCGGCGATCTAGTTCTTCGGCTCAAGCAAGACGGGCATGAGAAGTTGGAATCACCATGGTTGGGGCCATACATCATTACCCAAGTTACTCCAGGAGGAGTGTATCGATTAAACGACAACAAGACATGCAAGGATGAAGGGAAACCGTGGAACGTTGCACAACTGCGACGTTTTTACGCATAGAATGAAGTCAATTAGTAGAAACTATGTAAACATACATTGTACCTGAACAGCTCGCAAGTTTTCAAACGCACTCTTTTCCTTTCAGGGTACTGATTGGGGCTGAAAGGTTTTTAATGAGGCTGGTGATACGTCTCAAACGTATCTATAATTTCTTATGTTCCATGCTACTTTTATGATGATACTCACATGTTTTATACACATTATATGTCATTATTATGCATTTTCCGGCACTAACCTATTGACGAGATGCCGAAGAGCCAGTTGCTATTTTCTGCTGTTTTTGGTTTCAGAAATCATACAAAGGAAATATTCTCGGAATTGGACGAAATCAACGCCCAGGGTCTTATTTTTCCACGAAGCTTCCAGAAGACCGAAAGGGAAACGAAGTGGGGCGACGAGGCGCCGACACAACAGGGCGGCGTGGCCCAGGCCTTGGCCGCGCGGCCCTAGCGTGTGGGGCCCTCGTGCCGCCCCTAAACCTACCCTTCCGCCTACTTAAAGCCTTCGTCGCGAAACCCCCTGTACCGAGAGCCACGATACGGAAAACCTTCCAGAGACGCAGCCGCCGCCAATCCCATCTCGGGGGATTCAGGAGATCGCCTCCGGCACCCTGCCGGAGAGGGGAATCATCTCCCGGAGGGCTCTTCATCGCCATGATCGCCTCCGGATCGATGTGTGAGTAGTTCACCCCTGGACTATGGGTCCATAGCAGTAGCTAGATGCTTGTATTCTCCTCATTGTGCTATCATGTTAGATCTTGTGAGCTCCTATCATGATCAAGATCATCTATTTGTAATGCTACATGTTGTGTTTGTTGGGATCCGATGAATATTGAATACTATGTCAAGTTGATTATCAATCTATCATATATGTTGTTTATGTTCTTGCATGCTCTCCGTTGCTAGTAGAGGATCTGGCCAAGTTGATACTTGTAACTCCAAGAGGGAGTATTTATGCTCGATAGTGGGTTCATGCCTCCATTGAATCCGGGACGGTGACGAGAAAGTTCTAAGGTTGTGGATGTGCTGTTGCCACTAGGGATAAAACATCGATGCTTTGTCTAAGGATATTTGTGTTGATTACATTACGCACCATACTTAATGCAATTGTCTGTTGTTTGCAACTTAATACCGGAAGGGGTTCGGATGATAACCTAAAAGTGGACTTTTTAGGCACAGATGCATGCTGGATAGCGGTCTATGTACTTTGTCGTAATGCCCTGATTAAATCTCATAGTACTCATCATGATATATGTATGTGCATTGTTATGCCTTCTTTATTTGTCAATTGCCCAACTATAATTTGTTCACCCAACATGCTATTTATCTTATGGGAGAGACACCACTAGTGAACTGTGGACCCCGGTCCATTCTTTACATCTGAAATACAATCTAATGCAATTGTTCTTTACTGTTCTTCGCAAACAAACATCATCTTCCACACTATACGGTTAATCCTTTGTTTTCAGCAAGCCGGTGAGATTGACAACCTCACTGTTACGTTGGGGCAAAGTACTTTGATTGTGTTGTGCAGGTTCCACGTTGGCGCCGGAATCCCTGGTGTTGCACCGCACTACACTCCGTCACCAACGACCTTCACGTGATCCTTGACTCCTACTGGTTCGATAAACCTTGGTTTCTTACTGAGGGAAAACTTTCTACTGTACGCATCACATCTTCCTCTTGGGGTTCCCAACGGACGTGTGTTAATTGCACGCATCAAGCTCTTTTTCTGGCGCCGTTGCCGGGGAGATCAAGACACGCTGCAAGGGGAGTCTTCCACATCCAATCTCTTTACTTTGTTTTTTTCTTGCTTTACTTTACTTAATTTACTACTTTTTTTTGCTCTTATATCAAAAACACAAAAAAATTAGTTGCTAGCTTTGCTTTATTTATTGTCTTGTTTGCGTTCTCTATATCAATAACACAAAAAAATTAGTTACTTGCATTTACTTTATTTACCTCTTGTTTATTTCATCATGTTTCCTCCTAAGTTCACTTTGAAAGACATACCGGTAGGACAAGGGTCTATCATTGGAAGAGATAATATAGAAGATTTTTTCATTCATGTTAGTATGGTTGAAGATTTTGAAGATAGACACTTGGTAGAACTTGCTCCTACTTATGAAATTGCTGCCGCTTCTTTAGTACACATGTTGGAAGCTAGATTTGTTAATCACAATCCTATAATTCAGCATGTGTTTCTTACACTCTCTGATATGGAGGAAGGAGAAAAGAAAGATTTTGTCTTAGAAACCCTTCTTAAAGAATTTGGTGGTGTAGGAAGAGAGGCTAGAAAAATGCTAGTACCCTTGAAAAGATGGACATTAATAGAATAAATTACACTAATAATGTTAATGATGGAGGGGAGATTAAGACATCAATACCTTGCAAGCTCCTAGGAATACATGAAGCTCTAGAAAATAACTATGGTTGGCTTGTTCCTGAAAATTTGTTTGATGAGAATAGCAAGCCTAAGATTAATGAAAAAGAAGCCTCTGAAACTTACATAGATAAGATACAATGCATATTTGAGAAAATTCCAAACTCCTTTGTCGATGCTTCATCTCTTGATAATACTTGATTCACACTTTCTGCGCCTAGCTGAAAGGCGTTAAAGAAAAGCGCTTATGGGAGACAACCCATTATTTTACTTCTGCACTTTGTTTTATATTTGAGTTTTGGAAGTTGTTACTACTGTAGCAACCTCTCCTTATCTTTATTTTATTTCATTGTTGTGCCAAGTAAAGTCTTTGATAGTAAAGTCAATACTAGATTTGGATTACTGCACAGAAACAGATTTCTTGCTGTCACAAATTTGAGTAGAATTCTCTGTAGGTAACTCAGAAAAATCTGCCAATTTACGTGCGTGATCCTCAGATATGTACGCAACTTTCATTCAATTTGAGAATTTTTATCTGAGCAAGTTAAGTGCCCCAGAAAAATTCATCTTTACGGACTGTTCTGTTTTGACAGATTCTGCCTTTTATTCCGCATTGCCTGTTTTGCTATGTTTGACGGATTTCTTTGTTCCATTAACTTTTTAGCTTTGTGCAATGTCCAGAAGTGTTAAGAATGATCATGTCACCTCTGAATATATGAATTTTCAATTATGCACTAACCCTCTAATGAGTTTGTTTCGAGTTTGGTGTGGAGGAAGTTTTCAAGGGTCAAGAGAGGAGGATGATACAATATGATCAAGAAGAGTGAAAAGTCTAAGCTTGGCGATGCCCCCGTGGTTCATCCCTGCATATTTTAAGAAGACTCAAGCATCTAAGCTTGGGGATGCCCAAGGCATCCCCTTCTTCATCGACAACTTATCAGGTCACCTCTAGTGAAACTATATTTTTATTCAGTCACATCTTATGTGCTTTACTTGGAGCGTCTGTTTTCTTTTATTTTTTGTTTTGTTTGAATAAAATCGGATCCTAGCATTCTTTGTTTGGGAGAGAGACACGCTCCGCTGTTGCATATGAACACATGTGTTCTTAGCTTTATTCTTAATGTTCATTGCGAAGGTTGAACTACTTCGTTCATTGATATATGGTTGGAAACAGAAAATGCTGCATGTGGTAAATGGTATAATGTCTTGAATAATTTGATACTTGGCAATTGTTGTGCTCATATAGATCATGTTTAAGCTCTTGCATCATGTACTTTGCACCTATTAATGAAAAATTACATAGAGCTTTTTAAAATTTGGTTTGCATGATTGGTCTCTCTAAGTCTAGATATTTTCTGGTTAAGGTGTTTGAACAACAAGGAGACGATGTAAAGTCTTATAATGCTTACAATATGTTCATATGTGAGTCTTGCTGCACCGTTTTATACTTGAGTTTGCTTCAAACAACCTTGCTAGCCTAGCCTTGTATTGAGAGGGATTCTTCTCGTGCATCCAAATCCTTGAGCCAAAAACTATGCCATTTGTGTCCACCATACCTACCTACCACATGGTATTTCTCTGCCATTCCAAAGTACATTACTTGAGTGCTACCTTTAAATTTCATTCTTTGTCTTCGCAATACATAGCTCATGGGAAAATAGCCTTAGAAACTATTGTGGTGAAGAATATGTACTTATGTATCTTATTTCTTAATAAGTTGCTTGTTGAGCGGTAACCATGTTTCTGGGGATGCCATCAACTTTTACCTTTGTTGAATATCATGTGAGTTGCTATGCATGTTCGTCTTGTCTGAAGTAAGGGCGATTTTCATGATCAACTGGTTTGAGTATGCATATTGTTAGAGAAGAACATTGGGCCGCTAACTAAAGCCATGAATCATGGTGGAAGTTTTAGTTTGGACACAAATCCTATATCTCTTATGAGAATATTATCTGTTGTTAAATGCTTAAACATTAAAGAGGAGTCCATTATCTGTTGTCTATGTTGTCCCGGTATGGATGTCTAAGTTGAGAATAATCAAAAGCGATAAATCCAATGCGAACTTTTTCCTTAGACCTCTGTACAGGCGGCATAGAGGTACCCCTTTGTGACACTTGTTTGAAACATATGTTATGCAATGATAATCGATGTTAATCCAAGCTAATTAGTTCAAGGTGCGGGCACTATTGGTATACTATGCATGAGGCTTGCAACTTATAGGATATCTTATACATAACACATATGATTTATTACTACCGTTGACAAAATTGTTTCTATGTTTTCAAAATGAAAAGCTCTAGCACAAAAATAGTAATCCATGCTTCCCTCTGCGAAGGGCCATTCTTCTACTTTATTGTTGAGTCAGTTTACCTATTCTTTCTATCTTAGAAGCAAACACTTGTGTAAACTGTGTGCATTGATTCTTACATGTCTACCTATTGCACTTGTTATATTGCTTTATGTTGACAATTATCCATGAGATATACATGTTGAAGTTGAAAGCAACCGCTGAAACTTATATCTTCCTTTGTGTTGTTTCAAAGCTTTCTACTAAGAATTTATTGCTTATGAGTTAACTGTTATGCAAGTCTTATTGATGCTTGTCTTGAAAGTACTATTCATGAAAAGTCTTTGCTATATGATTCAGTTTGTTTACTCATTGTCTTCATCATTGCTTCGAATCGCTGCATTCATCTCATGTGCTTTACAATAGTATTGATCAAGATTATGATAGCATGTCACTTCAGAAATTATCCTTGCTATCGTTTACCTACTCGAGGGCGAGTAGGAACTAAGCTTGGGGATGCTTGATACGTCTCAAATGTATCTATAATTTCTTATGTTCCATGCTACTTTTATGATGATACTCACATGTTATATACACATTATATGTCATTATTATGCATTTTCCGGCACTAACCTATTGACGAGATGCCGAAGAGCTAGTTGTTGTTTTCTGCTGTTTTTGGTTTCAGAAATCCTACAAAGGAAATATTCTCGGAATTGGACGAAATCAGCGCCCAGGGTCTTATTTTTCCACGAAGCTTCCAGAAGATCGAAAGGGAAACAAAGTGGGGCGACGAGGCGCCGACACAATAGGGCGGCGCGGCCCAGGCCTTGGCCGCGCGGCCCTGGCATGTGGGGCCCTCGTGCCGCCCCTAAACCTACCCTTCCGCCTACTTAAAGCCTTCGTCGCGAAAACCCCTGTACCGAGAGCCACGATACGGAAAACCTTCTAGAGACGGAGCCGCCGCCAATCCCATCTCGGGGGATTCAGGAGATCGCCTCCGGCACCCTGCCGGAGAGGGGAATCATCTCCCGGAGGGCTCTTCATCGCCATGATCGCCTCCGGATCGATGTGTGAGTAGTTCACCCCTGGACTATGGGTCCATAGCAGTAGCTAGATGGTTGTCTTCTCCTCATTGTGCTATCATGTTAGATCTTGTGAGCTCCTATCATGATCAAGATCATCTATTTGTAATGCTAGATGTTGTGTTTGTTGGGATCCGATGAATATTGAATACTATGTCAAGTTGATTATCAATCTATCATATATGTTGTTTATGTTCTTGCATGCTCTCCGTTGCTAGTAGAGGCTCGGCCAAGTTGATACTTGTAACTCCAAGAGGGAGTATTTATGCTCGATAGTGGGTTCATGCCTCCATTGAATCCGGGACGAGTGACGGAAAGTTCTAAGGTTGTGGATGTGCTTGTTGCCACTAGGGATAAAACATCGATGCTTTGTCTAAGGATATTTGTGTTGATTACATTACGCACCATACTTAATGCAATTGTCTGTTGTTTGCAACTTAATACCGGAAGGGGTTCGGATGATAACCTGAAAGTGGAATTTTTAGGCATAGATGCATGCTGGATAGCAGTCTATGTACTTTGTCGTAATGCCCTGATTAAATCTCATAGTACTCATCATGATATATGTATGTGCATTGTTATGCCTTCTTTATTTGTCAATTGTCACTGTAATTTGTTCACCCAACATGCTATTTATCTTATGGGAGAGACACCACTAGTGAACTGTGGACCCCGGTCCATTCTTTACATCTGAAATACAATCTACTGCAATTGTTCTTTACTGTTGTTCGCAAACAAACATCATCTTCCACACTATACGGTTAATCCTTTGTTTTCAGCAAGCCGGTGAGATTGACAACCTCACTGTTACGTTGGGGCAAAGTACTTTGATTGTGTTGTGCAGGTTCCACGTTGGCGCCGGAATCCCCGGTGTTGCGCCGCACTACACTCCGTCACCAACGACCTTCACGTGATCCTTGACTCCTACTGGTTCGATAAACCTTGGTTTCTTACTGAGGGAAAACTTGCTACTGTACGCATCACACCTTCCTCTTGGGGTTCCCAACGGACGTGTGTTAATTGCACGCATCAGCGGGCTTGCGATGCTGCAATATAGCATGGTTGAAATAAAAAATAGTGATGACAAATGTTCTTCTTTTCTTTACAAGCAATGCTCGGGGGCTCGAACCCGCAAATTTAAAACATAGTCGATTCAGACACACTTGGCAATATACACGCTTTGCTTTCACAAAATCCTCGCGAAAAACAAGTATTCTTGCGTTACCCCAGATATTCGGGGGCTAAGAAGAAAATTACAATATAATCAAAGGAATCTCGCAACATTTTACAACAAAACATGACAATATAGTACACGAAGAATTGTCCGCACAAGGACCCGACATTTACAAGATATAAGACAAGTACATATACACAATATTGCGTCTTGGCTCAAACCTCACGCGTTGAGCAATACAAAGAATTCCTATATCCACCTATCTATATTTTCTGTTGAAGCATGTATTTTGCGTTGAATCATCGTATCGGTATTCTTTAAAGAAAGAGGTGTCCACCTTGAGGAGCTCATCAATCATCTTCTCGGTGATAGGCGACATGACTGCATTGTGCCGATCAATATTCACTTTCCTCTTCGACATCTTGAGAATAAAACTTTCGAAGACCTTGTCAAGATCCAACTTCGAGTGGCAAATCTTCAGCTAGATCAAAGCAAACTTGGCACCAGCCACCATTTGAGCCGTCACAAAGTCGTGGATATTGCGCATCTTTAAACTTGTCCATAAGTTCAGTAAGGTTCTCGGGTTGAGGGTTGCGAGGAAACATGAAATTATATAGCATGGCCAAGGTAGTGTTGCAGAAGTCGAGAAACTCTCGAGTCTGAGTTGCACGATCCTGAAATTGGACAATACGACGACAGCGAGTCTCGTCCGCCCAAAAATCAATATCATTGGCTCTGGCAAGACGAAGAAGGCTATCAACCCGCAAATTTACCCTATGTTCCTCAGCAGCAGTATCCAGAAACGCACCTATGAGAGAAAGGAAAAGCAATATAGCACATGGACAGACACAGAAGAACAACACGAAAGAGTTGAGACAGAAATAACATACCAGGCATGTCCTGACTTGCATCAGTCAAGAGGTCGAGCATATAATTTTCGCGTTGAGCAGATCGAGCGGCGGTGGTAGTCGCAACTTCTTTAAGCTCAAGAGATTCTTTCGGTTGACGAAGAGCCGTTTGTTCCTTATCCGAGGATTTCCATGGTTGCTCTAAAGCAGTCATGGTTTGCTTCTTCATCGACTGAAGCTGTTGTCGCAAATCGGCCACCTCCTTTTTTATCGAGTCAGGACACGACAAAATATCCAAGGAAGCACTTTCATGCATTTTCGTAGAGTGCGAGGCAACATGGGATGTGTCGGAATATCCAGCCCCGGTATAATTGTCAAAAATCAGCTGGAAGACAAAAAATTATCGAAATCAATCATTCGGCAAGGCAAATTTTTCATTCATGGCCATAGTACATTACATAAAGGAGTTTTTCATAAATATACTGCTCATAAGACGCTTACACAAATGGTCGGGAGCAGCAAAAGGAGAAAATATCTACAAAAGAAAAGGAGTACAAGTTGGTTTACTTGACCTCCATTTGGGTTGTGCTAGCAGAGGCTGAAGACCTTGGGTCAAGGATGGCGGTGAGTTTCTTCGTGTAGAATTTGGCATCCTTCACCAAAACCTTCCACTTCTTGTTGTTCAAACCCCTGACAGCAGCAACCCTCGCCCAGTCGACTTTTTGACCACTAGCCGCCACGATAGCAAGAGTTCCTTCGACTCCAATCTTCAAGCTTGCTTGGCGATGCGGCAAGGCTGGATCATCCTTTCCAAGGAAGGGCTTGACGATTTGGTCAAATCTCTCGGACTGTGTGGTCTTCGAGAAAAAGTGAGGGAAGATGCGTCCAAACGCAGTCCGTGCAGACGTCAAGCACTCGCGCGCTAAGGAGCAGTTCAACTCGAGGATGGTGAGAGTATCCATGAGATGATCTTCGTCCAAGTCCTGGTCCCTGGTATAATGCTCACCAATCTTCCCTGCTGGAGAAAGGAAAGATTTTATCAATATAGATATAACGTCATCACGAAAACGCAAGTAAAAGAACAAAGGGAGAGATGGTATTACTCGAAAATCTTGCCGATTGCATCTTGAAGCGCGCAATTATGTCATTCTCGCGCTGGACGAGCTTAGCTTCGTTGTCGTGAGAGAGCAAGGCAGAATTATCAGACCCGAAGAAAAAACAAATACAATTTAAAGCAAGAGTAAAACTCGAAGAAAAACACTTATAGCTGGAAGCGCATGGACAACACTGAATGGTTCCACGCGACAGGAGGATGGAACTTCACTTTTCTTGCTCAAAGAGGTGAAGCGGCGCACTAGTGTTTCCAAGTCCTTCAAAGGAAGATCTTCGGAAACCCTATCAGTGTCCTCAGCGCCTGAATACAACCAAAGGGGATTCCTGCGAGCCTGAAGAGGTTGCACTCAAAGCCTAAGAAAGTGTGCAATGATTTGTACACCCGATAGTTCCTCCCCTCCAGTGTTCTTGAGCTCTTGGATGCGAGCAATCAGAGACTCGGTGGCCGCTTTTTCTTTGGCTGTAGCTTCCGCATCCCAAGACTTGCGCCTCTGAATATCTTCCGATAAGTCAAAAGGAGCAAGGCCATACTCTTGAGCATCTGAGGACTCATCCTTGATGTAGAGCCACTTCTTGCGCCAGCCTTGGACGGAGTCGGCGAACTTCAAGTCAAAATATCCAACTTCTGGCCGGACGCAAATATAAACACCACCTACATTGTAGATGGTGTTCTTCGAGCTGTTGCGGCGGAGGTAAAAAAATGCGCTTCCATAGGCCCCAGTGAGGGTGGATTCCCAGGAAGCACTCGCATAGGGTGATGAAGATGGAAATATGGAGGAGAGAGTTGGGGGTCAGCTGATGAAGCTGAATCCCATAGACAAAGAGAAGACCGCGGAGAAATTCATGCACGGGAACAGATAATCCGCGGATGAGGAAGTTGATACGGGCATGGAGGCCTATGTGGAGCCCAGATTCAGGACTACACCAGCTTAATTATCTTAGTTTAGGTAATGGTCATATGTGGGCCAATTAGGGTTTTTAATAAGTTGAGTCAGTTTTGGTTTGGGCCTGTCCAAACCAAGTTAGGGAGGCCCACTAGGGCTAGCCGGCCACCACCCCCTCATATAAGGTGGAGGGACGGCTAGGGTTTAGGTAGACAAGTTTAGACTAAAGATTAGGGTTTACCCCATTGCGTGTGTTCACGTGTATCATCCCTCCGGGGATACGGCACTGCCGTTTATCTATTATATCCGCTGCAAAGGTTCTTGTGTTCATCAAGGATTGTCTAGCTCAAGGTTTGAGGCGTATCGTTCATCGATCCGTTGCTTGCTGGACTCGTTCCCTCTTCTCTAGGCTGTGTTCATCGCGTTGTTGGAAGGACCTACTATCCCGGGTTCTCGCTGTGAAAGATCGGGCAACACCTAGGAGGATCTGCTGGGTTCCCCCTTATCATGTGGTATCAGTTTTTGGGTTGCTCACGGCGAGGTTTTGTTGATCGGTTGCATCTAGATCGGTTTGCATCGGAGAAGGTTGGCTCTAGATCGGAGGAGATTTGTTCTCGGTCGAAGGAGGTTGAGTTGGAGGAAGTTTGGAGCTGTTTGGGCGAAGTTTCTCCATCGTTTCGGGCAGTTTCTGCGGCCAGAATCGCGAATTTTTCGAGTTGGAATCGGGGAAGAAGATGGCTTTTCGGACCCCATCCGGTGCACGGTCCGGTCAACCGGCCCCACAACCGGCCTGGCCGGCCCAGGTCCCGGTCGGACCGGCCCTACCACCGGCCGTCCCAGGTCCCGGTCGGACCGGCCCTACCATCGGTCGGCCCGGTCAAAACCGGCTCTCAGGCTGGAGCCAGCCGGATTGATGTCCAGGGGCCTTCGCTCCTCCACCCGGTCGACCGCCCGGTCAAACCGGCCAACGGACCGGACCAACCGGTCCCCAGCCCGGTCAAACCGGCTTCTGGGCCGGACCAACCGGTCACCAGACCGGTTCAACCGGCTGCTGGGCCGGATCGGCTTGTTTTAAGTTCTGCGCAACAATTTGTTTTGATGTCTGGACTTACACTTCCGCATTCTTCCGCAGTGTAGTCATTTGATGGTGATTTTTATGGGAAGCGGTGTGTTTCAGGAAAAAGGTCTGGAGATGTTTTCAATGATTTCCTTGATATATTAGATGGTGTTTCATATGCTGAGACAACGGTCAAGTGGAAACTTCATCATTATGCATCGGTTTCAGATTATGAGTTGTGGGAAAGTCATATACACCAGGGTTTGCAAAGGTGTGGTACTTATGAGTTCTTGGATGGTTCTACACGGTTGGCACTTGATGTTCGACGTGTGGATGAAGATATACACAATTGGTGGAACAAGGAGATGCGTGTGAAGGGCATTATGTCTGCAACTTGGTTTGATTTCGGGAATTCTTACGTGAGTGTTTTGTGTTTGGTAACAAGCCTAGAATGCATGTGAAGACCCTCAAACAGCCACTTCGGATTGTGTCACCGCCGGCTGAGGTTGGCAAACGGTTGCAGCTATGTTCGAAGGAAATTATGGTTCTGTCTATTTCGTCTCCTGCAAAGGAGGTGGTGTGCTCTAACACTACCGTGGAGGAGGTTGTTCCAGTACAGGCAGTCACTGAGGAGAGGAAACCTGGCTCTGATACCAAGAGCGCTACTGTGACTATTGAGGAGAATGTACCATTGGGCGGGCTGAATATGCAACTCAAGAAGGTACAGGATGATGCTTGCAAGACAGTTGACAAGGGTCAGCGGTGGAGTTTGTTTCAGACTCAGTGTTTTATCAAGGGCAAGGCTTGCAAGTTGATGATTAATGGTGGTAGCTGTACTAATGGCATTAGCAAGGCGATGGTGGCAGCATTGGGGTTGTCTACATGGCGTCTTTCTGAACCTAAACGTCTTGAGTGGTTGAATAGTTGTGGTATGTTGAAGATTACTCACAAGGTGCATGTGCCATTTACAGCTGATGATTATGTTGATGAGATAGAGTGCGATGTGTTGCCATTGGAGGTGTGTGGATTGCTACTTGGGCGTCCTTGGCAGTATGATCGCAATGTGACACATGTTGGGAGAGCAAATACATATTCTTTTATGCATGGTGGCAAACAGCGGACTTTGAAGCCTATGGGTGATGATCATATCAAGTCCGATGTGGAGTTAGTGGTGCGTAAGGAGAAGTTGCACAAGCCTAAAGTGCAGCAAGAGGTGCATGATGTTCCGAGCATTGATATTGGTGATGTTTCAGCCATGCCTGTAGATGACAAGCCAGTTCTTGTTGGTGACAAGCCGGATGAAGCTCCACTTGTTGTTGATGTGGATGTTGCAGCATGTGCTACAGTTCCAGTTTGTGTTGATGCTAGTATGCAGACTGATGATGTTTGTGCTGATGGTGTTTCAGTACACATGGCGCAGATGCGCGTGGGAGGAGTGGGAGGCGAGCGCGTCAGTGGAGACAGTGGGTAGCGGCACTACCATGCTAGGAGTACTGCAGTCCAGTTTTCCGCGACACCGCGGATGCATCGAGGCAAGGATGGACGTGTGAGACATCTATGTGGCCCAGGAATTACACATCTTGTGCAGGGTCATGTGCAGCGACACAAGGGTCCATCAAAACCTCGCAAGAGGAAGGTATTGGTGCCGAAGTCCAAGTTCATGTGGAGAAAAAAGGAGGCGCCAAGTGATGTGTCAAGTCAAGCGGGCCGCGAGGGAGGATGTGGTGTGGAAGGCAAGCAAGACTTGAGGATGGCGAGGACGTGTCATGTTCATATCACGTCACCTTTTTCCAGAAGACCCTCACGCGTTGGGGACAACGCTTCTTGAAGGGGGGAGGATGATACGGGCATGGAGGCCTATGTGGAGCCCAGATTCAGGACTCCACCAGCTTAATTATCTTAGTTTAGGTAATGGTCATATGTGGGCCAATTAGGGTTTTTAATAAGTTGAGTCAGTTTTGGTTTGGGTCTGTCCAAACCAAGTTAGGGAGGCCCACTAGGGCTGGCCGGCCACCACCCCCTCATATAAGGTGGTGGGACGGCTAGGGTTTAGGTAGACAAGTTTAGACTAAAGATTAGGGTTTACCCCATTGCGTGTGTTCACGTGTATCATCCCTCCGGGGATACGGCGCTGCCGTTTATCTATTATATCCGCTGCGAAGGTTCTTGTGTTCATCAAGGATTGTCTAGCTCAAGGTTTGAGGCGTATCGTTCATCGATCCGTTGCTTGTTGGACTCGTTCCCTCTTCTCCAGGTTGCGTTCATCGCGTTGTTGGGAGGATCTACTATCCCGGGTTCTCGCTGTGAAAGATCGGGCAACACCTAGGAGGATCTGCTGGGTTCCCCCTTATCAGAAGTCAACAAAGGTTACCCGGAAACCTGAAGGAGGACGAGGGGTACTTTCATCCCCTAGCATCTGCATCGCCTCCTTGTTGAACAGGCCCAGGTTCTTGACCATCCGCTTGTCCTACGATGAGATCTTGGATCTCTCCCATCTGGAGACCCTTTCCTTCTCCACGCACTCACCGGTGCCGGGAGCGATGTTCTTGCAAAGCTTGGTTCGCGGAGGCATGGTGGAGATGCAATGGAGCAGAGAGAGGAAGAGGAAGATTGGCGCAGGAGGTGCTTGAGGAAGAAGAAGGGCAGAAGTAGAAGTGAATGAGTGTGCGGCACAGCGAAGGGGAAAAATGAGACATATGGTAAGAATTTATAGCTGGAAGACGATGAGGCTCAACCATTGGATGAAAAGGAGAAGATCCTGGACCCTACATGTGGTTGTGCTGTAAAAGTTTTTACATTTTATTTTCGACTGGAGGAAGTTACTGCGCGTGCCAGGAATATCGGAGGACGTGCGCGTCCCACTTGCGCCCCACGAGGAGAAATTTTGGACCCACAAAACAGTGGTCTACCAGCAGTCGTGTCTTCCCAAGGTGGCCACACATGGCCCTCGTCAGCATCGACGTCACTGTGTTGAAAAATCTTCGAGTTGCTGGAGCAATACATAGTTAAAAGCAAACTTTGGGAGCTTATGTCCAGATGCAAGCACCTGTTCATATGCTCGGGGGCTACTCTTATTAGAAGTATTGAACGTACTTCTGATAAGACGACATGATAGTGGTAAAAATACAGAGTTGGTTAAATAATAGAAGTTGAGCCTACAACCAAGTGCAAACACTCGGCTGTAGCCTCGGGGGCTACTCCCATCGGGAGCGCTGGTCGCGCACCCGATGAAATATAGAAGGAGAACAAAAATAACAAGTCGATATAGAGCTGAAGTCAAAGAACTTTTACGTACATCTTCGAGTTACATACAACTCGTCATGTACTCCCATCGGGAGGTCAAGATATTGTTTAACGTATCGACTTGGAAAAATGAAGAATTCCAGCAGCCGTACAAAGGCACTTGACAATATATTCTCAGAGCGCGTCCACCGCGGTAAAAACTATGAATGTTGTGACTCGAAAAAGAGTACGCGAAGGTAAGACCCTAGGATCCGTCCTGTGTGGCATGGCATCGCACATGAATGCGCTCTCCGACTTTATCCACATCCAGATGTGAAGAAAAACCCCGACAGACGCGTTGGTACTCGATAAAATAAGACTGGAATTCGATTCGCGATAAGTCCGGAAGCGGCACGTGTTGAATTACTCCAGTATTCCGGGTTCGAGTCCAGGGACTTGAGCTTGAAGTAAGTTTATGTGGGTTTGCCACGAGAGCAATTAACTGGTACCTGATCTGTTAGATGGACCAGACTCATTTACTATTATCCCTGTACAAAATAGACACCGAGTAACAATTCAGCATAACTCGAAAGTTTCATTAAACAAACGTATGATGGAGATTTTACTCAACTCTACGATTCAAGAAAAATCTTGGGGGCTACTGACATAGGTATGCCTAACATGAATGCCGAATAGGTACCCTAGGTATATGGGGAAACATGAAGCCCATGGACTCGAAGCTTTGGAGGCCCAGAAGGTTGAAGGCTTTCGGGTTAGGAAAGTAGAGTTGTAATAGGAAACTTGTATCAATATAGGAAAGGCCCAACACGGATCGAATAGCTTGTAACTTGTACGACACGGAAAGCCTCGGCTTCGCCTCCTAGATAAAGGACAAGCTGAGGGAGAAAGAAAGGATCGAAACCATTGTAACCCTAGCCACCATAATACTGAGTTGAGCACCTTTGTTCGGCTTAACCTTCGAGATCTACTTGCCCTATACTTTTTACAAAACCCTAAGTCTACAATATGTAGGCATTGACGAGTTAATCCCTCGTCAGTGAGGGACCGTCGAATAAGCGTCGAGGAAGGAAGGCTAACGTCGGCCACTTCCACAACGAGGTAGGGACGGACCAGTTCCTCCGCATCATCGTCAAGCCCACCTTCGGCCAGCTCCCGATCCCTAACAAGTTCGTCAAGTGGTTTGGACCCCCTTCAAACATCATCGTCCGCACCAACACTGGCTGTAGCTGGAGGATGACTATGCAGAGAGAAGGCAATGACGCATTCATCGACCAGGGGTGGGCGGGCATCGCCATCGCCCATCAGCTCAAGATAGGCCAGTTACTCACCTTCAAGAAGGTGTCCTCCTTCGAGTATAGTGTGGTCATTTTCGACCACACCTGCACTGAGGTGATGAGCAGGTGCCCGGACCATGGTGATGCCACCAGGTGCGTCGTCTTCGAAGAACATGTCTGAAGCTCAGCTGGTATACTATGTCGTCTCTAGTGTCTAATGGTGTATGAACAAGCGTCGTGTTGTCTCGTGAACTATGGTCGTGTCTAAAACTAATTCGTAGCGTCTATGATCACTGGAAAGTTTGCTTGTGCTTGCATTGTGTAATATCCCAGGTAATGGGGTTACAAAAATAGAGGAAACAGATGTGTGCATTGCATTCATGCATAGAAAATCTGGGGAATTTTCGCGCTTTAAAGTAAAACAGTCACAGTAACCAAAGTTTCACTTGACCTTGGTGGAATTGAAGTAGCTCATCAAGTCAAGCGCTATAAACCTCAATGTGACTTTGTTAAAACCTTGTTTTGGGTAGGGATAAATTGATCTAAGGGGTTAGATCAAATGGAATTAAAATTCAACACAAGAACTTATTAATCAAGGATCAACTACTTGATCTTATTAAAGATCACAACATGATATTCCTTGCCATAACATATGAACATCCATTTAATTGGAAATCAAGTATCAATAATTGGAGAAACTATTCTTCACTTACCTTCTCCACGTCTTAAACTAATCCATGCACTTATCATAAACCCTATGATATTCATTCTACCTTAATCTTGGAAACAAGACAAGGAGATCCAATTAAGGAATATAATTCTTCTCCATTCCAAATTATTATGCATCAAACCTAGAGAGGTGAGAGTTCTATTATAATTATTAGAGAAGCAATAACAAACCTTGAGCTAAACCTTACATATAAATCCATGAATTCAAATCATTATCTTGGAGAGAAACCCTTGGATCTTATTCAAGATAATCCCTAGAGAGAGAATCCATTTATGTTAACCATAGATATTGGTGACCACATCATTCTCTATGGAGCCTAATCTTAGGTTAGTATTGAAGTCCTTCCCAAATGAGAGAGACCATTCATACTAATCCTAGCTCTGTCTATTTAAGAATAAAGGACAATCTTTGAATTAAAGTATTAGGTTGTAAACCATTTTCCTTGGAGTGGTGAGATAACCTAATATCACATGGAATAATACCATATCCATGAATTGATAAAGTAAGGAAGAGATTAATTCAACAAAGATAGCCAAGTGGAGTTTTAGACTAAATACCTATTGAGATATTGTGGATACACCATAAACTCTAGAATAACCATTCCTATATGAGAGGACTGAAGCTATGGTGTTATACTCAAGTTAGTTGAGGCAACACTTAAATTTGAGGTAGCAAACTACCCATATGTCCTGATGATTAAATCATCATTCTTTAAGTAGAACTATAAGTTATTATCTCAGGTATTCTCCTGGGATAGAAATTATTGAGGTAACCATATCCATTCATGATAGGATAAGAAAGAAACTCTATTTAGTTGATCAGGACAATACTTAACCTTGGGAATGAGAAACCTAAGTCTTAAGAGATAATTTAGGAAGCCAAACCTTGCTCATTATAAATTGAGTAATGATCATAAACCCTAAGAACTTGAGGTAAAGATATTAAGAACAAGTTGATCATGCTTAAACCATGATCATGCTCTTGAGGTATGTGAGGATAAGTTAAACCCTAATAGGATCAGTAGATACCATTCACCACATGAAATCATAGGGAGGTAACTTGTAAGCAACCCTAGGCTTATATCCCAACCTTAACTTATGAATCACTTGGTGATCATAAGTAGAACCTTATCACATCTATATTCCATTTATTCCTCAATTAAAGGACCTAAGAAAACCTTAGAGTAAAACTCCATACTTTATATGGTGAGAAACCATACATCCATATGACCAAAGTTAACTATAAAAAGAACCATAACTACTTTAGTTGCTATAATGATAAGTTGAGGATAATAATAGAAGTTAATTGGTAGAAGATAAAACCAATTCTCAAATCCTTAGTAACTAAAGGAGAACATTAACAACTAAGCAAGTAACCATATTACCTTGGTTAGGGGAAATTAAACCTTAGCACATGCAATATGGTGTCATTCCATAATTACAACCTATAATTATATCTCAACCTAGTTTGTATACCACTTGGATAAGCACAACTAAAACCCAATGAAGCCATATTTGAGTTCCAAACCACATGCCATTAGGTGAATATAATTAGGACCCTAGAATTGCTCATTAGCTAAATTCTATGCTCCACCAATTAAACCTAAAAAATATCTAGTGCTTATACTCACAATTAAAACCCATGTGTAGTGAATAACAACTAATACCAACCACTGATCTATATAATTAAGACCCAACCTTGAGGAGAGTAATATTTACTCTAGATAATTCAAAGTGTTAATAGACCATATCACAAATGATAATGAATATGGGTTATCATCAAACCTACAAAACCTTAATAAAATGTTGCTCACATGAACTAACATGCAAGTGATCAATTTCTCAAATAGGAACTAAGACATAATAACAACTTCAGAAATACCTTGAGAAGAAGGTATCAACTCTTATATTTCTAAATTGAATAGGAGTTCATAACAAAAAGGAAATTGAAGTGAAAATATCAATTCATGTCTATTTGCTATTTTGAATAAGTTCACAAATATGCAAACAATTTAATATAAAATATGAATTCAAATAGAATAGTGAAACAATAGCCAGTATACTAAATCTTGAATGGATTAGCATAATTACTAATATCTGCAAATAGAATTGAATTCAAATATGAGTTAAAGTAGAAAATATACAAAAGGAGAAATTAAAACAGAGAAAAAAATGAGGGAAATACTCACCTGGCCGTGTAGCCCATGAAGAAGTCCAGCAGTAGCCTGCAGAGTGATGTCTACGCACGCTTCTATTCCTGTAGACAGTGTTGGGCCTCCAAGAGCAGAGGTTTGTAGAACAGCAGCAAGTTTCCCTTAAGTGGATCACCCAAGGTTTATCGAACTCAGGGAGGAAGAGGTCAAAGATATCCCTCTCAAGCAACCCTGCAATCACAAAGCAAGAAGTCTCTTGTGTCCCCAACACACCAAATACACTTGTCAGATGTATAGGTGCACTAGTTCGGCGAAGAGATAGTGAAATACAAGTAGTATGGATGTATATGAGTGGTAATAGCAATCTGAATAAAATATGGCAGGGAGTAAACATGCAACAAAACAGTAAACAAACGGAGAATCGATGCTTGGAAGCAAGGCCTAGGGATCCTGCTTTCACTAGTGGACACTCTCAACTTTGATCACATAATAAAGCCACTCTACACTCTTTTGTTGGATGATGAACACCACTAATTGTGTAGGATTACACGAACCCTCAATGCCGGAGTTAACAAGCTCCACAATATTCGATGTTCATGTTTAAATAACCTTAGAGTGCATGACAGATCAACATAACCAAACCAAGTACTAACATAGCATACACAATGTCACCATCACACTATGAAGGAGGAATAGATCACATCAATACTATCATAGCAATAGTTAACTTCATAATCTACAAGAGATTACAATCATAGCCTACGCCAAGTACTACACGATGCACACACTGTCACCATTACACCGTGGAGGAGGAATAGAGTACTTTAATAACATCACTAGAGTAGCACATAGATGATATTCAACTACATCACATAAAGAGAGAGATGAACCACATAGCTACAGCGGAGCCCTCAGCCCCGGGGGTGAAGTACTCCCTCCTCATCATGGAGGCAGTGATGGCGGTGAAGATGGCGGTGGAGACGGCGGTGGAGATGGCACCGGGGGCAATTCCCCGTCCCGGCAGGGTGCCGGAACAGAGACTTCTGTCCCCCGAATTGGAGTTTCGCGATGGTGGCGGCTCTGGAAGGTTTTCTCTGGTTTCATCAATCCGTGTAGGGTTTTCGCGACGGAGACCTTAAGTAGGCGGAAGGGCAGCCTCGGAGGGGGCCTGGTGGGCCCACACACTAGGGAGGCGCGCCCCACCCCTTGGCCGCGCCGCCCTGGCGTGTGGGGCCCCCCGGCTCCTCTCCGGTACTTCTTCGATGCTCTGGAACCTTCCGGGAAAAATAAGGTGCTGGGCATTAATTTCGTCTGATTCCGAGAATATTTCCTTACTAGGATTTCTGAAACCAAAAACAGCAGAAAATAGGAACTGGCACTTCGGCATCTCGTTAATAGGTTAGTTCCGGAAAACGCATAAAAACGATATAAAGTGTGAACAAACCATGCAGGTATTGTCATAAAACAAGCATGGAACATAAGAAATTATAGATACGTTTGAGACGTATCAAGCATCCCCAAGCTTAGTTCCTACTCGCCCTCGATTAGGTAAACGATAACAATGATAATTTCTTAAGTGACATGCTACCAACATAATCTTGATCATACTATTGTAAGCATATGTAATGAATGCAGCGATCAAGACAATGGTAATGACATGAGTAAACATATGAATCATAAAGCAAAGACTTTTCATGAATAGTACTTCAAGACAAGCATCAATAAGTCTTGCATAAGAGTTAACTCATAAAGCAATAAATCAAAGTAAAGGTATTGAAGCAACACAAAGGAAGATTGAGTTTCAGCGGTTGCTTTCAACTTATAACATGTATATCTCATGGATATTGTCAATGTAAAGTAATATAGCAGGTGCAATATGCAAGTATGTAGGAATCAATGCACATTTCACACAAGTGTTTGCTTCTTGAGGTGGAAAGAGATAGGTGAACTGACTCAACATAAAAGTAAAAGAAAGGCCCTTCGCAGAGGGAAGCATTGATTGCTATATTTTTGCTAGAGCTTTGGTTTTGAAAACAAGAAACAATTTTGTCAACGGTAGTAATAAAGCATATGTATCATGTAAATTATATCTTACAAGTTGCAAGCCTCATGCATAGTATACTAATAGTGCCCGCACCTTGTCCTAATTAGCTTGGATTACCGGGATTGTCATCGCAATACACATGTTTTAACCAAGTGTCACAAAGGGGTACCTCTATGCCGCTCGTACAAAGGTCTAAGGAGAAAGCTCGCATTTGGATTTCTCGCTTTTGATTATTCTCAACTTAGACATCCATACCGGGACAACATAGACAACAGATAATGGACTCCTCTTTAATGCATAAGCATGTAGCAACAATTAATGTTCTCATATGAGATTGAGGATATATGTCCAAAACTGAAACTTCCACCATGATTCATGGCTTTAGTTAGCGGCCCAATGCTCTTCTCTAACATTATGCATGCTCTAACCATTAAATGAGTGGTAAATCTCCCTTACTTCAGACAAGACGGACATGCATAGCAACTCACATGATATTCAACAAAGAGTAGTTGATGGCGTCCCCGGGAACATGGTTATCGCACAACAAACAACTTAATAAGAGATAAAGTGCATAAGTACATATTCAATACCACAATAGTTTTTAAGCTATTTGTCCCATGAGCTATATATTGCAAAGGTAAAGGATAGAAATTTTAAAGGTAGCACTCAAGCAATTTACTTTGGAATGGCGGAGAAATACCATGTAGTAGGTAGGTATGGTGGACACAAATGGCATAGTGGTTGGCTCAAGGATTTTGGATGCATGAGAAGTATTCCCTCTCAATACAAGGTTTAGGCTAGCAAAGTTATTTGAAACAAACACAAGGATGAATCGGTGCAGCAAAACTCACATAAAAGACATATTGTAAACATTATAGGACTCTACACCGTCTTCCTTGTTGTTCAAACTCTTTACTAGAAATTATCTAGACCTTAGAGAGACCAATTATGCAAACCAAATTTTAGCAAGCTCTATGTAGTTCTTCATTAATGGGTGCAAAGTATATGATGCAAGAGCTTAAACATGAGCACAAAAATTTCCAAGTATCAAATTATCCAAGACATTTTATCAATTACTACATGTAGCATTTTCCGTTTCCAACCATATAACAATTAACGAAGCAGTTTCAACCTTCGCCATGAACATTAAAAGCTAAGAACACATGTGTTCATATGAACCAGCGGAGCGTGTCTCTCTCCCACACAAGCATTTATTCAAACAAAAACAAAAACAAAAACAAACAGACGCTCCAAGTAAAGTACATAAGATGTGACCGAATAAAAATATAGTTTCAAGAAAAGAAACCTGATAAATTGTTGATGAAGAAGGGGATGCCTTGGGCATCCCCAAGCTTAGACGCTTGGGTCTTATTGAAATATGCAGGGATGAACCACGGGGGCATCCCCAAGCTTAGACTTTTCACTCTTCTTGATCGTAGTATATCATCCTCCTCTCTTGACCCTTGAAAACTTCCTCCACACCAAACTTAAAACAAACTCATTAGAGGGTTAGTGCATAATCAAAAATTCACATGTTCAGAGATAACACAATCATTCTTAACACTTCTGGACATTGCACAAAGCTTCTGAAAGTTAATGGAACAAACAAATCCATCCAACATAGAAAAAGAGGCAATGCGAAATAAAAAGCAGAATCTGTCAAAACAGAACAGTCCATAAAGACGAATTTTAAAATGGCACCATACTTGCTCAGATGAAAATGCTCAAATTGAATGAAAGTTGCGTACATATTTGTGGATCACTCACGTAAATTGTCATAATTTTCTGAGTTACCTACAGAGAATTAGGCCCAGATTCGTTACAGAAAGAAATCTGTTTCTGCGCAGTAATCCAAATCTAGTATGAACCTTACTATCAAAGACTTTACTTGGCACAACAATGCAACAAAACTAAGATAAGGAGAGGTTTCTACAGTAGTAACAACTTCCAAGGCACAAATATAAAACAAAGGTACTGTAGCAAAATAAACACATGGGTTATCTCCCAAGAAGTTCTTTCTTTATAGCCATTAAGATGGGCTCAACAGTTTTAATGATGTACTCGCAAGAAATAGTATTTGGAGCAAAAAGGAGCATCAAGAGGCAAATTCAAAACAAATTTAAGCCTAGCATGCTTCCTATGCATAGGAATCTTGTACACAAATGAATTCATGAAGAACAAGGTGACAAGCATAAGAGGATAAAACACGAGTAACTTCAAAATTCTCAACATAAAGAGGGGAAACTTAATATTATTAATATGCATATAACCATGTTTCCCTCTCTCATAATAACTTTCAGTAGCATCATTGATGAAATCCACAATATACCCATCACTTAAAACATTCTTATCATGGTTCATATGCATAGGAGTATCATTAATTTTGGCATAAGAAGAGTTCTTCTCATTAATAGTAATTGGAGCAAGATTATTATCAAGAATTTGAACATGGTAAACAAGTTGCATATTAAGGGAATTGTTTTTGGCAATCCAATCATAACTATGACAAGTTTCATAAGGATAGTTATAACCTATATAATAGCATTCTTTATAATAATCATTAAAGGCCGGAGGCACAGTGTCATCATAAGAAATAGAATAGTTATCTCTCACAGTCGGTTTATCTGTGACCATGCCATCATTGTTATTAGAAGGAGATGTATAAAACACATAATGATCAGTAGCAAAAGGATTTTCAAACACCTCTTCCCCAAGCTTAGAGCTTTCTATATCATTATGGGAGGAAGCATGGATAGTACTGATACTATGGTAATTATTAACATCATCATTTTCAGAATTAGTTTCCCAGAGATTTGCAATATCAAAAGTAGTGTGCTCTTTCAAATCATGATCACTAATATAGGTAAAGGGCATAGGAAGATCATTGTACTCAGATTCATTATCATAATAATCATCAGGAGCAACATACTTACGGTTACCTATCGTTATCTCATACACGCGGGGATATGCCTCTTTCTTTTTCGTTCCCTCCTAAAGAAGGTATCTTTCTTTTTATTCCCCTTCTTATTCTTCTTCGTTCCCTTCTTCTTCTTCTTCTCCTTTTCCTCGTTCCCTTCTTTAGGAGGGAGAGGCTTGATGAGAGGCTTCTCCACATAACCTGCTTTATTTCCAGAAACAATAGAAGAAACTTGGGAGGATTCCTCCTTTTCATTAATAAGTTCAAAACACACAGCGGTCCTATCATATTTTGGCAAGGTGTCATCTTCTAAAATATTTTGTATGTAAGTATTTGTATGGAAATTATCAATGCAATAAGAAAAACACCCATGCAGGACATCATCAACATCAAGATCATTAATATCTAACAAAGAAATTTTTCTTGATAACTCTTCACACCACAAAAATAAAGTAAGTTCATCATGCTGATTAGGAGTAATTTCATCATCACAATACAAATTTGCAGCGCTCATGGGGTTCAAATTATCATTGGAGGAGCATTGAAAATTAAAATGACCCACTCTATGGCAAAGTTCACAAATAAAAGGATAGAGGACACAAACTTTTTTACCAAGATCATCTAGCGCCCTAGACCACTTTCTAGTTTTTTCATTAGTATGATGGATACAATATTCATCTTCGATTTGATTAATTCCACAAGGTCTATGCATTCCACAAAAATTAACATGCTTATAGGAAATAGCATTCTTAGGAGTTTGAGCATGTCTATTGCAATCATTAACAACAATTTCATCCTTCATACAAGCCTCTTTAAAAGGTTCATGATACTTATCAAAATTCTTCCTAGGCAATTCAAAATGAGAGGCAAAAGCTTTATAAAGATTTGCAGCAACTTGAGAGTCAAGACCATAGGTAGCACTCATATTTCGAAATTTACCAGTATCCATAAAAGTTTCAATGCATTCATAATCATAGTTTATACCTGATTCTTTACCTTTGTCGTTCTCCCAATCGTCAGCGTTCTCCTGAATCCGATTAAGAAGGTCCCATTTAAACTCTTCTTTATTGCGCGTGAATGATCCAGAACAAGAAGTATCCAGCAAGGTCTTGTCTTGAAAAGAAAGTCTTGCATAGAAATTATCAATAATAACATTACCAGGAAGCTCATGATTGGGGCATTTGAGCATTAAAGACTTCAATCCCTCCCATGCTTGGGCAATACTTTCTCCATCATGAGGCCAGAAATTATATATTCGGTTTCGGTCTTTGTGAATTTCACTTGGAGGATATAATTTACAATAAAATAGAGGCACAATATCCTTCCAATCAAGAAGATGCTCATCCTTCAGCAGTTTATACCAATGCGCCGCTTCACCAGACAACGACATAGAGAATAATTTCTTCTTCACTTCATCCATAGAGATACCTGCACACTTGAATAACCCGCATAATTCATGCAAAAACAGTAAATGATCTCCAGGATGGACAGTTCCATCCCCTTCATAGCGGTTATCCATAACACGTTCAATAATTTTCATAGGTATTTTATATGGAATACTTTCAGTAGGTACATTTAAAATATCACAAGCATCATTAGAGTTATCGCATATGGGAGATAAAGTATTATCAGAGCAAATTTTCTCCCCTAAAGATGGGAAGCTAAAAAGATCACAAAAACTAGCTTCCCCAAGCTTAGACTTCTCCATAGCATTAGCAGTAATTGCATTCATACTAATAACATCGCTACTAGCATGCAAATAAGGTTCCATAGGTTTTTTAATTTTCCCATCAAACAATTCTAAATCAGGAAAAAGATTAAAAAGCTCACCAAATATTTTGTTGTTTTCCATTATGCCTAACTAGTGAAAATAAAAACAAGAAACAAAAAGATGCAATTGCAGAATTTAAAGGAGATAGCTTCGAGCACTCACACACCGGCAACAGTGCTAGGAAATAGCTTAGTAGTCAGAGGATGTGAATACCTTTTACCTTACCTCCCCGGCAACGGCGCCAGAAAATAGCTTGATGTCTACGCACGCTTCTATTCCTGTAGATAGTGTTGGGCCTCCAAGAGCGAGAGGTTTGTAGAACAGCGAGCAAGTTTCCCTTAAGTGGATCACCCAAGGTTTATCGAACTCGGGGAGGAAGAGGTCAAAGATATCCCTCTCAAGCAACCCTGCAATCACAAAGCAAGAAGTCTCTTGTGTCCCCAACACACCAAATACACTTGTCGGATGTATAGGTGCACTAGTTCGGCGAAGAGATAGTGAAATACAAGTAGTATGGATGTATATGAGTGGTAATAGCAATCTGAATAAAATATGGCAGCGAGTAAACATGCAACAAAACAAGTAAACAAACGGAGATTCGATGCTTGGAAGCAAGGCCTAGGGATCCTGCTTTCACTAGTGGACACTCTCAACTTTGATCACATAATAAAGCCACTCTACACTCTTTTGTTGGATGATGAACACCACTAATTGTGTAGGATTACATGAACCCTCAATGCCGGAGTTAACAAGCTCCACAATATTCGATGTTCATGTTTAAATAACCTTAGAGTGCATGACAGATCAACATAACCAAACCAAGTACTAACATAGCATGCACACTGTCACCATCAAACTATGAAGGAGGAATAGATCACATCAATACTATCATAGCAATAGTTAACTTCATAATCTACAAGAGATTACAATCATAGCCTACGCCAAGTACTACACGATGCACACACTTGTCACCATTACACCGTGGAGGAGGAATAGAGTACTTTAATAACATCACTAGAGTAGCACATAGATGATATTCAACTAGATCACATAAAGAGAGAGATGAACCACATAGCTACAGCGGAGCCCTCAGCCCCGGGGGTGAATTACTCCCTCCTCATCATGGAGGCAGCGATGGCGGTGAAGATGGCGGTGGAGACGGCGGTGGAGATGGCACCGGGGGCAATTCCCCATCCCGGCAGGGTGCCGGAACAGAGACTTCTGTCCCCCGAATTGGAGTTTCGCGATGGCGGCGGCTCTGGAAGGTTTTCTCTGGTTTCGTCAATCCGTGTAGGGTTTTCGCGACGGAGACCTTAAGTAGGCGGAAGGGCAGCCTCGGAGGGGGCCTGGTGGGCCCACACACTAGGGGGGCGCGCCCCACCCCTTGGCCGCGCCGCCCTAGCGTGTGGGGCCCCCTGGCTCCTCTCCGGTACTTCTTCGATGCTCTGGAACCTTCCGGGAAAAATAAGGTGCTGGGCATTGATTTCGTCCGATTCCAAGAATATTTCCTTACTAGGATTTCTGAAACCAAAAACAGCAGAAAATAGGAACTGGCACTTCGGCATCTCGTTAATAGGTTAGTTCCGGAAAACGCATAAAAACGATATAAAGTGTGAACAAAACATGCAGGTATTGTCATAAAACAAGCATGGAACATAAGAAATTATAGATACGTTTGAGACGTATCACAGAGCAGCCCAACACCATCACCACCCAGCAGCCCAGCCCAGCCCAACTTACCTCTTCGTCTAAATATCCTGGAGAGGGTCGTCCTCATCCCTTTCCTCGTGCATGGTGGCCAGCGCGACGCCGTGGTCGTCTTCACCTCATCGCTGTCGACCTCTCCTCGTCCGAGAGCATGACGAGGCGTGCCTCGAGCCCTATAAGAACCCTGGACGAAACCCTAGCTCCGTTTCCCTCTCTCTCTGCTCCAATTTGCCCTAGGCCGAAACCCTAACCAACCGGACTCCGACCGCCGCCGTCGATGGAGCCCATCCCAGACCTCGTTGTGACCACCATTAGAACCACCGTGCTCGACAAGCCCACCATGCAAGAGGAATTGCACCAGGAAGCTCTCAGCCGCCGGAGAATCGTCGCCCCCTTTCGCCGGTCACCGCCAGCAAATCAACGTTCGTCGTCGATTAGGACCACCTCCGGTCACGCCGTCTAGCTCAACACAACCACGGTGAGATCACGCACCTCCTGGACTCCCTATTGCATCCAATCGCAGCCCGTAGCTTCGCCGTGCCGTTCAACCGTGCCCGCCGCCGCAGGACCACGTCACCGGCCATGCTCCGGTGACCGAATCGGGGCGGCGCCGCCACCATAATGCTCACCGTGACGCGCTGAGTCTCGTAGTATAGGCCGTTGGCCCGCGCGAACACCGTACCGCCGGCGACCATCGCCACCGTCCGCCGGTCACCGTGCCCAATTGCCACGTTGGCAATTTTGACTCGATCAAGCACGTGTGGCAGGTGACGTGGACTCTGGCCCACAGGTCAGTGTCTCTGTGGGTGTAAAGCCCGGGTAGTTTTAGTTTTCTTTTGTTTTGTTTCAATTTCATTAAATACTGAAACTTTGAAAATACTTAGAAAATTCATAAAAGCTAAGAAAAATATAAATGAGATATCAAAAATTCATAGAAAACTAAACTCTATCCAATAAAAATATAAAATGAAAATTTTATTTTAATAAAAATTCAATTATTTAATACTTATTATTTAAGCATTTAATTTTAATACTAAATTCAATTAAAATTCAATAATTAGAAAAACTTTCTAAATTAAATAAAAAAACTAGTAAATAAATAAATAAAACATTAAAACTAATTTTATTTATTTGTTAGTTTAATAAATCCATATTAGAAAGATTTAAACCGATTAATAATTACCCTAAATTATTAATTGTTCAAAAATAACAAAGTGGCAAATTCAATATTATTTTTATTTGCAAAGCTATTAATAACTTCATCCATAATGAAGTTATTAATCCAAGAACTAATTGACAATTAGGAAACCCTAAGTTCCATATTGAATTAAGAACACAAACCCATAATTCTATGTGGGATACTAAAACCCTAATACCATTAGGGACCCTAACTCCATTAATCCATATGAACCCTAAATTATCCTAAACCTAAACCTAAACCCTAGGGTATACCATGTGATCATCCTACTTTCTTTAAAACCATAGAACCATATAGAACCTAGATACTTGACATGTCCACATAAAATATAAACGAACCATCACTAACATGATGAGTATCCAATATGCTCATCTTCATCAGACCTAGATGATCAAATTAGGATCAACCAAGTCCAAACCCTAGTTTCTAATACCAAAACCATCATCCTTAATTAACCTTAATTAGCATCACACTAGTGTGATGAGCTCCAATAGCATCTATGCCCAATATTTATCATTACATAACCATAGTCCACTAAACCCTACAAGTACTTCATAATTATGAACCATCCTATTTAGGAGTCAATCATTCCTTACTTAGTGAATCCAATAGGAAACCCTAGGTAACCTCAACCTTAATTGTAATACTTCTTATTACTTAAGAAGTATGTTCTTCAAAAGTTATTCTTTTAAAGTAAATAAGGAATCATGATCAACCCCTCATCTAACAGGACCTATAATCTCTAGCTACCTAGCACCAGCATGGTAAACCAACCATGATAGCAACCATGTATAAGTAATTTCTTAAGTTTCTTATGCTTAAGTAAAACCATATAAGTCCTTGTTGCTGATGAATCCAACTATGTTGTGATCCATCTAATACTTACTCCAGAAACTAATTGAAACCATAGTAAACCATAGAACTCCACAACCTTAATTATCATACTTGTTCTTTACTAAAGAACATGTTCTTCAAAAGTTATTCTTTTGAAGTATATGATAATTAATCATTAACCATGCCATATAGTGCTAAAACCAACCACTATTCATTACAGGTTAGGATTATAACAAATGTTATTTTTGTGTGCTATTAGTGTTATTATTATGATATATTACAACACCTGTTTATGATACCAAGTAATCACAATTGAATAAGAACCTTGTTCGTGAATCACTCTAAAAGTGCAACACCCTGAACTAATCATTACCACCCACTAATCCTAAATCATCGGGGTTAGGTCACGCTTAGAGCGATTGCATCTCATACTTATGCATTATCGCATCCTTGCCAATCTTTTAAACATCGTCCTTACCGGACGATGATGCTATTTCAGAATTTGAAGTTATTGCGTATCGAAGACCTTGTCTGCATAATCTTGCAGTCAAGAAAGGCAAGTTCATCGCTTGCTCGTGTAATTTGAGTATTTTTACCAAATTACTTGCAAAATACTATACTTATCACTCTTGCATAAAAAAGCAAAAATGCTATTTTCATAACTATGAATATGACTATGTGGTAGGCAATGGAACTATAGTATGTGTTGATATGGTGGAGGTTCCATTGCAAGGGTTTATATCCATCTAGGATTAAACAACAAATGTCGTCCAGTGATTCTTGTGCCGTAATAACCGTGTTAACCATAAGATCTGGAGTGGGACGGACTAGTAAATTGTATTTCCACCTCTCGTACATCAACGGATGCGCTTACCGTAGACACTTGACCCAGGTTGGGCAAGCGGTGGGGTGGGGATCCCATTCTAATTCCCCACGGTAATGCGGTCTATGATGGGTTGCAGCTACCGGCGAAGGAGTTTGGTTAACGAGTCCCAGACTGTCGTCGTGGTCGGGGTCCATCCTTAATTGGTATAAGAGGATCGACGAGGACCCAGGGTCGGGGTATGCAACAAAGGGTGGGTGTGCGAGGTAGCGGAGGAATATGATTGACTATGACCTTATACCGGGCCTTGATGCGCGTGGTTGACGTATTGTCTTTTCGTTCGACACGCGTCCGTTGGGAACCCCAAGAGGAAGGTGTGATGCGCACAGCGGCAAGTTTCCCTCAGTAAGAAACCAAGGTTTAATCGGACCAGTAGGAGTCAAGAAGCACGTTGAAGGTTGATGGCGGCGAGATGTAGTGCGGCGCAACACCAGGGATTCCGGCGCCAACGTGGAACCTGCACAACACAACCAAAGTACTTTGCCCCAACGAAACGGTGAGGTTGTCAATCTCACCAGCTTGCTGTAACAAAGGATTAACCGTATTGTGTGGAAGATGATTGTTTGCAGAGAAAACGAGTAAAACAAGTATTGCAGTAGATTGTATTTCGAGTAAAGAGAATTGGACCGGGGTCCACGGTTCGATAGAGGTGTCTCTCCCATAAGACGAACAGCATGTTGGGTGAACAAATTACGAGTTGGGCAATTGACAAATAAAGAGAGCATGACAATGCACATACATATCATGATGAGTATAGTGAGATTTAATTGGGCATTACGACAAAGTACATAGACCGCCATCCAACTGCATCTATGCCTAAAAAGTCCACCTTCAGGTTATCATCCGAACCCCCTCCGGTATTAAGTTGCTAACAACAGACAATTGCATTAAGTATGGTGCGTAATGTAAATAGTGACTACATCCTTGAACATAGCACTAATGTTTTATCCCTAGTGGCAACAGCACAACACAACCTTAGAACTTTCTGTCACTGTCCCAGGTGTCAATGCAGGCATGAACCCACTATCGAGCATAAGTACTCCCTCTTGGAGTTACAAGCATCTACTTGGCCGAGCATCTACTAGTAACGGAGAGCATGCAAGATCATAAACAACAAATAAGCATAACTTTGATAATCAACATAACAAGTATTCTCTATTCATCGGATCCCAACAAACGCAACATATAGAATTACGGATAGATGATCTTGATCATGATAGGCAGCTCACAAGATCCGACAATGATAGCACAATGGGGAGAAGACAACCATCTAGCTACTGCTATGGACCCATAGTCCAGGGGTAGACTACTCACACATCACACCGGAGGCGACCATGGCGGCGTAGAGTCCTCCGGGGATGATTCCCCTCTCCGGCAGGGTGCCGGAGGCGATCTCTCGGATCCCCGAGATGGGATCGGCGGCGACGGCATCTCCGGAAGGTTTTCCGTATCGTGGCTCTCGGTACGGGGGTTTCGTCACGGAGGCTTTAAGTAGGCGGAAGGGCAAGTCAAGAGGCGGCACGGGGGCCCACACCATAGGCCGGCGCGGCCGGGGGTGGGGCCGCGCCGCCCTAGGGTTTGGCCACCCCGTGGCCCCTCTTCGTCTCGTCTTCGGACTTCCGGAAGCTTCGTGGAAAAATAGGCCCCGGGCTTTGATTTCGTCCAATTCCGAGAATATTTCCTTACTAGGATTTCGAAACCAAAAACAGCAGAAAACGAGCAATCGGCACTTCGGCATCTTGTTAATAGGTTAGTTCCGGAAAATGCACGAATATGACATAAAGTGTGCATAAAACATGTAGATAACATCAATAATGTGGCATGGAACATAAGAAATTATCGATACGTCGGAGACGTATCGGCATCCCCAAGCTTAGTTCTCGCTCGTCCCGAGCGGGTAAAACGATAACACGGATAATTTCTGGAGTGACATGCCATCATAATCTTGATCATACTATTTGTAAAGCATATGTAGTGAATGCAGCGATCAAAACAATGTGTATGACATGAGTAAACAAGTGAATCATAAAGCAAAGACTTTTCATGAATAGCACTTCAAGACAAGCATCAATAAGTCTTGCATAAGAGTTAACTCATAAAGCAATAATTCAAAGTAAAGGTATTGAAGCAACACAAAAGAAGATTAAGTTTCAGCGGTTGCTTTCAACTTGTAACATGTATATCTCATGGATATTGTCAACATAGAGTAATATAATAAGTGCAATAAGCAAGTATGTAGGAATCAATGAACAGTTCACACAAGTGTTTGCTTCTTGAGATGGAGAGAAATAGGTGAACTGACTCAACATTGAAAGTAAAAGAATGGCCCTCATAGAGGAAAAGCATCGATTGCTATATTTGTGCTAGAGCTTTGATTTTGAAAACATGAAACAATTTTGTCAACGGTAGTAATAAAGCATATGCATCATGTAAATTATATCTTATAAGTTGCAAGCCTCATGCATAGTGTACCAATAGTGCCCGCACCTTGTCCTAATTAGCTTGGACTACCGGATCTTTGCAATGCACATGTTTTAACCAAGTGTCACAATGGGGTACCTCCATGCCGCCTGTACAAAGGTCTAAGGAGAAAGCTCGCATTTTGGATTTCTCGCTTTTGATTATTCTCAACTTAGACATCCATACCGGGACAACATGGACAACAGATAATGGACTCCTCTTTAATGCATAAGCATGTGACAACAATTATTATTCTCATATGAGATTGAGGATATGTGTCCAAAACTGAAACTTCCACCATGATTCATGGCTTTAGTTAGCGGCCCAATGTTCTTCTCTAACAATATACATGCTCCAACCATAAAGGTGGTAGATCTCTCTTACTTCAGACAAGACGGACATGCATAGCAACTCACATGATATTCAACAAAGAATAGTTGATGGCGTCCCCGAAACATGGTTATCGCACAACAAGCAACTTAATAAGAGATAAAGTGCATAATTACATATTCAATACCACAATAGTTTTTAAGCTATTTGTCCCATGAGCTATATATTGCAAAGGTGAATGATGGAATTTTAAAGGTAGCACTCAAGCAATTTACTTTGGAATGGCGGGAAAATACCATGTAGTATAGGTAGGTATGGTGGACACAAATGGCATAGTGGTTGGCTCAAGTATTTTGGATGCATGAGAAGTATTCCCTCTCAATACAAGGTTTAGGCTAGCAAGGCTTATTTGAAACAAACACAAGGATGAACCGGTGCAGCAAAACTCACATAAAAGACATATTGAAAACATTATAAGACTCTACACCGTCTTCCTTGTTGTTCAAACTCAATACTAGAAATTATCTAGACCTTAGAGAAACCAAATATGCAAACCAAATTTTAGCATGCTCTATGTATTTATTCATTAATGGGTGCAAAGCATATGATGCAAGAGCTTAAACATGAGCACAACAATTGCCAAGTATCACATTACCCAAGACATTTATAGCAATTACTACATGTATCATTTTCCAATTCCAACCATATAACAATTTAACGAAGGAGAAACTTCGCCATGAATACTATGAGTAGAAACCAAGGACATACTTGTCCATATGCTACAGCGGAGCGTGTATCTCTCCCATAAAGTGAATGCTAGGATCCATTTTATTCAAACAAAACAAAAAACAAAAACAAACCGACGCTCCAAGAAAAAGCACATAAGATGTGATGGAATAAAAATATAGTTTCAGGGGAGGAACCTGATAATGTTGTCGATGAAGAAGGGGATGCCTTGGGCATCCCCAAGCTTAGACGCTTGAGTCTTCTTGATATATGCAGGGGTGAACCACTGGGTGCATCCCCAAGCTTAGAGCTTTCACTCTCCTTGATCATATTGCATCATACTCCTCTCTTGATCCTTGAAAACTTCCTCCACACCAAACTCGAAACAACTCATTAGAGGGTTAGTGCACAATATAAATTGACATATTCAGAGGTGACACAATCATTCTTAACACTTCTGGACATTGCATAATGCTACTGGACATTAGTGGATCAAAGAAATTCATCCAACATAGCGAAAGAGGCAATGCGAAATAAAAGGCAGAATCTGTCAAAACAGAACAGTTCGTATTGACGAATTTTAAAATGGCACCAGACTTGCTCAAACGAAAATGCTCAAATTGAATGAAAGTTGCGTACATATCTGAGGATCATGCTCGTAAATTGGCGTAATTTTCTGAGCTACCTACAGGGAGGTGGACCCAGATTCGTGACAGCAAAGAAATCTGGAACTGCGCAGTAATCCAAATCTAGTACTTACTTTTCTATCAACGGCTTAACTTGGCACAACAAAACTCAAAACTAAGATAAGGAGAGGTTGCTACAGTAGTAAAAAACTTCCAAGACACAAAATAAAAACAAAGTACTGTAGGTAAAAACATGGGTTGTCTCCCATAAGCGCTTTTCTTTAACGCCTTTCAGCCAGGCGCAGAAAGTGTGTATCAAGTAACATCAAGAGATGAAATGTCAACATCATAATTTGTTCTAATAATAGAATCATAAGGTACCTTTATTCTCTTTCTAGGGAAGTGTTCCATACCTTTCTTGAGAGGAAATTGATATTTTATATTACCTTCCCTCATATCAATAATAGCACCAACGAGTTCGAAGAAAAGGTCTTCCCAATATAATGGGACAAGATGCATTGCATTCAATATCCAAGACAACAAAATCAACGGGAACAAGATTATTGTTAACGGTAACGCGAACATTATCAACTTTACCCAAAGGTTTCTTTGTAGAATGATCAGCAAGATTAACATCCAAATAACAATTTTTCAGCGGTGGCAAGTCAAGCATATTATAAATTTTCTTAGGCATAACGAAATACTTGCACCAAGATCACATAAAGCATTACAATCAAAATCTTTAACCTTCATCTTAATGATGGGCTCCCAACCATCCTCTAGCTTTTTAGGAATAGAGGCTTCGCGCTCTAGTTTCTCTTCTCTAGCTTTCATGAGAGCATTTGTAATATGATGCGTGAAAGCTAAATTTATAGCACTAGCATTAGGACTTTTAGCAAGTTTTTGCAAGAACTTTATAACTTCAGAGATGTGGCAATCATCAAAATTCAAACCATTATAATCTAAAGCAATGGGATCATCATCCCCAATGTTGGAAAAAATTTCAGCAGCTTTATCACAGGCAGTTTCAGCAGTTTTAGCAGTTTCAGGCAGTTTTTCGCGCTTTGCATTAGAAGTGGTGTTGACCGCCAAAACCCACCGTCGGGCAGCGACTGTCAACACGGTAGAGCCGGGAAGAGCCTAGAGCTGCGGCTGGCTGAGACCCCTCCGAGCGACGGCCCGCAATGCTCTTCTGGTCACACGCGGCGATGCGAAGTGCAAGGGCGTGCCACCGGACCTATACCTGGTCAGGAAGGTGATGGGGATGCCTCGCTTAGTTCCTGCATGGCATACACGTAAACATTAAATACGAGCCTCGATCGGCTCTCAGGTTATCCTGTGAATCGGCTCAAAGAGCCGATCCACCCATGATTCGTGCGGGGTGCACGAATACTTGGTGATCCTGCTTGATCAAGATAGAGCTAATGAGATCTACGACGATTTAGGGTTTTCACCGCATAATCGGATCATCCTACTCCAGGTTGGGCCTCGCGGCCACGCACGGTGCTCGTAAGCCGATCCTAAACAAGGCCAAAAAACCAACATGACGCTGATCCTCGGAACATCCTGTTTAGGACTTGCGAACGCCACCCTACGTGCCACTGGATCCTCCCCCCCTTTGTAAGGCCTAACTATTGCAGATATTAAACTAATCCTTGCAGAGCAAGGAGCAATCGTAACGGATCAGATCTACTAAATGATGAACAAGCAGGGTGCCGCCCCCACACCTGAGATAGGCGTGAGGGCGGCTAGATATGCAAGGGTTGCACTACGTAAGCATGTTATACGAAGAACTATGCTAACCCTAACACATCTATGATAACTACGTTGCCCGCCATCAAAGACGCTTCGATACGGGCAACGCATGAACAACGTGGGGCTTGTGCTGCCTAGATCGCAAGATGCGATCTAGGCAGCATGTCGCTACCTGATTGAAACCCTCGAGACGAAGGAGTTGGCGATGCGCCGAGATTGGTTTGTTTTGGGGTGAACGTTGTGTTGTTGTTTATTCCATAAACCCTAGGTACATATTTATAGTCCGGCGGACTTTCTAAGGTGGGCGTGCACTAAACCGTGCACGAGATAAACTCTAACTTTTAATCTAAATACAATCTATGGTAATTAAAGATACATGGGCAATATAGCCCAAATTCCCCAAACAAGGCCGCTTCGGAGATCTTCCACGTGTAATCTTCCAAGCCCATCTTGATCGCGGCCTACCTCCTGATTTGGCCAAAATCTGGTGATAACACATGCCCCCCTGGTTTTGGAAATGACATTTCCAAAATCATTATGCTTTCCTTCGTCGGGTCATGTCGTGGCAGAGTAGAGCTGTTGCAGTATCCGTTATCATTAGGCCCAGTCTTCTCAGCTTCTCTGCAAAATTCGATAGCTCTGGCGTCATCTCCTTGGAAACTGTAATGACAATAAATTTCCACCAGGCTCCTCATTATTTAACTGTGCCGATCGATTAGCTTTCTTCATCCCCTTCCTCTGTTCCAGCCATCGGCAGCCAAAAACTCTCTTCTCCCCCAACCATGTCTTCCTCTTCCTCCTCCTTCTCAAACCTCTTCCCCCCATTCTCGCCGAAGAAGGACGAGGACAAGCCTTATTCCGAGGTGAACCCCCTTTCCTCTGATAACGAGAAAAAAGAAGGAGAAGTAGCGAAGGCCAAGACCTTCCCCTTCGCCAAGCTCCCGCCGAAGAAGCGCTCCCGCATGTGGGCGGACAGCGAGGATGAAGATGACGACGAAGAAGAAGAAGAGGAGGAGGAAGATGAATCTTCCTCTTCCGCCGGGTACCCGCCAACCAAGCTCTTCCGCTCCTGGGCGGACAGTGAAGACGATGATGATGACGAGGAGGAAGAGGCTCCGGCCACGGGCCGGAGTAACAGCGACGAGGAGTTCCTTGGGAGCAGCGCCGACGACATCGACGGCGGTGATGACGAGGACAGCGACGACTAGTAGAACAGGACTAGTAGTAGCAGTGCGCTAGGCACCAGATCCCTCTTTTGAGAGCCATCGACTCTTTCTTGTAAAGCCGCTCCTCTGAATTAATGAAATTGTTCTTTTGATTCATCCTTCAATTGCCCCAATTTCATTCCTTCCGCCTGTCATGTCAAGACCGATAGCAATGTATCGAATTTTTCCTCTTTTGGATGCCCATGAAGCCGGATTTTTCATGTCGATTAGCCCGTAGGCCAAGAACTTCTCAATTTCAGGCTGCGATTTGGTACCTGACCATAATTTTTCGCAATCCCTTAGCCGATGACTACCCATCGGCTGTTTTGAGAGTCTAGTCCCTCTCCTTCTCTCGCAGCGACAGGACGGTCAAACAAAAAACCGACGGCCTCCTATCCTGATTCAGAAGAGATCACAATGCAGGGCCAGTCGATGCGCCTCCCATCGGTTTTCCAAAGACAGAGCAGCCACCAGGCCAGCTGCCCCCCGAGTCTGAATCGAAGCGAGAACAGTAACGGACCAACCGAATGTGCCGCCTATGGAGAGTTAGCCGATTTCAACCAAATCGGCTTTCCGAAGCAGAGAACCTTCCGGTGAGCTGCCCCCCGAGTTTCTTCCGGCGCCCTGCCAGTTAGATTGGCCCCTTTCCTTTGGTGGATCGGCACGTCCAGACTGCTCTTGGCCTTGTCCCTGAAAGGAAGATCCGAGCTCTTATTTCTCTTGAGTCGATGGCCACGCATCGGCTTTTTGTGTCCTTAAGTCGATGTCTGCTGCATCGGCTGTGCTCGAAAATTTTCTAAATTCCCATATTCCAATACCCATCACCAGAAGATGAGATGCTTCCGTTGCATACCCTCGTATTTTCATACACCTGGGTGCCCCCCGAGCCGATTCTGTCAAGAGCATTGATTGTATCGGCTCTGTTGGATAACATGTTTGAAACCAGGCAGAATGGTGGTTGAGGATAATTTTGGCCGATTGCTGGAATCGGCCCCCATGTTGCTTGTTTGATGAAGGTTTTGTAATGTCCCTTCATAAAGTTTGGGGCCGATCACAAGGATCAGCCTCACCATGCTAGCTTATTGACGAGCCCTTGCTACTCGCTCAGGCCGGCAGACAAAACCAGCCCAATCTCTGATTTCATCCTGTTGGTGTGCTCGCCGTCGTCCACCTTGAGTGCGTCGTGTAAACGTGGAGCACTAAGCCCTGTCGGCAAGACGAGTACCATGTTTGTGCCAGCCGATGTCTCATCATCGGCTTTCCTCTGTTTGGGGCGCCACTCCATTTTTCGTGGACGACCCTCTTCGTCCAGGGCTCGCTGAACCTTCGCAGCCAGATCAGGCCGTGCCTTTCTTAGCGTATGCAGGTATAACCTTTCGGCTTCCTCCAGGCCGCGCAATCGCTGAACCCTGCGTTTTTGTGAACGGCTGAGTCCGTCAGGGCACCACCTTGGACGGTGGTACCTGTCTTCTTCTTCTTCCTCTTGTCCCTCGTCTTCTGAATCCTCAAGATCCGCCCAACGAGGTGACTCAGCGCGTTTGCTTTGTAGCGGGAGAGGCCCTAGGCGCTCGAACACAGATACGTTGGCCGCCTCCTTCTTCTTCTGGTTGCATTCTGGGCAATTGCCGATTGTGGGCAATCGGCTCATTCCTGAATCCCAGCAGTGTCTGAAGAAAGGGCAGTCCCAGTGTCTGGCGTTGTCGTCTTGCTCCCTTGGCTTGTCTGTGGCACGGCGCTCGTGCTCCTCCTCATCGCGATCCTGCCGACGATGTCTTCTGGCTCCTCTAGCCAGACGATCTCCTTTATCATCATAGTTGGACCGTCGGCGTTGGTCATGCCGACTCACATATTTGTTGAGGAGGTGATCAGAGAGAGGTCGTTGATATCTTATGTTCTTCACTTCTCCCTCTGTGACGTAGCGCTTGCCATCATGATGGAGCCGATCGCGTGGAGCGGCCTCCTCTGTGTCCTTGCTATGAGAGCAGCTGCCCTCATCTCCATCTTTGCCAGAGTGGTTCCCAGGTCCTACCATATTGATGCTGAACGATGGACTCGGGCCGGCAACCCTCGGGGTGGGTGACTTCCACCATGTTAACGGCGGGGAAGGGTTGGGTGTCGACCTTCATGGCGTACTGGTTGAAAATTAGACGCCCCTTCTCTATCGCCGCTTGGATGTGCTGACGCCACACCCTGCAGTCGTTGGTAGCATGGGAGAGCGAGTTGTGGAATTTGCAGTACGGTTTTCCGTTTAGCTCTTGCGCCGTGGGGAACTTGAGACCTTCAGGAATCGTCAATTGTTTCTCCTTGAGCAGGAGGTCAAAGATTTGTTCAGTCTTGGTCACGTCAAAATCAAATCCCCTGGGCGGCCCTGGTGGCTTTACCCATTTGCAGGACACGGGGGTTCCTCCCCGAGTCCACTCAGCCACTGCTACTTCTTGGTCTCCCGCGAGCACTTCACCTTCCTCTCGTATCGACCATGACTACTGCACGTTTGAACTTGTCCCGGTACACGTCCGGGTGGCGCTGTTCATATGCTGATAGTTTCGAACCATGTGCGCCGGCGAGGATAATCCGCTTGGGAGGCCATGTCCTTGAGCTGTGTTGCAAGGCCAGCTACCGCCAACTCGATCGCTTCCTTTTCGGTTATACGAACCGAATAACATCGGTTCCTAAGATTCCTGAAGCGCTGGATGTACTCGCTACCGTCTCTCCGCGCTTCGACGTAGTTGTGCTAGATCGGCAATGCTAGACTCGGAAGCTTCGAATGGTATTGCATATGGAACTCGTTCTTCCAATTGCTTCCAAGACTCGGATGGAGTTTGCCGGCAAAGAGGTGTACCATCCGAAAGCCGATCCCGTGAGGGACCGTGAAAAGAGCCTCACGCGTAGCTGATCCGACACTGAAGCCGGTCCTAGTTGCGCCAAATATCGGCCGATGTGCTCGATGGAGCTGGAGCCATCCGATCCACTGAATTTGGAGAAATCAGGGAGCCGATATTTAGGTGGCAGCGGAATCATCTCGTACTCGTCGGGGTACGGCTTGGAATAGCCGATTGCCCTCCTTTTCGGCACCATGCCGAACTGGTCTCTCAGTATGGTACTGATCTGATCCGCTGTGCTGGCTGCAGGAGATGCACTCGAAGATTCGCCGGGGTGGCGTACTTAGCCAGCCATGTTTGCTTTTCCAGCTCTGAGCCAACTGCAGGAGCTGGGCTCGGGAGTTTCGTCGGGGTGGCGTACTTAGTTAGCCACGTCTGCTTCTCAAGCTCTGTTGCTGACGTTCCTCCTGTTTGCATCGGAGTCCCTGACGTTGTGGCATGGTTCGAGAGTGGCCAGTTGCCACAATCTGGCACATACGTGCACGCGTATCCTTGAGGGATCTCCTTGGGCGCCTCAGCCAAGAACTGGTAGTCACTAGGGCCACCATCGATCTTGTAGACGACGAATGCCGGTGTAGCCGGCACTTCAGCTGGTGCTGCCAACGCATATGGCAGCGGTGGACGGGACTGGAGTGGCAACTCTCCTTGATGCGTCCCGAGAGCTGGCCCTGACGGCGAGTACTGGTGGCTCATGATCTCCTGGATCACGCGTAGAGCGAGACGCTCCAACACGTTGACCAAGTTTTCAGAGTGGCGGTGTAGCGAGTGAGCCACCAAGTAGTTGATCTCCTGCCGTAGGCCTCTGGTGCGTTCCTCCGACGGGGCAGAGAGGTCTACCCCATCGAGTGCACCTTCTGGTGAGAATCCCCTCCATCTGATGCCATGGGTACGGGTTCTCTGAAAAGAGCCGATGAGATCGGCTTCGAGGGTGACCTTGATCTCGTCGTATTTCTTCTTGAGGTCGGCAGGTAACTCCTCGTAGGTGACTGGCGTGCCGTCCGCCGCCACCTCAGATGTAGATGGCGACATGGTTGATGTAGACGAGGTCCCACCGGGCGTGCCAGAATGTGTTGACCGCCAAAACCCACCGGCGGGCAGCGACCGTCAACACGGTAGAGCCGGGAAGAGCCTAGAGCTGCGGCTGGCTGAGACCCCTCCGAGCGACGGCCCGCAATGCTCTTCGGTCACACGCGGCGATGCGAAGTGCAAGGGCGTGCCACCTGACCTATACCTGGTCGGGAAGGTGATGGGGATGCCTCGCTTAGTTCTCGCATGGCATACACGTAAACATTAAATACGAGCCTCGATCGGCTCTCGGGTTATCTCGTGAATCGGCTCAAAGAGCCGATCCACCCATGATTCGTGCGGGGTGCACGAATACTTGGTGATCCTGCTTGATCAAGATAGAGCTAATGAGATCTACGACGATTTAGGGTTTTCACCGCATAATCGGATCATCCTACTCCAGGTTGGGCCTCGCGGCCACGCACGGTGCTCGTAAGCCGATCCTAAACAAGGCCAAAAAACCAACATGACGCTGATCCTCGGAACATCCTGTTTAGGACTTGCGAACGCCACCCTACGTGCCACTGGATCCTCCTCCCCTTTGTAAGGCCTAACTATTGCAGATATTAAACTAATCCTTGCGCAGCAAGGAGCAATCGTAACGGATCAGATCTACTAAATGATGAACAAGCGAGGTGCCGCCCCCACACCTGAGATAGGCGTGAGGGCGGCTAGATATGCAAGGGTTGCACTACGTAAGCATGTTATACGAAGAACTATGCTAACCCTAACACATCTATGATAACTACGTTGCCCGCCATCAAAGACGCTTCAGTACGGGCAACGCATGAACAACGTGGGGCTTGTGCTGCCTAGATCGCAAGATGCGATCTAGGCAGCATGTCGCTTACCTGATTGAAACCCTCGAGACGAAGGAGTTGGCGATGCTCCGAGATTGGTTTGTTTTGGGGTGAACGTTGTGTTGTTGTTTATTCCATAAACCCTAGGTACATATTTATAGTCCGGCGGACTTTCTAAGGTGGGCGTGCACTAAACCGTGCACGAGATAAACTCTAACTTTTAATCTAAATACAATCTATGGTAATTAAAGATACATGGGCAATATAGCCCAAATTCCCCAAACAAGGCCGCTTCAGAGATCTTCCACGTGTAATCTTCCAAGCCCATCTTGATCGCGGCCTACCTCCTGATTTGGCCAAAATCTGGTGATAACAAGTGGAAACATTGCTAACACCAATTCTTTTATTAGTATGAGTAGGAGGTGCAGCAACATGTGTAGCATTAGCATTACTAGTGGTGGTAATAGTCCAAACTTTAGCTATATTCTTCTCTTTAGCTAGTTTTTCATTTTCTTCTCTATCCCACCTAGCGCGCAGTTCAGCCATTAATCTTATATTCTCATTAATTCTAACTTGAATGGCATTTGCTGTAGTAACAATTTTATTTTCAATATCCCTATTAGGCATAACTTTCGATTTCAAAAGATCAACATCAGAGGCAAGACTATCAACTCTAGAAACAAGAATATCAATTTTATTGAGCTTTTCCTCAACGGATTTGTTAAAGGCGGTTTGTGTACTAATAAATTCTTTAAGCATGGCTTCAAGTCCAGGGGGTGAATTCCTATTATTGTTGTAAGAATTTCCATAAGAATTACCATAGCCGTTGCCATTATTATAAGGATATGGCCTATAGTTGTTACTAGAATTGTTCCGGTAAGCATTGTTGTTGAAATTATTATTTTTAATGAAGTTTACATCAACATGTTCTTCTTGTGCAACCAATGAAGCTAACGGAACATTATTAGGGTCAATATTAGTCCTATCATTCACAAGCATAGACATAATAGCATCAACCTTATCATTCAAGGAAGAGGATTCTTCAACAGAATTTACCTTCTTACCTTGTGGAGCTCTTTCCGTGTGCCATTCGAGTAGTTGATCATCATATTATCAAGAAGCCTTGTTGCTTCACCAAGAGTGATGGACATAAAGGTACCTCCAGCAGCTGAATCCAATAAATTCCGTGAAGAAAAATTTAGTCCTGCATAGAAGGTTTGGATGATCATCCAAGTAGTCGATCCATGGGTTGGGCAATTTTTAACCAGAGATTTCATTCTTTCCCAAGCTTGAGCAACATGTTCAGTATCTAATTGTTTGAAATTCATTATGCTACTCCTCAAAGATATAATTTTAGCAGGGGGATAATATCTACCAATAAAAGTATCTTTGCATTTAGTCCATGAATCAATACTATTCTTAGGCAGAGATAGCAACCAATCTTTAGCTCTTCCTCTTAATGAGAAAGGGAACAATTTTAGTTTAATAATATCACCATCTACATCTTTATATTTTTGCATTCCACATAGTTCAACAAAATTATTAAGATGGGCAGCAGCATCATCAGAACTAATTCCAGAAAATTGATCTTTCATAACAAGATTCGAGTAAAGCGAGGTTTAATTTCAAAGAATTCTCGCTGTAGTAGCAGAGTGGAGCAATAGGTGTGCATAAGAAATCATTATTATTTATGGTTGTGAAGTCACACAACTTAGTATTTTCAGCGTTGGCCATTTTAGCAACGAGTAAATAAAGCAAACTAGATAAAGTAAATGCAAGTAAACTAATTTTTTTGTGTTTTTGATATAGCAAACAAGATAGCAAATAAAGTAAAACTAGCAACTAATTTTTTTGTATTTTGATTTAGTGCAGCAAATAAAGTAGTAAATAAAACTAAGCAAGACAAAAACAAAGTAAAGAGATTGAGAAGTGGAGACTCCCCTTGCGGCGTGTCTTGATCTCCCCGGCAACGGCGCCGGAAATTTGCTTGATGCGCGTGGTTGACGTATTGTCTTTCGTTCGACACGCGTCCGTTGGGAACCCCAAGAGGAAGGTGTGATGCGCACAGCGGCAAGTTTCCCTCGGTAAGAAACCAAGGTTTAATCGGACCAGTAGGAGTCAAGAAGCACGTTGAAGGTTGATGGCGGCGAGATGTAGTGCGGCGCAACACCAGGGATTCCGGCGCCAACGTGGAACCCGCACAACACAACCAAAGTACTTTGCCCCAACGAAACGAGTGAGGTTGTCAATCTCACCGGCTTGCTGTAACAAAGGATTAACCGTATTGTGTGGAAGATGATTGTTTGCAGAGAAAACGAGTAAAACAAGTATTGCGGTAGATTGTATTTCGAGTAAAGAGAATTGGACCGGGGTCCACAGTTCACTAGAGGTGTCTCTCCCATAAGACGAACAGCATGTTGGGTGAACAAATTACGGTTGGGCAATTGACAAATAAAGAGAGCATGACAATGCACATACATATCATGATGAGTATAGTGAGATTTAATTGGGCATTACGACAAAGTACATAGACCGCCATCCAACCGCATCTATGCCTAAAAAGTCCACCTTCGAGGTTATCATCCGAACCCCTCCGGTATTAAGTTGCTAACAACGGACAATTGCATTAAGTATGGTGCGTAATGTAACTAGTGACTACATCCTTGAACATAGCACTAATGTTTTATCCCTAGTGGCAACAAGCACAACACAACCTTAGAACTTTACGTCACTCGTCCCGGTGTCAATGCGGGCATGAACCCACTATCGAGCATAAGTACTCCCTCTTGGAGTTACAAGCATCTACTTGGCCGGAGCATCTACTAGTAACGGAGAGCATGCAAGATCATAAACAACACATAAGCATAACTTTGATAATCAACATAACAAGTATTCTCTATTCATCGGATCCCAACAAACGCAACATATAGAATTACGGATAGATGATCTTGATCATGATAGGCAGCTCACAAGATCCGACAATGATAGCACAATGGGGAGAAGACAACCATCTAGCTACTGCTATGGACCCATAGTCCAGGGGTAGACTACTCACACATCACACCGGAGGCGACCATGGCGGTGTAGAGTCCTCCGGGGATGATTCCCCTCTCCGGCGAGGGTGCCGGAGGCGATCTCCTGGATCCCCCGAGATGGGATCGGCGGCGACGGCGTCTCTGGAAGGTTTTCCGTATCGTGGCTCTCGGGACTGGGGGTTTCGTCACGGAGGCTTTAAGTAGGCGGAAGGGCAAGTCAAGAGGCGGCACGGGGGGCCCACACCATAGGCCGGCGCGGCCAGGGGTGGGGCCGCGCCGCCCTAGGGTATGGCCACCCCGTGGCCCCTCTTCGTCTCGTCTTCGGACTTCTGGAAGCTTCGTGGAAAAATAGGCCCCCGGGCTTTGATTTCGTCCAATTCCGAGAATATTTCCTTACTAGGATTTCTGAAACCAAAAACAGCAGAAAACAGAAGCGGCACTTCGGCATCTTGTTAATAGGTTAGTTCCAGAAAATGCACGAATATGACATAAAGTGTGCATAAAACATGTAGATAACATCAATAATGTGGCATGGAACATAAGAAATTATCGATACGTCGGAGACGTATCAGGCCTCACACCAAAGGAAGTGTGGACGAGAACTAGACTCGGTTGGCACCAAGGTTAAGATCTCTTATGGGTAAAGCAACACACCTCTGCAAAGTGTAATGAATCGTGACCAGTCACTCCCTGTTCCGGGTTTTGGAACTGCGAACGCTGCCGGAAAGGAACTCCATGAAGTTCTAGTAAACCGGTGAAGGCTGACGGACATAGTTCTTCTGAATAAAAGCAACCTTTTGAAGAAATGATTATCAAAACCTGCATTGGTATTAGACTTTCTGGTCTAATGCCCGTAGTTAGTGCATTAAACACCTCTTTCCTATAATGAACTTGTTGAGTACGCTCGTACTCATCCCACTCTTAAATCCCCTGCTTAGATATGGAGGCATCAAAGGAGGATCTACAGTGCAACTAGAAGGCTGAGGAGTCAACAACTACTTCAAGAGACAGAACCCTGTCAGAGGAGTCAGATACCACATCCAACCAGGAGAAAACTAGATTAGCAATAGAAAGGAACTAGCTTCCTAAACCTAGCTCCTATTTAGCTAGAATCTATTCATAGCCTCTATAGATAGTCAAATACTCTACAAATAGAGTTCGTGATAGGTTTAGGCTACGAGTCGTTCTTCTGGAGTTTATTTGCAGTTTTACCTCATTGTAAAGTAGGAGGCTCTGATGATCTTCTGTAACAGAGTCTGTGTGTAATTCTACAGACATGCCTTGGACCCGCATATGTTTCTGTTGTACCACTCTTAGCGATATAATACTAGTGGAACAGTGTTTCATTGGTGTTATATCAGACTTGCATACTACACCATGCAGTGGTATGCCGGGTCACCACACATTGTGTGCTTGCTTGTCCGGTATTGATCAATGCTAACCTCAGCACTGACGGGAAGATGTAACTAGAAGCGGATTTTGGGTTGCAACTAAGAGCATCTCCAGCCGTTTGAGGCCCCCGGGCGAAAATCCGGATATAAAAAATGCCGGATTGGATGTAAAAAGGGCGTGGGGGCAACATTTTCCCAGTCGCACCCCGGCATTCGCCCATCAGCGGCGATAGTTTCAAAAAATTATGTTCCCGCTACATAAAAGCATCGCCAAAGTTTGTCGATCGGATTAGCCAAATTCCGGCGATCGAAACAGAAACTAGAGGATAATAGGCTCATCAGCGGTCCCTCCCTGAGCCTCGTCCATCTTGCCGTTGTTGCCGCTGATCAGGAACGCCAGGTCGGTGTTCCTCTTCTTCGCCGCGGAGGTTTCCTTCATCAAGGCTATCCGGACGCCTTGGTTGGCGAGCATCTCCTTCTAGCGCACTTTGTGCTTGTCGTCCCTCCCGGCGGCGTGCGCCCTCGCGTCGGCCAAGCACTTGTCGAAGGAAGCCTGGAAACTATCGGCTGGATAGCCGGCCTTCTTCTACTCTTTCAGCTTCTTCTGGCCGAGCTCGGGGCGGCCCGTCGACGCGGTAGGGGCTGGATCATCGGGGTTGTACTGCTCGGCCTTGTTATTCGCGAAATTATTGCGCACCTCCTTCCACTTCTCGCACTCCTCGATGCGGGTGAAGACGTTGAGGTACTTGAATGTCTGGTCATCGTTGTCGTCCACGTACATGTTGAACGCCCGCCGCATCTGCAGAAATAGGCCGGCGAATCAAGATTAAACCTCGGCGATCCAGGGTCGACGGACGAGCCACGGCGAGTGAGCATACCTTGGCTTCAAAATCGGCGCCGCTCACCGGGCGTTCTTCGATCTCCTCCTGTATGCCATGCCACTTGCTGCACGCCGCCTGCATGATCCCCCAATGGGTGCCCATTGCCTTGTCGCCGCGTATCATCACCGTCTTGTTGAAGTATGGACCGACGAGTTTGCGCTCGTCGAACGCCAACTTGACCCACTGCCAATACGTCTCGATGTTTTGATTGGCATCAGTGATGTCGTTCATGGAAACGGTTTTCCAAGCTTCGGCGAGGCACTCCTCTTCTTTGCCCGTCCATTTGATCCACGGCTCAGCCGGTGTGGTGACCCGGCATACCACTGCATGGTGTAGTATGCAAGTCTGATATAACACCAATGAAACACCGTTCCACTAGTATTATATCGCTCAGAGTGGTACAACAGAAACATATGCGGGTCCAAGGTATGTCTATAGAATTACAACATTGACTCTGTTACATAAGATCATCACAGCCTCCTACTTTACAATGAGGTAAAACTGCAAATAAACTCCAGAAGAACGACTCGTAGTCTAGTCTTAACACGAACTCTAGTTGTAGAGTATTTAACTAGTTATAGAGGCTATGAATAGATTCTAGCTAAAAAGGAGCTATTGTTTGGGAAGCTAGTTCCCTTCTATGGCTAATCTAGGTTTTCTCCTTGTTGGATGTAGTATTTGACTCTTCTGACAGGGTCTTGTCTCTTGAAGTAGTTGTTGACTCCTCGACCTTCGAGATGCACTGTAGATACTCCTTCGATGCCTCCATATCTAAGCGGGGATTTAAGAGTGGGATGAGTACGAGCGTACTCAACAAGTTCATTATAGGAAAGAGGTGTGTAATGCACTAGCTACGGCATTAGACCGGAAAGTCTAATACCAATGCAGGTTTTCATAACCATTTCTTCAAAAGGTTGCTTTTATTCGGAAGAACTATGTCCGTCGGCCTTCACCGGTTTACTAGAACTTCATGGAGCTCCTTTCCGGCCGCGTTCGCAGTTCCATATCCCGGAACGAGGAGTGACGAGTCACGATTCATTACACTCTGCAGAGGTGTGTTGCTTTACCCATACGAGATCTTAACCTTGGTGCCAACCGGGTGATCTTCCCGTCCACACTTCCTAAGGTGTGAGGCCCGGTATAAGGTCTAGCCAATCATGTTCCTCCGCTACCTCGAACACCCACCCGTTGTTGCATGCCCCGACCCTGGGTCCACGCCGGTCCCATTATTCCCGTAATTTCGGGGTGGACCCCGACCACGACGACGATGCTTGGGCTCTACCATACACTCCTACGCCGGTAGCTGCAACCCATCATAGACCGCATTACCGTGGGGAATTAGAATGGGATCCCCACCCTCCGGTTGTTCCGCAAGACACAAGCTGCTACGGCAAGCAATGCTTTACCGTGGGGAATTAGAATGGGATCCCCACCCTCCGGTTGTTCCGCCGGATACAAGCTGCTATGGTAAGCGCATCCGTTGATGAACGAGAGGTGGAAACACTTTTGACTACTCCGTCCCACTCCGGATCTTATGGTTAACACGGGTATTACGGCACAAGAATCACTGGCGACATTTGTTGTTTAATCCTAGATGGATATAAACCGTGCAATGGAACCTCCACCATATCAACACAATCCATGGTTCCATTGCCCACAAGCAATCATAGTGACAGTAGTTGTTTAATCCTAGATGGATATAAACCTGTGCAATGGAACCTCCACCATATCAACACAATCCATGGTTCCATTGCCCACCACATAGTCATATTCATAGTTATGAAAGTAGTGGTTTTGATTTTTATGCAATAGTGATAACCATAATACTTTGCAAGTAATTTGATAGAAATACTCAAATGACATGAGCAAGTGATGAACTTGCCTTTCTTGACTGCAAGATTATGCAAACAAGTTCTTTGATACGCAATAACTCCAAATTCTGAAATAGCATCATCGTCCGGTAAGGACGATGTTTAAAAGATTGCCAAGGATGCAATAATGCATAAGTATGAGATGCAATCGCTCTAAGCGTGATCTAACCCCGATGATTTAGGATCAGTGAGTTGTAATGATTGGTTTAGGGTGTGTTGCACTTTTAGAGTGATTCACATATAAGGTTCTTATTCAGTGTGATTACTTGGTATTATAAATAGATAGATAATAAAGCATAATAATCAATTGAGCACACAAAGAATGATAATTGGCATAATGTTAACAAGTAAAGAACAGTGGTCAGTTTTAGTACTATATGGCATGGTTAATGGTTGATTATCATATACTTTAAAAGAATAACTTTTGAAGAACATGTTCTTTAATAAAGAACAAGTATGATTATTAGATTTGTGGGGTTCTATGGTTGACTATGGTTTCATCTGGTTTTGGGAGTAAGTATTGGATGGATCCCAACAATGTTGGATTCATTAATAACTAGGGCTTTTAAGTTTGAGTTAAGCCTAGGCATCTTGAGCAATTTATTATAAATAGTTGCTATCAAGGTTGGTATACCTTGTCTGGTGATAGTCGGTTATTGGATATAGGTCCTATTAGGCAGGATTGATGATGATTCCTTATTTTCTTCAAAAGAATAACTTTTGAAGAACATACTTCTTAATTAATAAGAAGTATTACAATTAAGGTTGAGGTTGTCTAGGATTTACTGTTGGTTCTTTAAGTAAGGAATAATTGGCTTCTAAATAGGATGATTGATAATTGGTATCCAACACTAGTAGGGTTTAGTGGAGTAGGGAATGTAATACAAAATAGTAGGTGTAGTTGCTATTAGGGTTCATCACAATGGTGTGATGCTAATTATGGATAACTAAGGATGGTGGTCTTTGGAATAGGAACTAGGGTTTGCATTTGGTTAACCCTATTTGATCGACTAGTTGTATTTGGATGAGAACAGGGAATAGCAATTAACTAGTGATAGGGTTTCTACATTTTATGTGGTCATGGCAATTATTTAGTTGTTACTTGTGGTTCTATAATTTGAAAGTAGGTACCATGATCACATATTCTAACCTAGGGTTTAGGTTAGAATCAATTTAAGTTTCACATGAAATTATGAGGTTATCACTTGGTTTCTAATGGATCTAGGGTTTCTTAACTACCCCATAATTCTTGGATTAATAACTTCATTATCAAGTTGAAGTTATTAATGAGTTTGAGATAAAAATAATGTTGGATTTGACATTTTATTATTTTTAAATAATTAATAATTAAGGTATTTATTAATCAGGGTTTTAAATCCTCCTAATAAGGATTTAATAAGTTAATAGAAAAGGAAAATTGATTTTAATGTTTTCCTTATTTTCTTACTGGTTTTTATTTATTTTATGATATTTTTACTAATTATTGAATTTTAATTGAATTTGGAATTAGAATTAAAGGCTTAAATAATCAAGTATAAAATAATTAAATTTTTATTAAAATTAAAAATTTCATTTTATATTTTTATTGGATAGAGTTTATTTCTAGGATCATTTTGATATCACAAATAGTATTTTTCAGAATTGAAATGAATTTGATTTATTTCTGTAAAGTTGCAGCAATTTGTGAAATTTGAATTCAAGCTAAAATTAACTAAAGCTACCCGGACAGGGCTACCCATAGCCACAGACAGGTGGGGCAAGGCCACGTTGGCTGCCACGTGGTGCCGATGTGGCAACCCCGTGCTCGCCGGCGGCCGTGATGGATGGCGCCGGCGATAGAGGGTTCCCGCGGGGCCGTACGTGGGATCCAACGAACGAGGACGATGAGCCGATCCCTACTGGTGACCGCGCCGCCACTAAATGGTCGCCGGAGCTCGGCCGGCGGCGAGGCCGAGCGGCAGAGCTCACTGGCCAACGTCGCGGGGCGTGCTTCGGGTCGTAATCGAGCGAGATATGCATACGAGGGGGATCAGTGGCTCACCAGGAGCACAACGCGCTTGTCGGCGAGGCGAGGGGAGGTCGGCATCGCCGGAATTCGTTATTCACGGCGTTGGGGAAGATGAGCTCAACGGCGTCGATTTCGAGCATGATGGCTCAATTCCTTGGGCAGGTTGGGCAAGTCGAGGACGGCGAACACGATGGCATCCACGGCAAAGCTCGGGGATGCACCGAACGGCGGCAATGGTCGACGTCTGCGAGACTAGGGTTTCGGTATGAAGGGGAAAAATCGAGCAGAGGGGAAAGAATTGAGGCTAGGGTTTGCCGTGGGGATTTATATGGCGCCCGAACGCGCCTCGTCACGCCTTCGGTCGAGGAGGAGCCGCCAGTGAGAGACGAAGGCGAGCACGCCGTCGTGCTGGCGCTCATGCACGGTGGAGAGGATGAGGACGAGCTCCTCACCTCTGTTTTTGACGAAGGGGTATCTCGGGCCGATCCTGGGCTGTGGCTGGCCCGTGTTTGCTGGGCTGCTGGTGGTTCTCCGTTGCTGGGCTCTGCTACAGGTAAGCCTTCTCTCCATTTTTTTCTCTGGTTTCTTTTTCTGTTTTATTTTCTGTTTTCATTTTCTATTTTGTAATCTGTTTTAATTCAAATTTAAATCATGTGATACCATGCAGGTATCAAATAATTTGAATTTCAGTAGGACTATTAATGTATGAATGCTTTCCTGCATTGTTTTTGGGATAAACATTTAATATATGTGAGTTACATTGCAAACTTTTATTAATCATGAATTTATACACTCATTTTAATTTTCTTTTTCTTGTGTAATCAACTCTGTTTGAAATTATTAGAATTGATGATTTCTACTCTAAATGTTTTAGAGTTTGTTATTAGGGTTTGTTCTCTCAATTGAGAATTGATCCCCTTGCATATGATTTTAAGTGAACCTTATTTATTAGGGTTTTATCATTTCTAGTACAACCCTCTTGTTAAGGTTAATACTCTCACTACATTTGAAAGTATCTCAGTAGGGATTGTTTCCATCATGGTTTATCTTGGTTACAAAGATAAATGGTTGATCACTACACATATGGTTTACTTATAGGATTTAGCATTAGGTGGCTCTTATGTTTTATAATTGAAACATTGTATTTAATTAATGAACCATTAGGGTTCCAATGATATTTACCTAATGGCATTTGGTTTGAATCTCAATTATAGCATGGGTTTATATCATGATCACCATAGTGATACATAAACTAGAGTTGAGGTATAATTCTAGTTTATAGAGTTGAGATGACACCAGATTGCATTTGCTAAGTTTTAATCTCCCCTAACCAAGGTAATATGGTTAGTGGTTTAATTTTTTCTGTTCTCCATTTAATTACTAAGGGCTTGAGAATTGGTTTTATCTTATACCAATAGTTTGCTATTATATCCTTGATCTATTGTTAAAGTAACTAAAGTTGTTATAGTTCTTTTTATAGTTAACTTTGGTCATATGAATGGATGATTTCTCACCATATTAAGTATGGAGTTTTACACTAAGGTTTTCTTATGTTTCTTAGGTGAAGAATAAGTGGAATGTAGATGTGGTAGAATTGTACTTATGATCACCAAGTGATTCACAAGTTAAGATTGGAATATAAGTTTAGGATTACTTACTAGTGATCTCCCCATGATTTCATGTGATGAATAATATCTACTGATCATATAAGTGTTAGCATTTGGATTATACTCCTATTTCTCCAAAGCATGGTCATGGATTAGGCATGATCCCCTTGTTCTTAATATCCTTACCTCAAGTTCTTAGGGTTTATGATCATTACCCAATTTATAATGATCAAGGTTTGGCTTCCTAAGGGATCTCTCATTAAATGGGTTTCTCACTTCCATGATCAAGCATTGTCTTGATGAACTAAGGTATAGCACTTCTATTTTATTTTCTAGGATAAGCTATTATGGTGGCCTCTATAGTTTATATCCCAGGAGATTGCCTGAGATAATTCTTAGGGTTCTTTCCAGGGAATGATGATATAATCATCTGGGGTATATGGATAGTTCTTTCCCTCAAATCCAAGTGTTGCTTCAATTAACTTGGGTGTAACACCATAATTGATCTCTCTTATATAAGAATGGATTATTCTAGGTTATAGTGTACTCCTAATACTCTAGTTCAATTGTTGTCCTTTATTCTTAAATAGATAAATCTATGTTTTGTATGATGGGTCTCTCTCATTTTGGAAAGGACTTTAATTCTAACTTAAGGTTAGGATCTATAGAGATTGATATGATCATCAATGTCTATGTTGAATATGAATGGTTTATCTCTCTAGGAATTGTCTTGAATAATGTCCTAGGATGTCTCTTAGAGATGATGATTTGAATACTTGGATGTATATCCAAGGTTTAGCTCAAGGTTTGTTATTGCTTCTCTAACAATTATAATAGAACTCTCACCTCTCTAGGTTTGATGCTTAATACTTTGGAATAGAGAAGAATATATTCCTTAGTTGGATCTTCTTGTCTTGTTTCCAAGATTCAAGTAGAATGGATATCATAGGGTTTATGATAAGGATATGGATTAGTTTAAGACATGGAGAAGATAAGTGAAGAATAGTTTCTTCATTTTATTGTTACTTGATTTATAGTACAATAGATGTTCATATGTTATAGCAAAGATTACCATGTTATGATCTTTAATAAGATCAAGCAATTGATCATTGTGTAAAGTGTTGTTGGATTGATTATTAGTTCCATTTGATCTAACCCTTAGATCAAATCATCTCTACCCAGAACAAGGTTTTAACAAAGTCACATTGAGGTTTATAGCGCTTGACTTGATGAGCTACTTCAGTTCCACCAAGGTCAAGTGAAACTTCGAGTCATCGTGATCTGTTTTACTTTAAAGCGCGAAAATTCCCTGGATTTTCTATGCATGAATGCAATGCACACATCTGTTTCCTCTATTTTTGTAACCCCAATACCTGGGATATTACAGTCTCTACCCCTTAAACTAAACTTCGTCCTCGAAGTTTGAACTCTCTCACGTTTCCGAAGTGTGGTTCTAACTTATGCAGACTTAAACTTTTCTAGAACTCCGTGGTGATCTCACTGGATATAATTGAATATATCCCTTGTCCAGATTCTTCCTGGAATCCATTAGGGTTGGTCTCTGAACATCAGTTTCTTATTCCAGTTCTATGATTTTTCTCTGGAATCTAATAATACCCGTCTCTGAACCATGGCTCTTAATTTGATTCATTGATTTCTTCCAACTATTATAATCGTGTTTCCTATCTCATTGAAGATTCAATGATTGTGACTTCTTCTTGTCCTGGCAGTCTTTATTGAGGACTAATTGGATAACATTCTCCTATTTGATAAAATAGGTCTTTGTTTTTCCCTTACTACCAAAATTTCAATATTGGTACTTAGTAAGGTAATTACCATGGAAATGGTTGTGATGGTTTATTCCTCTAAGAATGGATTAGACTCCTTTAGTCCATCCAGTCATGGTTTATAGTTGGTACTTATAACTATTTTGGGTTCTTTAGGTTCCATGAAAGGAATCATTCTATTAGTCTGTGGTTCTGGTATGGTCAATTTTCCTTCGGTCTTTGGCCTTCTTGAGCTATATTTGGTCTCTGACGTTTCCTTCGTCTGACTTCTTTATCTTTGACTTACTTGAGCTTTCGTACTTCTGAGTAGATATCACTCACTTTCTCAAGTTATAGTCCAATTATTACTTCCTCGAGGTATGAACCTCGGCTTCTGGTCTGACCTCCTTCTGAAAATAGTGTTCAACAATCTTATGAAAATAAGATCGAACTTCCTCTCAGTTCAGACCTTCTTCTCCATCTTACTCAAAGTATGGAGTCATTGTACATCCAACTCAATATTTTACTCTACCCCTTAGAGTTTTCTTATGGTCTTCAACTCCTTTTCTTCCAACTATTGGACTTATGGTTGGAATATTGGTCTGGTTCTAACTTATGGGTTTTACTTCTTCTAAGGTCTCGCGAAGAATTTTTGTGGTGTATCCACTCAATTGTGGACATCCAATGTGAATCCTTCGACTAAATGATTATAGATCTAGCTATTTGGCTGACAAGATTTTTATTTGTTCACAAACTTTTGTTACAAATAATTAAATCGTGGACTATTTGTAATACCAACTGATACCAGCTGTGGTTATTATACCAACTGTGGCTATTTCATATTTAAAAATGTACTCTATTACAGGTTCTGATCAACTGGACGAGACATCTTCTACTTTATCTTGCAGTATTGATACTATACCAATTGTGGTCTTCTGATATCAACTATGGTCTTCTTATATCTGCTATGGTTTCATAAATCATCTTCCTTTATTCAGGGTTTATTTTGCAAGAAAACCACTAGCTGACACTATGAATATAGTATCCTAAGTGATTTCCCATGCATTCCCTTTTCCATAATGACTATGGTTCTACTTCTACTATTCCACAGTCATCATAATTCTCACCTTCATGCTTCTTTCGTACAAAAGTACTCCTCTGTTGAGGTAAGCATGAGTTTCTGATTGTACTTCATTCAGAGTATTGTGGTTACATCCCACAACTTTACTTCCTTTTTCTGATGAACTTACATCTTGTCTTTAGAATCTTTAGAGTTCGTCACTTCCTCACATGTTTACCATTACCCTCTAGATCTATAGCATCAAGTAATAACTTGATATTGCAACATGCATTTGCATACCAAAGTCAAACTTCATGTATGGATCTAGTCAAACAATGAAAATCCAATAAAATCCAAGAAGATTCAGCTTTGTGCTTATAATACACATCATCATAAGCCTGAATATGATTATTGAGTAAGACATCTCTAAACATCAGGCTCAGATGTGTAGTATAGAACACCACATAATATAAGTTTATGTCGTGATACTTAGCACGAATATAGGGAATTCTACTATTTGTCTCAACCTTTACCTTAATTGCACATTTGCAATGAGATAAACTTGAAACAAAGTGGTCTAGGATAGTTGTGGTTAACCTAATTTTATTTGGAAGTACTATCAAAGTATTATACCTTATATAATTGCAATTGAGGACTATTTTGTATGATACCACTAGTTCTAATATGGTTACTATAAATACCTATTTATTAGGATATAGTTCCTATACTTCTAAGCGTTTCTACCATAATTATATGGTCATGATGTGCTTGGCACACTTCCCATATTTTTTTGGAACATAGTTCTTGCACTATTGTTGAACAACTGGCTTCTTGTTGTACTTATTTTAATTATTTATGATGTTTTAGTCCATCACATAATGATTCTCAGGTGAATCCTATATGATTAACAACTCTACCCTGTAGATAGACATATTTTATTCCTATCTCTCTTTCTTACCTCCCATGATTGACTCATCATGGTCTATACTACCTCACATGACTCATAGTTATCACTTGCTATCAATTGTTTCGCATGTCTAGATAGTTTTACTTACTCATAACTTAACTTGGTCTACATCTTCTATTAGGATATCTTAATTATCTTCATTAATTGATATAACTCCTATTACCAGTCTGGATAATTCTTACTTAATCATAACATATGTTGGTACACATCTTCCAATAGGATATCTTCCTTATGGATGTATCCTCTCTTTGGACTACCTTGTATTGTATACCAACTGTGATCTACCCATCTATGATTTTAAGGACTTAATGGTATACTACATATTTAGGATTAACTAACTAACTTTACTTTATCTAGGTAAGTTAGGTAATAAATTGTCGGGGGGAAGACCCCGGGTAGGGCAATGGACGCGGAGCAACCGGCTGGCCACTGGCCGGCTCGCGGCAAAGGCCGGCTGAGGAGCAGCCGGCTGGCGCCGTGGCCGGCTGGTCCGGAAGCCGGCCGGCTCCAGATCCTAGTCGGCCCGGCTACGGCCGTCAATGCCGTAGCCGGGCCGGCTTCTACAAGCCATATCCGACCGGGGGTCCGTACCTCGGACCGACTCGAGGCCGGCGAGTCTTGCACTCGGAAGGAACCGGGCTGGTGATCCGGGTTCCCAAAGTCCACGCCGACTTCATCTTCCGTAAGCGCGGGGCACCGTGGAGCAACGATGCCACGCGCCGGACAGGCCATCATGGCTAACGACGATCCGTACCGGCTACGGTGGGTCGACGGTGACAGGGACACCTCCTCTCCATACCGCTGACCCGGGGAGCCGGATGGGACGAGCCACCGCGCCTCAACGGCTCCCGACGTCACCGCCTCGGGAAGGAGCGGAAGCCGGAGCCGGCCAAGCCGGCCGTAAACTATAGGGTCTTATATGTAAAGTGCCGGTGCCTATATAAGCCGCACTACCCCCTCTCGTGCGGGGGATCGATCATTCTCACTTCATTCCACCCTTAGCGCTGCCCCGTGAGAGAGACCATCGTCTCCCTTAGCCTCCCAGGAGCAGCCGGACACAACTCTAGGAGCACCATTGTACTGTGTGATATCATATACACTCTAGCAGGAGTAGAGGTTTTACCTCCACCGGAGGGCCTCGAACCTGGGTACGTCGCCGTGTCGCTCGTGCCCATACCCGCTTCCGGATACCGCCGTGAGATCTCTCAGGAACCACCTTCGATTAGCCACCCTATGGCATATGCCGTGACGATACCACGACATAAATGTTGACTCAAGTGTGTCAGGATTATTCTCAAGTGAATATCCATCTCAAGTCATAAGAATATTTAGTTTAGCATAGTTGACTTAGCTAATACCCCTACCTATAGACACTACCAATCCTATAGGTCTCCTTTAAAGGGTTTTAATCCTAGGGTCAAAGCATTTGCTCTGATACCAACTGTGGTGACCCGGCATACCACTGCATGGTGTAGTATGCAAGTCTGATATAACACCAATGAAACACCGTTCCACTAGTATTATATCGCTCGGAGTGGTACAACAGAAACATATGCGGGTCCAAGGTATGTCTATAGAATTACAACATTGACTCTGTTACATAAGATCATCACAGCCTCCTACTTTACAATGAGGTAAAACTGCAAATAAACTCCAGAAGAACGACTTGTAGTCTAGTCTTAACACGAACTCTAGTTGTAGAGTATTTAACTAGTTATAGAGGCTATGAATAGATTCTAGCTAAAAAGGAGCTATTGTTTGGGAAGCTAGTTCCCTTCTATGGCTAATCTAGGTTTTCTCCTTGTTGGATGTAGTATTTGACTCTTCTGACAGGGTCTTGTCTCTTGAAGTAGTTGTTGACTCCTCGACCTTCGAGATGCACTGTAGATACTCCTTCGATGCCTCCATATCTAAGCAGGGGATTTAAGAGTGGGATGAGTACGAGCGTACTCAACAAGTTCATTATAGGAAAGAGGTGTGTAATGCACTAGCTACAGCATTAGACCAGAAAGTCTAATACCAATGCAGGTTTTCATAACCATTTCTTCAAAAGGTTGCTTTTATTCAGAAGAACTATGTTCGTCAGCCTTCACCGGTTTACTAGAACTTCATGGAGCTCCTTTCCGGCCGCGTTCGCAGTTCCATATCCCGGAACGAGGAGTGACAGGTCACGATTCATTACACTCTGCGGAGGTGTGTTGCTTTACCCATAAGAGATCTTAACCTTGGTGCCAACGGGTGATCTTCCCGTCCACACTTCCTAAGGTGTGAGGCCCGGTATAAGGTCTAGCCAATCATGTTCCTCCGCTACCTCGAACACCCACCCGTTGTTGCATGCCCCGACCCTGGGTCCACGCCGGTCCCATTATTCCCGTAATTTCAGGGTGGACCCCGACCACGACGACGATGCTGGGCTCTACCATACACTCCTACGCCGGTAGCCGCAACCCATCATAGACCGCATTACCGTGGGGAATTAGAATGGGATCCCCACCCTCCGGTTGTTCCGCAAGACACAACTCGCTACGGCAAGCAATGCTTTACCGTGGGGAATTAGAATGGGATCCCCACCCTCCGGTTGTTCCGCCGTATACAACCGCTACGGTAAGCGCATCCGTTGATGAACGAGAGGTGGAAACACTTTTGACTACTCCGTCCCACTCCGGATCTTATGGTTAACACGGGTATTACGGCACAAGAATCACTCGGCGACATTTGTTGTTTAATCCTAGATGGATATAAACCCGTGCAATGGAACCTCCACCATATCAACACAATCCATGGTTCCATTGCCCACCACATAGTCATATTCATAGTTATGAAAGTAGTGGTTTTGATTTTTATGCAATAGTGATAACCATAATACTTTGCAAGTAATTTGATAGAAATCTTCTCTTTCTAAATAGCTGACCCCATTTTCTTGTCCTCCTGTGAAGCCACGTCACCCCTTTTAATCCACCCCGTTTGGTCGCGCTCATTCATAGTGGGCTGTACCGACGCCCACCAATCGTCATCCGCGGTCTCTCTCTGGATCCCTCTCGGTTTACGCTCCCGCACCTAAAAAGAAACTGCTAATATTAACGACGACTGGAAACTGCTCGATGTAACTCATCCGCCGCCGTCTCCAGCTTAAAAAGCAGGCCAGGCTGCCAAGCAGGCCATTCAGCTCGCGCCGCCACTGGCCTCCACGTTGCTACCTTTCCGCTCCACATTCTAATTCCTTATTTTTTTTTTCAATCCCTAAATATGTCTTCCCAATCTTGCAGGTTCAGCTTAGGCTGGAAATCCGCTCAACCTTTTGCCCCTGCACCTGATTTATTGGATCGATTTTGTCTGATGCTACCTCAACTCCACCCGATTGCTTTGGATTTTTAGGTTTCTCGGTCTGCTCGCTGAAGATTTCTTCGGATTTAGTGACTGTTGTATCTGCTCGCTCGAGCGGACTCGGATGAGGCGGTTCCTCACCAGGTATTCAAAGCTGATGTCATCTTCACCGCGGCCGGCTCCTCCGTTAGTTCCTCTATTCTCTTCCTTCCTTTTCTTATCTCTTGCACTACATGCGTTTGACAATTTGTTCATGCCGACCTGTTGACTTCATTGAACATAGCCTCAGAAATAATCTCAACGGGCAAGAATAAGGTATCATGGCGCGATGGTACAATATGTTGCCTAAAAAATTATCAATCCACAAGATCGATGCACTGTATCAGTCTATAGGCATGAAAGAAACCGTACAAGTAGTCCAGTACATGTTCCATGTAATCCTTCGGGCAGAAGTTTCCTGTATTTATTCTTCAGTTTGGGAGACTGTTTCATTCCTTTTTTCAGGTAAAGAATTAATTTTTTGTTTGCCATATAGGATATATGGAAAAATGGATGGTTTCATTCTTCTACACGAAAACCCCATGGGGGATTATGTTCAATATGTTTCAAGTAATGTCCGGCCAGATCATCTGTTGTTTATTTTTACTGTTTTTACTGTTGTTTTTCTATCATTTTGTTCCAGTTCTGAACTTTACAATATACATGACATGATCTGATTGAGTAATTTCATTCGTGTCACATGTCTCAGTGGGTTGACTAAGCATCCTCTGTTGCATTTTTCCTGTTACCTGACACATGTATACTGATCATTGTTATTCAAGCAGTGAACGAGTCTCAAGATCACATTAGGCTCAGGTCTTGGAATGAATGCATGAGTCAGAACATGAACTCATAAACACATGCATTATGTGCAGGTCCCAATATTTGGAGTATGTGTTGCCTGTCGTGACCAAACAATAGAGAAGCCAGTTAGTCACAAATTACATTGTGGTCAGACTTACTAAAATTTTGGCCCAACTGTTTGCTTGGTTGACCTCTTTTACTGTGTAAACTGTCAAGATGCTATTGCTGTCATATAAAAGGATGTAGGTATATGACTCTATGTAAAAGTTCATCTGTTATTTCAACGAGATAATTGCATTTGTCTAATACAAAACGAGCTACAGTTTGAAAAGATTGGCATAGTGGACTGCGCCTTCAGTGCTTTTGAACTTTGAAGTATGCCCATATATCAAGGGAGAACCTGGTTGTAGCTGAAAAGAGTTCTTTTTTCTATGGTGGGTAAAATTTTTATGTATCTTCATCTGCAATATTACTCCATATTTTCACTCGGGGGGTCTCCGAGATGAGACTCAATGTCTTGCTGTGTCTTAACTTTTCAGTTATTTTACAAAACACGTTTTCAATCTGCCTTGATCCCTTATTATTCTGAATGTGGTGCCATGAAACGTTCGGAGGTCCTTCTTTGTTCATGCAAAACCCAAAAGTACTTTCATCTCCTGCATCTGTTACTTTTATAGTTTTGTTACGCTCTAAGTTGCAGCTAAACTGATATTCAGCACTATGGGATACATCCATATAGGTATACACTGTCAGCAACTTCAGGTGAAATGAAAATATATCCTCTTAAGTGCCATTCTATGTCTCACATCTACCATTGTTATTTTGTTTGGAATGTACAATAATGAATAACATTTAATTCTCTGTTATGCACTTATGCCCACAGGCTATGATTATGTCCATTTTAACCGACAAAGGTGTCAACAACAAAATCCCCATATGTGTGTCCTACTATTGCATCCACTGATGGGTTCCTTCATCAAGTAAAAGGACTCTTTAGGAGTCTATCTCCTTCACAGCATACTTGACTCAACTCCATATATATGAGAAGCTTTATGTGAATCAGTTACCTCAAGTGTTGTTTTTCAACTAAAGTATACACATGGATAAATATATTATAAGAATAATGTCATATTTTTTCCATGTTAGATGGATTCACTAATTCTTCATACTGAGATTTTAGAAAAGTTGTCAGATCAGTCGTCTATGCTGATTTCTTGATAATAGCACGCCATTAATATAATACGAACAACAATTGTGCCCTTCTATTTATTTAGTTTTAGATCTAATTGTTTCATTTTTTTAAGTATGTTTTCTATTATTTCTATGCATATAATTTTCCGCAGCACCGCGCGGGGTATCATCTAGTACTCAAATGACATGAGCAAGTGATGAACTTGCCTTTCTTGACTGCAAGATTATGCAAACAAGGTCTTTGATACGCAATAACTCCAAATTCTGAAATAGCATCATCGTCCGGTAAGGACGATGTTTAAAAGATTGCCAAGGATGCAATAATGCATAAGTATGAGATGCAATCGCTCTAAGCGTGATCTAACCCCGATGATTTAGGATCAGTGAGTTGTAATGATTGGTTTAGGGTGTGTTGCACTTTTAGAGTGATTCACATATAAGGTTCTTATTCAGTGTGATTACTTGGTATTATAAACAGATAGATAATAAAGCATAATAATCAATTGAGCACACAAAGAATGATAATTGGCATAATGTTAACAAGTAAAGAACAGTGGTCAGTTTTAGTACTATATGGCATGGTTAATGGTTGATTATCATATACTTTAAAAGAATAACTTTTGAAGAACATGTTCTTTAATAAAGAACAAGTATGATTATTAGATTTGTGGGGTTCTATGGTTGACTATGGTTTCATCTGGTTTTGGGAGTAAGTATTGGATGGATCCCAACAATGTTGGATTCATTAATAACTAGGGCTTTTAAGTTTGAGTTAAGCCTAGGCATCTTGAGCAATTTATTATAAATAGTTGCTATCAAGGTTGGTATACCTTGCTGGTGATAGCTGGTTATTGGATATAGGTCCTATTAGGCAGGATTGATGATGATTCCTTATTTTCTTCAAAAGAATAACTTTTGAAGAACATACTTCTTAATTAATAAGAAGTATTACAATTAAGGTTGAGGTTGTCTAGGATTTACTGTTGGTTCTGTTAAGTAAGGAATAATTGGCTTCTAAATAGGATGATTGATAATTGGTATCCAACACTAGTAGGGTTTAGTGGAGTAGGGAATGTAATACAAAATAGTAGGTGTAGTTGCTATTAGGGTTCATCACAATGGTGTGATGCTAATTATGGATAACTAAGGATGGTGGTCTTTGGAATAGGAACTAGGGTTTGCATTTGGTTAACCCTATTTGATCAGCCTAGTTGTATTTGGATGAGAACAGGGAATAGCAATTAACTAGTGATAGGGTTTCTACATTTTATGTGGTCATGGCAATTATTTAGTTGTTACTTGTGGTTCTATAATTTGAAAGTAGGTACCATGATCACATATTCTAACCTAGGGTTTAGGTTAGAATCAATTTAAGTTTCACATGAAATTATGAGGTTATCACTTGGTTTCTAATGGATCTAGGGTTTCTTAACTACCCCATAATTCTTGGATTAATAACTTCATTATCAAGTTGAAGTTATTAATGAGTTTGAGATAAAAATAATGTTGGATTTGACATTTTATTATTTTTAAATAATTAATAATTAAGGTATTTATTAATCAGGGTTTTAAATCCTCCTAATAAGGATTTAATAAGTTAATAGAAAAGGAAAATTGATTTTAATGTTTTCCTTATTTTCTTACTGGTTTTTATTTATTTTATGATATTTTTACTAATTATTGAATTTTAATTGAATTTGGAATTAGAATTAAAGGCTTAAATAATCAAGTATAAAATAATTAAATTTTTATTAAAATTAAAAATTTCATTTTATATTTTTATTGGATAGAGTTTATTTCTAGGATCATTTTGATATCACAAATAGTATTTTTCAGAATTGAAATGAATTTGATTTATTTCTGTAAAGTTGCAGCAATTTGTGAAATTTGAATTCAAGCTAAAATTAACTAAAGCTACACGGACAGGGCTACCCGCAGCCACAGACAGGTGGGGCAGGCCACGTTGGCTGCCATGTGATGCCGACGTGGCAACCCTGTGCTCTGCCGGCGGCCGGTGATGGACGGCGCCGGCGATAGAGGGTTCCCGCGGGGCTGTACGTGGGATCCAACGAACGAGGACGATGAGCTGATCCTACTGGTGACCGCGCCGCCACTAAATGGTCGCCGGAGCTCGGCCGGCGGCGAGGCCGAGCGGCAGAGCTCACTGGCCAACGTCGCGGGGCGTGCTTCGGGTCGTAATCGAACGAGATATGCATACGAGGGGGATCAGTGGCTCACCAGGAGCACAACGCGCTTGTCGGTGAGGCGAGGGGAGGTCGGCATCGCCGGAATTCGTTATTCCCGGCGTTGGGGAAGATGAGCTCAACGGCGTCGATTTCGAGCGTGATGGCTCAATTCCTTGGGCAGGTTGGGCAAGTCGAGGACGGCGAACGCGATGGCATCCACGGCAAAGCTCGGGGATGCACCGAACGGCGGCAATGGTCGACGTCTGCGAGACTAGGGTTTCGGTATGAAGGGGAAAAATCGAGCAGAGGGGAAAGAATTGAGGCTAGGGTTTGCCGTGGGGATTTATATGGCGCCCGGACGCGCCTCGTCACGCCTTCGGTCGAGGAGGAGCCGCCAGCGAGAGACGAAGGCGAGCACGCCGTCGTGCTGGCGCTCATGCACGGTGGAGAGGATGAGGACGAGCTCCTCACCTCTCGTTTTTGACGAAGGGGTATCTCGGGCCGATCCTGGGCTGTGCTGGCCCGTGTTTGCTCGGGCTGCCGGTGGTTCTCCGTTGCTCGGGCTCTGCTACGGGTAAGCCTTCTCTCCATTTTTTTCTCTCGGTTTCTTTTACTCGTTTTATTTTCTCGTTTTCATTTTCTATTTTGTAATCTGTTTTAATTCAAATTTAAATCATGTGATACCATGCAGGTATCAAATAATTTGAATTTCAGTAGGACTATTAATGTATGAATGCTTTCCTGCATTGTTTTTGGGATAAACATTTAATATATGTGAGTTACATTGCAAACTTATATTAATCATGAATTTATACACTCATTTTAATTTTCTTTTTCTTGTGTAATCAACTCTGTTTGAAATTATTAGAATTGATGATTTCTACTCTAAATGTTTTAAAGTTTGTTATTAGGGTTTGTTCTCTCAATTGTGAATTGATCCCCTTGCATATGATTTTAAGTGAACCTTATTTATTAGGGTTTTATCATTTCTAGTACAATCCTCTTGTTAAGGTTAATACTCTCACTACATTTGAAAGTATCTCAGTAGGGATTGTTTCCATCATGGTTTATCTTGGTTACAAAGATAAATGGTTGATCACTACACATATGGTTTACTTATAGGATTTAGCATTAGGTGGCTCTTATGTTTTATAATTGAAACATTGTATTTAATTAATGAACCATTAGGGTTCCAATGATATTTACCTAATGGCATTTGGTTTGAATCTCAATTATAGCATGGGTTTATATCATGATCACCATAGTGATACATAAACTAGAGTTGAGGTATAATTCTAGTTTATAGAGTTGAGATGACACCAGATTGCATTTGCTAAGTTTTAATCTCCCCTAACCAAGGTAATATGGTTAGTGGTTTAATTCTTTCTGTTTTCCCTTTAATTACTAAGGGCTTGAGAATTGGTTTTATCTTATACCAATAGTTTGCTATTATATCCTTGATCTATTGTTAAAGTAACTAAAGTTGTTATAGTTCTTTTTATAGTTAACTTTGGTCATATGAATGGATGATTTCTCACCATATTAAGTATGGAGTTTTACACTAAGGTTTTCTTATGTTTCTTAGGTGAAGAATAAGTGGAATGTAGATGTGGTAGAATTGTACTTATGATCACCAAGTGATTCACAAGTTAAGATTGGAATATAAGTTTAGGATTACTTACTAGTGATCTCCCCATGATTTCATGTGATGAATAATATCTACCGATCATATAAGTGTTAGCATTTGGATTATACTCCTATTTCTCCAAAGCATGGTCATGGATTAGGCATGATCCCCTTGTTCTTAATATCCTTACCTCAAGTTCTTAGGGTTTATGATCATTACCCAATTTATAATGATCAAGGTTTGGCTTCCTAAGGGATCTCTCATTAAATGGGTTTCTCACTTCCATGATCAAGCACTGTCTTGATGAACTAAGGTATAGCACTTCTATTTTATTTTCTAGGATAAGCTATTATGGTGGCCTCTATAGTTTATATCCCAGGAGATTGCCTGAGATAATTCTTAGGGTTCTTTCCAGGGAATGATGATATAATCATCTGGGTATATGGATAGTTCTTTCCCTAAAATCCAAGTGTTGCTTCAATTAACTTGGGTGTAACACCATAATTGATCTCTCTTATATAAGAATGGATTATTCTAGGTTATAGTGTACTCCTAATACTCTAGTTCAATTGTTGTCCTTTATTCTTAAATAGATAAATCTATGTTTTGTATGATGGGTCTCTCTCATTTTGGAAAGGACTTTAATTCTAACTTAAGGTTAGGCTCTATAGAGATTGATGTGATCATCAATGTCTATGTTGAATATGAATGGTTTATCTCTCTAGGAATTGTCTTGAATAATGTCCTAGGGTTTCTCTTAGAGATGATGATTTGAATACTTGGATGTATATCCAAGGTTTAGCTCAAGGTTTGTTATTGCTTCTCTAACAATTATAATAGAACTCTCACCTCTCTAGGTTTGATGCTTAATACTTTGGAATAGAGAAGAATATATTCCTTAGTTGGATCTTCTTGTCTTGTTTCCAAGATTCAAGTAGAATGGATATCATAGGGTTTATGATAAGGATATGGATTAGTTTAAGACATGGAGAAGATAAGTGAAGAATAGTTTCTTCATTTTATTGTTACTTGATTTATAGTACAATAGATGTTCATATGTTATAGCAAAGATTACCATGTTATGATCTTTAATAAGATCAAGCAATTGATCATTGTGTAAAGTGTTGTTGGATTGATTATTAGTTCCATTTGATCTAACCCCTTAGATCAAATCATCTCTACCCGAACAAGGTTTTAACAAAGTCACATTGAGGTTTATAGCGCTTGACTTGATGAGCTACTTCAATTCCACCAAGGTCAAGTGAAACTTCGCTATCGTGGATCGTTTTACTTTAAAGCGCGAAAATTCCCGCATTTTCTATGCATGAATGCAATGCACACATCTGTTTCCTCTATTTTTGTAACCCCAATACCTGGGATATTACAGCCGGCGGCGAGTTCTCCTTCCTTTTCTTCTTCCCCTTGGACGGCGCCGCCGTGGGTTCAGGCGCGTCCTCTTCGTCGACGTCCTGGTCGAGGTAGGCATGTTCATCTTCGACATCGACGTCTTGGGTACCGTTGTTCTGATCGTCGATGGCACCCCGCGATGGCTTCCGTCGCCCTTGCCTCCTCTTGTGTGAAGAAACTCGGGCTCGATGCGGCGGTCATGGAGCCCAACGTGATCATCTCGTGCATCACTCCGTCATTCGGCGGCAGCATCCCGGGGTTGGAGAAGGAGAGCGGCCCACGGCGCAGGGCAGGCGAGATGCCCTCGTACATCGCACCGTCGTACGCCGGCGGTGACGGCGTAAACCCCGTCATGCCGGCGGCATAGGTGTCGTGGAACATGGCCGTGGCCGGTGACGCCGGCGAGAAGGTGGAATTGGCCGATGCGCAGGTGGGAGAAGTTCATTGAGACCAGCTTCGCATGTTCGTCCGTCGCCGCCACCTTCTTCGTGTTAAACTTCTTCTCCCTCTCTGCCATGCCGCGAGTTTCGTTTCGCCGCCGCTCCACATCCGCCGCCCACATTGCGTTTGTCCATCCCGGCGGCCTCTCTTTTGGCGCCCGCGGCTTCCTCGCCTTCGGCGCGCCAGGCGAGCTTCTTCGGCGGCATGGTGGTGGAAGGGAAGAGGAGGAGCTGAAACTGTGGGGGAGAATGGCGGTAGCTCCTCCGAAATTCGGCGGAGAAAATGGTTCTATGCGGCGCATTTTGGAGGGAAAACGAAATAAATGGAGGGAACTACCCCTTTCTGTCGCTGACAACGCGGGCCCGCTCGATGTTTCGCGCGTTTTTGTTTCGTCCGGAGTCCCCGACCGAGCCTCGGGAAGCCGGGGATGGCCTGGGCTCTCCGGATGGATTAAAGGTCAAATCCGGGGGTAGAAACGAGGAGCCGGGGGCGGAGCTGGGCCGATTAACGCCGTCCGGATGAAAAAAGGGCTTCCAGGGGCCTCCTCAGGGAGACGGCTGGAGATGCTCTAAGCAACAGGGGCGTCGTTCTAGGCTGCTACTTAGCTTTAAAACCGACCTACCAGCTCAAATCTGTACAGAGCTAAAAAAAAAACTATGCACATGCGACCAAACGAGAGGCTTTTTCTAGCACGTGACCCGTCTAGAACACTTAGGAATTCTTCTCCGTGAAATCCGGCCTAGGCTACCAAACGACCCCCAACCCGCTCTAGCCTCAGCGCCATTTCATTGCAATCCTCCGATCTACCACACGTCCACACTTCAACCATGCAACTGATCACTTTCGTTGATTTTGGAATTGAGTTTTGTTCAAGGACTTGTAATACCAGCTCATGTGTTGGTTGCACTATGTGTAGCCGTGTAGGCTTTGTCCACGAGAACCATGTATTTTTCATGTCGGAAAATACAGGTTGTTCGTCGTGACTTGTGATGTATTCCCTCCGGTTGGATTTAATCGACGCGGAGGAAGGTATGTGCATGTACGTTTTTGCGTTAATCTTTTAAGTCCCGAGGTAGTATAATTTCATTGTTTAACTATTATATTCAACAACGACAAAAAAAACACAAATCAAATTCAGTTTTTTTTCTCGTGGTCTGGATTAAAGACTAATAATTGGACGAATGGCGACATTGTGCAAAATGAAAATGATCGTCGACAGCAGGGATCGAACCTGCGCGGGCGTAGCCCAACAGATTTCAAGTCTGTCTCCTTAACCACTCGGACATATCGACGATTGATGCTGTAATAACTCCTTAACTCTATTACATCCATATATTTGGATAGCTAAGCAACTTTCCAAAACAAAGGAAGGGACCATGATGGTAAACGCAACAACTTCTGGTACACGACGAGAAACGTTGACAGCTCGTTACGCCAAATAATGATTTTTAAGAAGAAATATTACACATCGATCGATTGTGATGTGGATTTTGCCTTAAGTGTTACTCCTCGAAACAGCGCCTATATATAGTATTACTCGTCAAAGATAATCTAAAATCCTTTTGCAGTTTCGCACGCTCCTATCAGGCATGAACTGCTCCAACTTCCAAATAGGCTAGTCGATCTACTGCACGATCTATCTAGTACGGTATGTAGATAGCATTTCATCAGTAGTCCGTATATGCATATCGACAGCGTGAATGACATCGCAGAAAAAGCTAGGCGTGAAAAAACTACGACGACAAATATTGTTAGGTCGTCGCAATCGATTGTCGTTTGGTGGTACAGGTGCTAAGAAGAGCCTCACATGCTGATATCGGCTTTGCCATTCATCCCACTCATGAATTATATCTTTCAATTGCACGTTCTGTCAGTCACAATCTCCAAATAATTGATCAACATATATGTGTTTGAAAGAAAAAGGTCCTGCACTTTCTTATGAACGTGAAATAAAGAAACATCATGCACAAACCTAATATTTATTCTTCAATTATCCAAGGAACGGACATACCAAGACATTCATACAATAATATTAATTCCACCGTTATATGGAATCAAAAAATGCAAAAATATATAGCAGTGATTACCTAACACATTACTGCAAGCTCACAACACAATATGAAATCGCTCAACAGATACGAAATACACATGACCTAATAATAAGAAAATTATTAGTTTGTCTTCCTGCAATTTTTCCTGATCTCTCCATTATTCCCTGTCAGCGGCGAGATATCTCCCATCTTTATCATGCCTGCCACAAAATCAGCGAAGAAGGTGCTCTGGCTACTAACATAAGATTGGACTTGCGGGTCGGTGGCCCCGCCATTGAAGAGCTCCTGGTCGGAGTGCAGGAGCCCCTTTTTACCAATGAGGTTCTTGTAGTAGTTGTTCTCGAAAGTGGTCGGGGTCTGAAGATCGAGCGGTGCTAGGTTGTTGTCGCCTGAGCCAGAGGTGAGAGGGCATCCTGCTTGAAGGGTTGTAGAGAAGCCCTTGTCGATGTTGGTGTCGTTGTAGATGTGCGCTCGGAAGCTCGTACATCGTGCTTGGCCTATGGTGTGAGACCCTGCATGAATGGCCGCAATTTGACATCAGGAAATAAATTTCTGTGAGACTATCTTTAAAAATATCCAAAATGTTTGTGAGCATAAGTGAAGGTTTTGGCAATGCTTATTGTGCAACTAATAGTTATGGTTATATATTTGTTCTTTCAAAACTACTCTTGATTCTCTGAAGGTGGAAGAAAGAAAAGGGCGTGTCTGAGTCGGTGACTAAACATGGCAAAACGAATCGTATGCCTAGTGCATGTGTGGTTGTCGTTAACACATAATCAAGTTGGCTATCCAGGGGATGCCAACTTTATTCTTACCTTTAAAACTTGTCAAGAGATGTGAATATGTGATAGCACATGGCGGGAATCGTTTATATTAAAGACACAGCCAGCGATTTCACCGAAAAACTTTAGGTGGATTGGTTGCTAGAGGCGTCAGTTTTGTACGTAGCATGCTAATGTTTAACAAGCTTCTAGAAAGCAACCCATGCCGACAACCACAGGCCAATGTCAAATTCTTCGTCGACAGAAAAATAATGGATCTCTGGTACGAGTAACAGTAATTTGATTGAACTCGTCAGCACTAATTTGATTAACAATATCTAGGCTTTCAAGTCAAAACTTAGCTATCATTCCGTTGGCGATCAAGCCGCGCCGCTGTACGCGATTAGCTAGCTAGTAAAGCTAGAAGAAGAGTGTGAAATGTTTCCTTATTTTCTTCCACATGGGAATCTGTTTTGTCAAAAAAAATAGATGATTACTTACATTCTTAACAAACTCTACATCATCGACCAGTGTATACAACTCCGTGCTGACTAACGAGTTCATTTGTTGAGATTACGTTGCTGGCTCAAATAAATGGGAGTGGCTCGAGCGAGCTAGCTAGCTACGTACCAGACAGCGCAACCATGTCCTTCTGGGAGAGCCCCTGCGCGGCGAAGAGCGCGGTGAGGTTAGCGAGCCCCGACGTCGGCGGCGGGATGTTGTTGTTGGCGCCGCTGAAGCTCGCCGTCGTCGAGTCCCGCCGCCCCACCTTCACGTCCCAGCTCGGCCCGCCCAGCTACAAATTATACAAAGCACAGTTTCAGTACGTCGCCAGTGCATGCATGAACGTACACATGCGCATTCATGGGAATGGGATGTCAACTTACGGCGACGACGCTGTCCCTGGCTGCGACGGCGAGGACGTCGGCGCAGGAGACGACGCCAGGGCAGAGCTTCTCCACCGCCGCCTTCACGGCGTCGATGACCTCGAACCCGCGCACCGACCCGTTGTTGGGCTTGGCCGTCTTCTCCCCCTGCAGGCTCGAAGTGTCGTCCAGCAGCAGCGACCCGTCGCAGCCCTGCACGAAGCAGTCGTGGAAGAAGAGGCGCAGGATGGAGGCGCCCATGCGCGGCTCCTTCGCCACCGCCGACTGCACCGCGGACTTCACCGCGCCCAGCGCGCCCGGGCACGAGCTCGAGTAGAACCCCGTCGACAGCTGCGCCGACGCGCCGCCGGCGCAGAGCGCCATGATGACGAGCATCACGACGCACAAAGCACTAGCATTCTCGCTTGCACTGGCACCAGCCATGGCTGATATCGACGAGTGCGTGTGTGGAATCTGTGGATGGAAGAATGTATATGTCCCTGTTGCTACCCAACCTAAGTGTGAGCGTGTTGCCTTGAGCTACAGCTAGCTTTGCTGGGGCGTACATTTATAGCACAGCCACCGACGATGATCATGAGCTCGAGTGGCAGTGTGGTACATGCAAAAGATTTGATTAGATTACATCACCTTTCTCACCTACTCTGTTGGACTTCGAGTTGAAGTTTAGGTACTGTGTTGTCTAGGACACGTACACGTACGTACACTGTTTCACGTTTTTGGTGAGTGAGAACGCTTGGACGACTAGAACCTCGCAAAGCAAAAAGTGTGACACGGTTAGTAAGCTAGTGGACGGCAAGCATGGAGATGTAGGCGTCGTCGCCTTTTCTAGGGCCGGAGGCGATAAAGCGTAGCTACCATGTGTTGCTAACTGCCCATCATCTAGGATGCATGTATTAAAACAATATGGGCAGCGTTACCCTAACAGGGCCGCGGGTGTGCTTTATATATGAGGCATACATCAACGTACATACAATGGACTCTGTACAGAGTTACATACGGAATAGACCAGGAGACCTATACAGATATACACAGCTAGACTATGTTGTTTAACACTCCCCCTCAATCATAACTTGTCCAAGTTAAGATTGCGACGAAACGACACTAGCTGTCTTAATGAAAGTGACTTTGTAAAACCATCAGCCACTTGATCTCCTGAAGGGATGAACCGTATGTTCAACAGCCTCTGAGCTACTCTCTCACGTACAAAATGATAATCCACCTCAATGTGTTTTGTCCGTGCATGAAACACAGGATTAGCTGAGAGATACGTAGCCCCTAGATTATCACACCATAAACTCGCCACTCGACTCTGTGACACGTCCAGTTCAGTCAGTAGACTCTGCACCCAAATCACTTCAGCTGTAGCATTCGCCAAAGCTTTATACTCAGCTTCTGTGCTTGATCTAGACACTGTAGCTTGCTTCCGTGCACTCCATGAGATCAGATTTGACCCCAAAAACACAGCAAACCCACCAGTAGACCTTCTATCATCAGGGCAACCAGCCCAATCAGCATCAGAAAAAGCACTAACAGAAGTAGAGGAAGATCTGCTCAACCGCAAACCAAGAGCCACTGTGCCTCGAAGATACCGCAAAATCCGTTTAACAGCTGTCCAGTGAACAGTAGTCGGTGCATGCAAAAACTGACAAACCTTGTTCACAGAAAATGCAATATCCGGCCTTGTCAATGTAATATACTGTAGAGCACCAACAATACTCCGATAACGAGTAGAATCCTCACTATCCAACACCTCACCATCAGCCATTGACAGCTTATCAGACACTGACAGAGGTGTATCAACCGGCTTGCATGTCTTCATGTTTACACGATTAAGTAAATCGTTAGCATATTTTTCTTGAGACAGAATGATACCATCATGCACCCTATTCACCTCAATACCAAGGAAATAGTGCAAACTTCCCAAATCCTTCAAGGCAAAATCAAGACCAAGATCATGAAGGAGAGCAGTCACAGCCTTCTCTGATGAACTAGCAACAACAATGTCATCAACATAAATGAGCATAAATACAGACACTCCCCCTTTGTTGTAGAAAAACAGAGAAGTATCAGCCTTAGATGCAGAGAACCCAAGAGATTGAAGTTTAGAACTGAGTCGAGAGTACCAAGCTCGAGGCGCCTGTTTCAACCCATACAAAGCTTTATCAAGTTTGCACACAAGCCCTGGATATTCCTCATAACCAGGGGGCTGTCTCATATAGACCTCCTCTTCCAGAACACCATGTAAAAACGCGTTCTTCACATCTAACTGACGAAGATGCCATCCACGAGAGACTGCAATGGACAGCACCAAACGAATAGTCGCCGCCTTAACCACAGGACTAAAGGTATCCTCATAATCGATGCCATATCGTTGCTTGAACCCTTTGGCAACTAACCGAGCTTTATACCGATCAACAGTCCCATCTGCACGTTGCTTCACTTTATAAACCCACTTACAATCAATGATATTAGTACCACGACGAGCAGGAACCAAGTGCCAAGTGTTGTTCTTTTGCAATGCCAAATATTCCTCATCCATAGCTGCTTTCCACTTGGGATCACTAAGTGCTTCAGAGGTACTGGTAGGCTCCCCAGTACTGCTATAGTTAGCAAAACGAACACGATCATACCGAACTCGTCCATCGGTAATTTGTTTGGGCTGAGAGATCCCACTCTGAAGTCGTGTATGCGGGCGGCCAGGTGCAGGCACAGCTGGAGCTACAGGAGCACCGTTCACAGCAGATCCAGGCGAGTCTGCCGCATCAGACAAAGTGGCCGCACTCGATCCTGTGTCCCCAGGCAAAGCTGAAGAAGACGCCGCAGAAGATCCTGCGACGGATGACGACACCGCGTCGTGACGCGCAGCTGGCGCATCGGTACCCACGCCGGGCGGGAAAAGGCCAGCGCAGGGGCCAGGCGGGACACTGGCGGACGAACCGCTGTCCGCCACGCGGACAGAACCTGCGGCAGACCCTGGCGTCACCTGATCCGAGGAGGATCGCGACCCAGATCCCGAAGATGATCGTGCAGGAGTATCCAGGGAAGCTGATTGGCGAGAAACAGCAGGAGAATCTGCTCCGGGATGCGTGCCATCACTTGAAAAATCACCAGAATAGCCATCCGGACCAGAATTTTGATCAGATTCCTGCACAATGGACTCAGCAGGAACAATATTAGCAGGATTAGCGTCAGCAGCAAACTGTAAATCATCCCCCTCATGATCATGCATATGGATAGGTTGCAAGGAGGAAGGAAGAAGGAGAATTTCTGCTCTCAATTGTGCGCCGGCATTGGCATGAAGAGAGGCAAACGGAAACACTGATTCATCAAACACAATATCACGTGAGATGTACACACGACCAGATGAAATATCAAGACATTTGTAGCATTTGTGTTGATTACTATACCCAAGAAAAGCACATTGCTTAGAGCGAAATTCGAGTTTACGCTTGTTATATGGCCGAAGATTTGGCCAGCAGGCACACCCAAAAATCCGCAGAAAACTATAATCCCCTTTATGACCAAAGAGACGCTCAATGGGAGTTTGAGAATTGATCACCTTACTAGGAAGACGATTAATAAGATAGACCGCCGTGAGAAACGCCTCATCCCAAAACTTCAGAGGCATGGATGCATAAGCTAGGAGAGACAACCCAACCTCAACAATATGCCTATGCTTGCGCTCAGCTGGACCATTCTGCTGATGCGCATGAGGACATGACACAAGGTGGGAGATCCCAACCTTCTGAAACAGAGAATTGAGCTTCTGATACTCACCACCCCAATCAGTTTGCATGGAAATAATTTTCTTATTAAAGAGTCGCTCAACAAGATGCTGAAAGTCATGAAACTTCTGAAACACATCAGATTTATTTTTCAGAAGGTATATCCAGGTAAACTTGCTATAATCATCAATAAAACTAACATAGTATTTATATCTTCCAACAGAGCCTGGAGCAGGACCCCAAACATCAGAAAATACAAGTTCAAAGGGAAAAGTAGACACACTTGATGATATAGGATAAGGTAGCTGATGGCTCTTGGCCTTTTGACAAGCATCACACACTGACTCTTTGTTTGACTCACTAAACTGAATATTATTCTCACGAAGGACTTGATGAACTATAGCTGAAGAAGGATGACCTAAACGCCTATGCCAAAGCGAAGAAGACGACTTTGCTACACCATGGACTTGCCGGCCAGAAGTGGAAGATGATGGCGCCGGCATGGGATAGAGGCCTCCCACACATTTACCTTGTATGAGGATTTCCCTCGTGTCCTGATCCTTGACAAAGAAAGAGTTAGGCCAGTATTCAACAAAGGCATGATTATCTGTAGCAAGACGACTAGTGGATAAAAGACTTTTGGTGGCTTTGGGAACATGCAAGATGTTTTTGAGATGCAAATCATGAGTAGGGGTATGAATTACAGAATGACCAACATGACGAATATCCATACCTGCACCATCGGCTGTATGAATCTGCTCGTTCCCATTGTAGCGATCACGAACATGAAGCTTCTCTAGCTCGCCCGTGACATGATCCGTAGCGCCAGAGTCACTGTACCAGTTGGTATCAACTCCATAGGATCCAGACCCATAGGCTGCTCCGAGCAGACTTGTCGGGGCCCCGATAGTTCTTCCGAAACCTTTTCCGGCAGTTCAGCGCCGTATGGCCAGTCTTGCCACAAACCTGACAGATGTCATCACTTCGCCCACCTCCATAGGGACGATTTCCTTGTGGGTTGCGCCCACCTTCATTGCCTCGGCCACCTCTGTAGCCGCCACGGTAGTTATTGTTGCGTTGATCATAGCCACCCCGTTGGTCACGGTACTGGAACTGTTGCTGATCACGATACTGATCATGAGAGGGACCACGTCCACGGCCACCACTGCGGCCACCACGGGTTGCAGCATTCGCCGATGATCCACCACCATTGTTCCGAGCCTCCATACGAGACTCATATGTCATGAACTGAGAATAGACATCACTCAAGCTCACATTCTTTTCTGCCTTGAGAAGTGCATTGATCGCAGCAACAAAGCCGTCATATTCATCATCTAGCCCAGCAAGGATGTATGAGATCACATCCACCGTGTCCAGGGGCTTTCCCGCCGCAGCCATCTCATCAGATAGGCTCTTGATCTCATCCAGATAAACTTGTCCAGATTTATCATCCTTGCGGCATTGATTCAACTTGGTGCGAAGATGCACCACACGGGACTGCGATTGGGCGGAGAACATCTCCACCACGGCCTTCCAGACAGCTGCAGACGTCGGGAGACCAACCATCTGTGTCAAGACCTCTTTCGCCATGTTCCTGACCAGAAAACCTAACACCGTCTGGTCCTGCGCTATCCACCGCGCATGCTCGGGGTTGGGAATTGTCACCTCAGCCCCTTCCCTGTCCTTCGTCTTCAGGGTCTTCTCTGGTTCCACCACCGATCCATCGAGGAAACCGTACAGCTGGGCTCCGCGGATCTCAGGCAGAACTTGGGTCTGCCATAGCAGGAAATTGTCTCGGGTAAGCTTCTCCGAGATCGAGATGTTGAGGGCTGCCGCGCCGGTCGTCGTGGAGGAGGAAGACGACGTGAACGCCATGAAGCTTGCGGCGGCGGCTCAGATCTAGATGCGATTTTGGAAGAGCGTAGGCTCTGATACCATATTAAAACAATATGGGCAGCGTTACCCTAACAGGGCCGCGGGTGTGCTTTATATATGAGGCATACATCAACGTACATACAATGGACTCTGTACAGAGTTACATACGGAATAGACCAGGAGACCTATACAGATATACACAGCTAGACTATGTTGTTTAACAGCATGTTGATCTCTGTTCAAAAAAATACTCTAACTAATACTCACCCAGTACCTTTTTTCACATCATATTCTCATAAAGTACTTTTTACGTAACAGCTGCAATTAGAGACATTACTTTCAGTATATCTAGCTAGGCTACGAGTTGATTTTATTCTGGATGATGGTGGCTCGGAATATTTACAACCAGTTGGTTGGCATCCTACTAGTAGACTTCAACATGGATTGATGCTCTATATATTGTGATCCGTGATTGTAATATACTGATGTTGGGACTTCGTAACAAAACAAGGGTCGAGTGCATCGCATGATAATGTAGAGTTCGGGTGCTTTTTCCCCATTTCAAAAAGAAAAAAAAACTGACTTTATTTTGCAGCAACATACGAGGGTGCAGCTTATTATAGTTCAAATCTCTGCCCTTAACTTTGAACCTTACTTTTACGGTCTCTTCGATTCATATATATAGGACTTAAAAGACATTCGATTGGAACAAATCTGCGGGGTTACAATATCATTCCCATTTCGATATTACATGATTTGGTACATAGCTAAGTTTGTTTGATTCCGTCACAAAAAAAAAACAATCAATATGCTAGAGTGGACGCCAAAAATTCATATGAAATATAGTGCAGAAGTTTCTATAAGAGAAAAAATGATACGAGACTCAATGTACCACAGTAGGAATTTCTTAAGGATTTGAATCTCACTAGATTTCTATGAAACCCTCTAAATCACAAAAAAGTAACGTACGTCACGTTGGAGAGATGTGGGATCTCACTAAGGATTTCTCAACACCATGGAGGTTCATATTTTTCTCCGAGCCTCATGAAGGACGAGGGCCCTTTTCTTATGGTTAGTTTTTCCTCCACTCTGAAGATGGCAAGCTCCACAAGCACTTCACAAACTCCGCGAAGGAGAAAGCCCGAGCCTCTTCACAATCTTCCACGAAGAGGTTACCGAGGCACCAACCGTCAAGCCAACTAGGAAGTCAGCCTCCAAGAGGAACAAGCTTACGGCCTCTCACTCGAATAAATTGAATGGAGAGCTCAACACCATGCAAGGATGCAAAGCAAGAACACCAAATTCTTCTCCCTCAAATCCCACCGAAGCAACAAACGGTAAAGGCAATCCAATGATTCTAAGATCTAGATCCCAAGAGAGCTCCCCCTGCTGAAGAACTAATTGGTGGAGCTATGAATCTAGATATACTCTTCCAATCCTCCCAAAACAAATGCAAGACTCATAGGAGGGATTGAGAGGAATCAAGCCTTTGGAGGACTACAATGGAGATCAATTTCCGTGCTCAATAACCCTATACCACTGGCACTTCCTGTGTCGCTCGGTACCAGATCCAGAAGATGTTTCGAGCTAGATACCAGGCTGTCCAAACAAATATTGGAAATCCCGGTATAAAACCCAGATTATGTTCTGTGTTGGGTACTATGCCCAAAAACAACAAAATCACTCTTACAATAAACGCAATACCTTTTGCATTCGGACTCCGATTTCGATATAGCTAACAACAAGATATAGCTCTTAATGCAAAGAACCACCCAGATTTACCAAGTGGGAAATACCAAGAGTGGGGAGGTGTGAAATCACCCAAAACGCAAAAACATTAGTGCAATAAATCGCATTGCAGAACAAGCGCTCAAGTAGGACATAAGTGAAGGAGATATACCCTAGAGGCAATA
>NC_061512.1:132235090-132315808 GCF_022539505.1 Lolium rigidum
TGTTGGGATCCGATGAATAGAGAATACTTGTTATGTTGATTATCAAAGTTATGCTTATGTGTTGTTTATGATCTTGCATGCTCTCCGTTATTAGTAGATGCTGCTGGCCAAGTAGATGCTTTTAACTCCAAGAGGGAGTACTTATGCTCGATAGTGGGTTCATGCACTGCATTGACACAGGACGATGTGAGAAAGTTCTAAGGTTGTGTTGTGCTTTGTTGCCACTAGGGATAAAACATTGATGCTATGTCTAAGGATGTAGTTGTTGATTACATTACGCACCATACTTAATGCAATTGTCATGTTGCTTTGCAACTTAATGCTTGGAGGGGTTCGGATGATAACTTGAAGGTGGACTTTTTAGGCATAGATGCGGTTGGATGGCGGTCTATGTACTTTGTCGTAATGCCCAATTAAATCTCACTATACTCATCATGATATGTATGTGCATTGTCATGCTCTCTTTATTTGTCAATTGCCCAAGCTGTAATTTGTTCACCCAACATGCTTGTTCGTCTTATGGGAGAGACACCTCTAGTGAGCTGTGGACCCCGGTCCAATTCTCTTTACTTGAAATACAATCTCTTGCCAATACTTGTTTCTCTTGTTTTCTCTGCAAACAATCATCTTCCACACAATACGGTTAATCCTTTGTTACGGCAAGCCGGTGAGATTGACAACCTCAACTGTTTCGTTGGGGCAAAGTAGCTTGGTTGTGTTGTGCGGGTTCCACGTTGGCGCCGGAATCTCTGGTGTTGCGCCGCACTACATCTCGCCGCCATCAACCTTCAACGTGCTTCTTGGCTCCTCCTGGTTCGATAAACCTTGGTTTCTTTACGAGGAAAACTTGCTGCTGTGCTCATCATACCTTCCTCTTGGGGTTGCCCAACGAACGTGTGAAATACACGCCATCAAGCATATTTTAAGGCGCCGTTGCCGGGGAGATCAAGACACGCTGCAAGGGAGTCTCCACTTCTCAATCTCTTTACTTTGTTTTTGTCTTGCTTTATTTTATTTACTACTTTGTTTGCTGCACTATATCAAAATACAAAAAAATTAGTTGCTAGTTTTACTTTATTTGCTATCTTGTTTGCTATATCGAAAACACAAAAAAATTAGTTTACTTGCATTTACTTTATCTAGTTTGCTTTATTTACTATTGCTAAAATGGCCAACGCTGAAAATACTAAGTTGTGTGACTTCACAACCACAAATAATAATGATTTCTTATGCACACCTATTGCTCCACCTGCTACTACGGCAGAATTCTTTGAAATTAAACACTGCTTTCTTGAATCTTGTTATGAACCATCAATTTTCAGGTGTTAGTTACGATGATGCTTGCTGCCCATCTCAATAATTTTGTTGAACTATGTGAAATGCAAAAATATAAAGATGTAGATGGTGATATTATTAAACTAAAATTGTTCCCTTTCTCATTAAGAGGAAGAGCTAAAGATTGGTTGCTATCTCTGCCTAAGAATAGTATTGATTCATGGACTAAATGCAAGGATGCTTTTATTGGTAGATATTATCCCCCTGCTAAAATTATATCTTTGAGGAGTAGCATAATGAATTTTAAACAATTAGATACTGAACATGTTGCTCAAGCTTGGGAAAGAATGAAATCTCTGGTTAAAAATTGCCCAACCCATGGAGTGACTACTTGGATGATCATCCAAACCTTCTATGCGAGGACTAAATTTTTCTTCGCGGAATTTATTGGATTCAGCTGCTGGAGGTACCTTTATGTCCATCACACTTGGGGGCGGCTACAAAACTTCTTGATGATATGATGATAAATTACTACGAATGGCACACGGAAAGAGCTCCACAAGGTAAGAAGGTAAATTCTGTCGAAGAATCCTCCTCCTTGAGTGATAAGGTTGATGCTATTATGTCTATGCTTGCGAATGATAGGACTAATGTTGATCCTAATAATGTTCCGTTAGCTTCATTGGTTGCACAAGAAGAACATGTTGATGTAAACTTCATTAAAAATAATAATTTCAACAACAATGCTTATCGGAACAATTCTAGTAATAACTATAGGCCATATCCTTATAATAATGGTAACGGTTATGCTAATTCTTATGGGAATTCTTACAACAATAATAGGAATTCACCCCTGGACTTGAAGCCATGCTTAAAGAATTTATTAGTACACAAAGCTGCCTTTAACAAATACGTTGAGGAAAAGCTCAATAAAATTGATATTCTTGTTTCTAGAGTTGATAGTCTTGCCTCTGATGTTGATCTTTTGAAATCGAAAGTTATGCCTAATAGGGACATTGAAAATAAAATTGTTACTACAGCAAATGCCATTCAAGTTAGAATTAATGAGAATATAAGATTAATGGCTGAGCTAGCGTGCTAGGTGGGATAGAGAAGAAAATGAAAAACTAGCTAAAGAGAAGAATATAGCTAAAGTTTGGACTATTACCACCACTAGTAATGCTAATGCTACACATGTTGCTGCACCTCCTACTCATACTAATAAAAGAATTGGTGTTAGCAATGTTTCCACTTCTAATGCAAAGCGCGAAAAGCTGCTGAAGCTGCTAAAGCTACTTGAAGCTGCACTGCGATAAAGCTGCTGAAATTTTTTCCAACATTGGGGATGATGATCCCATTGCTTTAGATTATAATGGTTTGAATTTTGATGATTGCCACATCTCTGAAGTTATAAAGTTCTTGCAAAAACTTGCTAAAAGTCCCAATGCTAGTGCTATAAATTTGGCTTTCACGCATCATATTACAAATGCTCTCATAAAAGCTAGAGAAGAGAAACTAGAGCGTGAAGCCTCTATTCCTAGAAAGCTAGAGGATGGTTGGGAGCCCATCATTAAAATGAGAGTTAAAGATTTTGATTGTAATGCTTTATGTGATCTTGGTGCAAGTATTTCTGTTATGCCTAAGAAAGTCTATGATATGCTTGACTTGCCACCATTGAAAAATTGTTATTTGGATGTTAATCTCGCTGATAATGCTAAAAAGAAACCTTTGGGGAAAGTTGATAATGTTCATATTATGGTTAACAATAACCTTGTCCCCGTTGATTTTGTTGTCTTGGATATTGAATGCAATGCATCTTGCCCCATTATATTGGGAAGACCTTTTCTTCGAACCGTTGGTGCTACTATTGATATGAAGGAAGGTAATATTAAATATCAATTTCCTCTCAAGAAAGGTATGGAACACTTCCCTAGAAAGAGAATGAAGTTACCTTATGATTCTATTATTAGAACAAATTATGATGTTGATGCTTCGTCTCTCGATGTTACTTGAGTTACACTTTCGCGCCTAGGCTGAAAGGCGTTAAAGAAAAGCGCTTATGGGAGACAACCCATGTTTTTACTACAGTATTTTTGTTTTATATTTGAGTCTTGGAAGTTGTTTACTACTGTAGCAACCTCTCCTTATCTTAGTTTTGAGTTTTGTTGTGCCAAGTAAAGTCTTGGATAGTAAAGTAAGTACTAGATTTGGATTACTGCGCAGTTCCAGATTTCTTTGCTGTCACGAATCTGGGTCTACCTCCCTGTAGGTAGCTCAGAAAATTAAGCCAATTTACGTGCATGATCCTCAGATATGTACGCAACTTTCATTCAATTTGAGCATTTTCATTTGAGCAAGTCTGGTGGCCTAATAAAATCCATCTTTACGGACTGTTCTGTTTTGACAGATTCTGTCTTTTATTTCGCATTGCCTCTTTTGCTATGTTGGATGAATTTCTTTGATCCATTAATGTCCAGTAGCTTTATGCAATGTCCAGAAGTGTTAAGAATGATTGTGTCACCTCTGAACATGTGAATTTTTATTGTGCACTAACCCTCTAATGAGTTGTTTCGAGTTTGGTGTGGAGGAAGTTTTCAAGGATCAAGAGAGGAGTATGATGCAATATGATCAAGGAGAGTGAAAGCTCTAAGCTTGGGGATGCCCCGGTGGTTCACCCCTGCATATTCTAAGAAGACTCAAGCGTCTAAGCTTGGGGATGCCCAAGGCATCCCCTTCTTCATCGACAACATTATCAGGTTCCTCCCCTGAAACTATATTTTTATTCCGTCACATCTTATGCACTTTGCTTGGAGCGTCGGTTTGTTTTTTATTTTTTCGTTTTGTTTGAATAAAATGGATCCTAGCATTCACTTTATGGGAGAGAGACACGCTCCGCTGTAGCATATGGACAAGTATGTCCTTAGGCTCTACTCATAGTATTCATGGCGAAGTTTCATCTTCGTTAAATTGTTATATGGTTGGAATTGGAAAATGCTACATGTTGTAATTCTAAAATGTCTTGGATAATTTGATACTTGGCAATTGTTGTGCTCATGTTTAAGCTCTTGCATCATATACTTTGCACCCATTAATGAAGAAATACTTGGAGCTTGCTAATTTGGTTTGCATATTTGGTTTCTCTAGAGTCTAGATAATATCTAGAATTGAGTTTTGAACAACAAGGAAGACGGTATGGAGTCTTATAATGTTTACAATATGTCTTTTATGTGAGTTTTGCTGTACCGTTCATCCTTGTGTTTGTTTCAAATAACCTTGCTAGCCTAAACCTTGTATCGAGAGGGAATACTTCTCATGCATCCAAAATACTTGAGCCAACCACTATGCCATTTGTGTCCACCATACCTACCTACTACATGGTATTTATCCGCCATTCCAAAGTAAATTGCTTGAGTGCTACCTTTAAAATTCCATCATTCACCTTTACAATATATAGCTCATGGGACAAATAGCTTAAAAACTATTGTGGTATTGAATATGTACTTATGCACTTTATCTCTTATTAAGTTGCTTGTTGTGCGATAACCATGTTTTCGGGGACGCCATCAACTATTCTTTGTTGAATATCATGTGAGTTGCTATGCATGTCCGTCTTGTCCGAAGTAAGAGAGATCTACCACCTTAATGGTTGGAGCATACATATTGTTAGAGAAGAACATTGGGCCGCTAACTAAAGCCATGATTCATGGTGGAAGTTTCAGTTTTGGACATATATCCTCAATCTCATATGAGAATAATAATTGTTGCCACATGCTTATGCATTAAAGAGGAGTCCATTATCTGTTGTCCATGTTGTCCCGGTATGGATGTCTAAGTTGAGAATAATCAAAAGCGAGAAATCCAAAATGCGAGCTTTCTCCTTAGACCTTTGTACAGGCGGCATGGAGGTACCCCATTGTGACACTTGGTTAAAACATGTGCATTGCAAAGATCCGGTAGTCCAAGCTAATTAGGACAAGGTGCGGGCACTATTAGTATACTATGCATGAGGCTTGCAACTTGTAAGATATAACTTTCATAACTCATATGCTTTATTACTACCGTTGACAAAATTGTTTCATGTTTTCAAAATAAAAGCTCTAGCACAAATATAGCAATCGATGCTTTCCTCTTTGAAGGACCATTCTTTTACTTTTATGTTGAGTCAGTTCACCTATTTCTCTCCACCTCAAGAAGCAAACACTTGTGTGAACTGTGCATTGATTCCTACATACTTGCATATTGCACTTGTTATATTACTCTATATTGACAATTATCCATGAGATATACATGTTACAAGTTGAAAGCAACCGCTGAAACTTAATCTTCCTTTGTGTTGCTTCAATACCTTTACTTTGATTTATTGCTTTATGAGTTAACTCTTATGCAAGACTTATTAATACTTGTCTTGAAGTACTATTCATGAAAAGTCTTTGCTTTATGATTCACTTGTTTACTCATGTCATTACCATTGTTTTGATCGCTGCATTCACTACATATGTTTACAAATAGTATGATCAAGGTTATGATGGCATGTCACTTCAGAAATTATCTTTGTTATCGTTTTACCTGCTCGGGACGAGCGAGAACTAAGCTTGGGGATGCTTGATACGTCTCCGACGTATCGATAATTTCTTATGTTCTATGCCATATTATTGATGATACCTACATGTTTTATGCACACTTTATGTCATATTCGTGCATTTTATGGAACTAACCTATTAACAAGATGCCGAAGTGCCGGTTCTTGTTTTCTGCTGTTTTTGGTTTCGAAATCCTAGTAACGAAATATTCTCGGAATTGGACGAAACGAAGACCCAGGGGCCTATTTCGCCACGAACCTTCCGGAAGACCGAAGAGCATACGAAGTGGGGCCACGAGGTGGCCAAACCACAGGGCGGCGCGGCCAAGGGGGCCGCGCCGCCCTGTGGTGTGGGCCCTCGTCACGCCCCCGACTCGCCCTTCCGCCTACTTAAAGCCTCCGTCGCGAAACCCCCGATGCGAAAAACCACGATACGGAAAACCTTACCGAGACGCCGCCGCCGCCGATCCCATCTCGGGGGATTCCGGAGATCTCCTCCGGCGCCCTGCCGGAGAGGGGATTCATCTCCCGGAGGACTCTACACCGCCATGGTCGCCTCCGGAGTGATGAGTGAGTAGTTCACCCCTGGACTATGGGTCCATAGCAGTAGCTAGATGGTTGTCTTCTCCTCATTGTGCTTCATTGTTGGATCTTGTGAGCTGCCTAACATGATCAAGATCATCTATCTGTAATACTCTATGTTGTGTTTGTCGGGATCCGATGGATAGAGAATACCATGTTATGTTAATTATCAAGTTATTACATATGTGTTGTTTATGATCTTGCATGCTCTCCGTTATTAGTAGAGGCTCGGCCAAGTTTTTGCTCTTAACTCCAAGAGGGAGTATTTATGCTCGATAGTGGGTTCATGCCTGCATTGACACCGGGACAGTGACGAGAAAGTTCTAAGGTTGTGTTGTGCTGTTGCCACTAGGGATAAAACATTGGCGCTATGTCCGAGGATGTAGTTGTTGATTACATTACGCACCATACTTAATGCAATTGTACTGTTGCTTTGCAACTTAATACTGGAAGGGGTTCGGACGATAACTCGAAGGTGGACTTTTTAGGCATAGATGCGAGTTGGATGGCGGTCTATGTACTTTGTCGTAATGCCCAATTAAATCTCACTGTACTTATCATGACATGTATGTGCATTGTTATGCCCTCTCTATTTGTCAATTGCCCGACTGTAATTTGTTCACCCAACATGCTTTTATCTTATGGGAGAGACACCTCTAGTGAACTGTGGACCCCGGTCCATTCTTTAATACTGAAATACAAATCTGCTGCAATACTTGTTTTTACTCGTTTTCTCTCGCAAACAATCATCTTCCACACAATTCGGTTAATCCTTTGTTACAGCAAGCCGGTGAGATTGACAACCTCACTCGTTTCGTTGGGGCAAAGTACTTTGGTTGTGTTGTGCGGGTTCCACGTTGGCGCCGGAATCCCCGGTGTTGCGCCGCACTACATCCCGCCGCCATCAACCTTCAACGTGCTTCTTGGCTCCTCCTGGTTCGATAAACCTTGGTTTCTTTCTGAGGGAAAACTTGCTGCTGTGCGCATCATACCTTCCTCTTGGGGTTGCCCAACGAACGTGTGAAATACACGCCATCACTCCTTTACATCGTCCACGGGGTAGCGAGGAGGCTCCGGTGCAGTAATATCGATCGCCGGTGCATTAGCAGTAGCCAGCGGGGCCTCCGTGGAAGCCACGCTGCTTCTCCGCTGCTGGCTTCCGAGATCCGCTGGATGATCTTCATGCGTCCCAGCTGCCTCTCTTTCTTGTACTAGTACATTCAGGGTTTTCTTCATCTCATCCAATTCCGATGCCAACCGCGCCACAACATCTGCATCCTGATCCGCCTTTCTCTTACGGCTTCTGTAACTGTAGGGGTCATTTTCCTGGGAAAACCCTTCTTTCGACGAAATGACGCCTTTGCCTCGTACACGTCCTCCGTGTTCAGGATTCCCGAGGGCTTTTGTCAGCGCGTCATTCTCTCCCGTTGAACTTGATCTTCCCCTCTTGAGCATCCCTCATTGCGTCAATAAGGGCTTGGGTGGGTTTAAACTTTGTGTCTCGGTGGGTACACTCCCCTGTCACCGGGTCTAGCGTTCCCCCATGCCCGTACCACCAGCTTTTGGCCCTAGGGTCCCATCCCTCTGTACCTAGAGGGATTCCTCACAACCTCAGGTCATCCTCCATCTTCTGCCACTTAGGCTCCGAAAGGCGGTATCCTCCTGGCCCCATAATATGATTGTACTGCTTCTTAGCCGCATTTGCCTTATTTTTATCCGATATGGCCTTGAATTCCTCTGATTTCTTTTGCCTCACAAATTCGGGCCAATCATCTTTCAGCTTCTCATACTGTCCGCTGAAATCCGGAGTCTTCCCCTTCTCGACATATTGAGCCGCTAAAATTTTCTTGTATGTCCAGAATGCTGTGGCCATCTTCTGAAGAGCAAACTCTTTGACCAGCCTCCTCCTCTTACGTCCCTCCGGATCGTCGTTACCGAATTCATCTTTTTTGTTGTATTCCGGAGGTAGAACGAAATGCTCCATAAGCGTTGTCCAGCATTCCTTTTTCTTTCTCTTGCTGACGAAACTGGAACCAACACGTTCCTTCACTGGCTCATGCCATTCCTGGACGGTGATCGGGACGCTGTCTCTAACAACGACTCCGCATTGGTTGATGAACTTGGTGTACGCCTCTTCGGGCTCCAGCGGCTTGCCGGTTGGACTGATAACATCAATGGTATATGTTACTCCTTGTTTCAGCGTCTTGGTTTTGCCACGCTTTGGCTTCACCGATTTTTTCGACGATCCGCTGGCCGAGGGCTAAAATAAGAAAGAGAGTCGAGTTAATACACATATTTATTGAAGTCGGTAAATTTGTATAACCAGAGGCTCAATGTATATATATACCTCGCCGGAGGTGGTGATTGCTAATTGCTTATCAACATCGCCGGAGGTGTTTGTCGACAGTTGATCTCCGTCAACAGTGCCCGTTCCTTCGTCATCACCTCGATGACGACTTTCATCTTCACCGCCAAGGTTCAGATAAGAAGAGATATCCTCTTCTTCATCTTCTTCGGCCGGCACAAAAGGAATGTCGCCGTTTATGATGCCGAAAAGATGTGCCTCAGCTTCCGGATTATAGTTATCCCTAATCGGGTCGGCTCTATCGTCCGCCATATGTGTCACTCCTGAAAACATGTAGTAAAAAAACTAATTAATTGTGTATATGCCAGCTGCATTATCACATCTCTTCTACATATAAAGAGAGAGGGCAACGAGGGAGGCGAGAGGGGGGACGCGTATTAGATGTGTATATGCGGACGATCGAGCTCGCCTCGCAGTGACCGCGTGACCGAGAGACCGGTGTCGGTGGCGAAAGGGCGGTGCCGAAAGGGCGGCGGTGCCGAGGACAACACACATAACCCTCGTCGCCCCCTCTCGATCCCAAAAAAAAACACCGCGCGTATACGGAGGGGGCGACGAGGGGCTCGCTGCCCCTTCTGTATACGCGCGGTGGTTAAGTCAAATTTTAGTGAAGTCAAAAAATTTAAGACAAAATTTTTAATTCAAATTTGAGTTCTTTTTTAAGTGAAATTTTAGTTCATTTTTTAGACAAACTTTTAATTGAAATTTAAGTTCTTTTTTGAGACAAACTTTTAAGTCAAATTTTAGTTCTTTTTTAAGTCAAATTGTAGTTCTTTTTTGAGACAAAATTTCTAAGCCAATTTTTAGTTTTTTTAAGTCAAATTTTAGTTTTTTTACACAATCTTTTTTAAGTCAAATTGTAGTTCTTTTTGAGACAAAAATTTTAAGTCAATTTTTTGTTTTTTAAAGTCAAATTGTAGTTCTTTTTAATTAACTCAAATTGTAGTTCTTTCTAGTCAAATTGTAGTTCTTTTTAGTCAAATTGTTTTTTAATTTGACTTAACTCAAATTTTAGTTATTTTTTGTTTTAAAATTAACAAGAACAAAAACTAAAAAAAGAAAGAAAAAAATGGCCGGGGCGGCCACGGCGAGCGCGCGGCCACGGCGGCCGCCTCTCTCCTCTCTCTCTCACCGCGCGCGCGGCCACGGCGGCCGCCTCTTCTCCTCTCCCTCTCTCAGGCGAGCAGCGGCCGGCCCGCCGGCGAGCAGCGGCGCGCGCGCGCGGCAACGTACTGCGAGCGGCGCGGCCTCTCTCCTCTCTCTCTTTAGTCGCGGACACGTACTGCGAGCAGGCGGCGGCGACGACGACGGGGCGACGGCCACGTACTGCGAGCGGGCGGCGGCGACGTACTGCGAGAGGGCGGCGGCGACGACGGGGCGACGTACGGGGCTTTAGTCGCAGCGGCGACGACGGCGGCGACGACGGGGCGACGTACGGGGCGACGAAAGTGAAGGCGGCGATGGCGAGCTCGAGCGCTGCAGAGATCGGCGAGGCGCGGCAGACGGAGCGGGCGAGGAAGAAGAAGAGGCGCTGCAGAGACGCCGCCCGCTCGTATTTATAGGGAGGGGGCTTTAGTCGCGGTTGGTATGGCCAACCGCGACTAAAGTGTACCCTTTAGTCGCGGTTGGCCACACCAACCACGACTAAAGCCCTTTTTTTGCCCGTTTTTGGTTACCGCGGAAATGACATTTAGTCGCGGTTGGCCAGGCCAACCGCGACTAAAGGCCTTTTTCAAAATTCTTTCATTTTCTAAATGTGAAAAATAAAACTAATTCATTTCTAAATGTGAAAAATACAAATAATATATCAAAAAATTCAGAAAAATAAAACTAATTCATTTCAAAATCTTAAAAATACAAATTATATATCAACAAAATCAGAAAAATAAAACTATTTCATTTCAATATGTTAAAAATACAAATAATATATCAAAAAATTAAGAAAAATAAAACTAATTCAATTCAAAATCTTAAAAATACAAATAATATATAAAAAATTAAGAAAATAGAACTAATTCATTTCAAAATCTTAAAAATACAAATAATATATCAAAAAATTAAGAAAAATAAAACTAATTCAATTCAAAATGTTAAAAATACAAATAATATATCAAAAAATTCAGAAAAATAGAACTAATTCATTTCAAAATCTTAAAAATACAAATAATATATCAAAAAATTCAGAGAAGTTCTTCCCGGCCGCCTCTGTCTTCCCACAAGTTCTTCCCGGCCCGTATTCCCGTCAGTTCTTTCCCGCCTATGTCTTCCCGCCATTTCTTCACGCCTCTATCTTCCAGCGTATCGATGCTCCTTTTATAGGCACGGCGTCGCTTCTGCTTTGTCTTGTTCCTCCGACAGGGCGTCGTGCGCTACCGACGCGTCCTTATCCTGCCGATAGCTTTAGTCACGGTTGCACCCTCCAGCCGGGACTAAAGCTTACCCAAACGTCCTTATCCCACCGACAGTTTTGTTAGATGACACAAAAACCACATTTAGTCTTAGTTGCACCCACCAGCCGGGACTAAAGGTTAGATGACCAGCTCTGGATTCCTCCTCTTCTTCCCGCCATTTCTTCCCTGTCTTCCCGCCACTTTCTTCCCGCCTCCTGTCTTCCCGCTCCCATTTTCCCGCCATTTCTCACTACATATATGTAGCCCGACTTGGCCAGCATTATCACATCTCTACAATCTCTCATCACTCTCTCATGGCTTGCACCGCACCCACTCTAACCTACCAGCAGGTGGAGGAGCTTTGCGCCTCGAACTACCCTTGCCCACCGGGCTACCGCGTCCCCGCCGGCTGGAGCCTAAGCGCCGGAGGCGTGCCGGTCCCTCCCGTCCCTCAGGGTACTGCGCGCCGGGCGGCCATCACGAACCACTACTACCTCGATCTCACGCCGGAGCAGCGGATGAATCCCCGCTGGCATCCCGATAACCAGCATACTTGGGACGCCTTCTTCATCAATCGGCGTGACAGGGCGCTCGCCAGGTATGAGGAGGACGGTCTGCCTCCCGGGAACTTCCACGAGGCCGGCCGTCGGCTATGGTGGTACGGCCGGACTCTACAGAGCGTCATGGACTACATCACGGCCGGCGATATCCCCCGCCTGCGCTACTCTCAGTTTGAGCCACGAGCGCCGCCCGACGACAGCGACGACGACAGCAGCGACGACAACAGCGGCAACTTAGAAGGCAACGACTACCAGTACAACGGCGGCGAGTATGAAGACTACGAGTATGCATACTATACGCCTAGGCAGGAGTATGACTAAGTCACTCCAAATTTCATGTATCATCAGTGGTATTTATGGCATGGCCAATCAATTTCGGCAATGCTAGATCCACCAAATCCCATGCAATTACGGCTCCTCTAGTCCTTTTACCATTATACGCCTAGGCAGGAGTATGACTTAGTCACTTCAAATTTCATGTATCAGCAGTGGTATCTCGAATCAATCGAATCATTCGAAAATGGACACCAAACACATCACAGATAATATAATTCACATGATCCATTCAACAAAGTTTGGTACAATAAATTATTACACATCATTTCTTCCCTTGTGTCCATGCTTGCTTACGATTGGGCTGTATCCATGGAGCATCCTCATCATTTAACTTAATGCTTGGGTCGGTGTTCACTTTGAAGGGCGGAATTTCACCAAACATATTATAATCTTCGACATGTCCGTCTTGCCCTCCACTCCCACGATGTTTCTTTTCCACTGAAAGAACAATGTGGCGCTTTGGATCATCGCATGATGTACTCGATCGTTTTCTTATCTTTCCGTTTCCTCGGTTTGCTACTCATGTCCTTCACATAGAAAACCTGAGCGACATCTTTCGCTAGGACGAATGGTTCGTCAAGGTAACCAAGATTGTTGAAATCCACCATTGTCATTCCGTATTCTTGGTCCTCCTTTACCCCACCTCCTGTTAGCTTGAACCATTTGCACCGGAACAAAGGGACCTTAAAGGAGGGTCCATAGTCAAGTTCCCATATCTCCTCTATGTAACCATAATATGTGACCTTTTGCCCATTCTCGGTTGCTGCATCAAAGCGGACACCACTGTTTTGGTTGGTGCTCTTTTTATCTTGGGCGATCGTGTAAAATGTATTCCCATTTATCTCGTACCCTTGGAAAGTCGTTATAGTCGAAGATGGTGTCTTGGCCAACATGTACAGCTGATCTACAACATCATCGTCATTCATTAAATGTTTTCTCAACCAAGCTGCCGAAAGTCTCCATGTGGGCCTTCGTAATCCGGGATTCGAGGCTTCCCCGGGTTGTCCTCGCGTAAAATATTCTTGTGTTTCTCAAAGTACGGAGCCACCAAGCTGGAATTGGTCGGAAGCTGTGTGGTGTGCTTCGGTCATAGAATGGCCGTCCATACATATCGTTGATTTCCTTCCGATCGTGCCTTTTCCACTTAGTCTCCCCTCGTGCCGCGATCGAGGAAGACCAATCGGCTTAAGGTCGGGAACAAAGTCAACACAAAACTCAATTACCTCCTCATTTCCATAGCCCTTGGCAATGCTTCCTTCGGCCTAGCACGGTTACGAACATATTTCTTTAATACTCCCATGAACCTCTCAAAGGGGAACATATTGTGTAGAAATACAGGACCGAGGATCGAAATCTCTTCGACTAGGTGAACCAGGAGGTGCGTCATAATATTGAAGAAGGATGGCGGAAACACCAACTCGAAACTGACAAGACATTGGACCACATCGTTCTGTAGCCGTGGTAGATCTTCCGGATTGATTACCTTCGAGAGATTGCATTGAGGAATGCACATAGCTTCACAATGGCTACTCGAACATTTTCCGGTAGGAGCCCCCTCAAAGCAATCGGAAGCAATTGCGTCATAATCACGTGGCGGTCGTGAGACTTCGGGTTTTGGAACTTTTTGTCCGCCATGTTTATTATTCCCTTTATATTCGACGAGAATCCGGACGGGACCTTCGTACTGCTCGAGCATTCAAAAAAGATGACCTTCTCTTCTTTGGTCAGAGTGTAGCTGGCACGATCTTGAAACCATTCCGGATGCCGGTCATTAGGGTCTTTCAAACGTTGCTGGTCCTGCCGTGCTTCCTTTGTATCATTTGTCTTCCCATACACGCCCAAGAAGCTTAGGAGGTTCACGCAAATAATCTTCGTAACAAGCATCACGTCGATTGTAGAGCGGACATCTAGCACTTTCCAATATTCTAGCTCCCAGAATATAGATTTCTTCTTCCGCATGGGTGCGTGCCCGTCAGCTCCCTGCGGAACTGATTGTCCGCCAGGACCCTTTCCAAAGATGACTTTCAAATCCTTGACCATATCAAATACCTCAGCACCGATACGTTCCGCAGGCTTCGGTCGGTGATGCTGCCTTGCCGTTGTAATGCTTGCCTTTCTTTCTTCTTGGATGAATTTTCGGAAGAAATCGACGATGCCCAAGGTACACGTTCTTCTTACAATTTGGCAAATATACACTTTCGGTCTCATGTAAGCGGTGCGTGCATGCATTGTATCCCTTATTTGACGATCCGGAAAGGTTACTAAGAGCAGGCCAATCGTTGATGGTTACGAAAAGCAACGCTCGTAGGTCAAATTCCTCTTCTTTGTGCTCATCCCACACACGTACACCAGGTCTGCCCCACAACTGTAAAAGTTCATCAACTAATGGCCTTAGGTACACATCGATGTCGTTGCCGGGTTGCTTCGGACCTTGGATGAGCACTTGCATCATAATGAACTTCCGCTTCATGCACAACCAAGGAGGAAGGTTGTAGATGCATAGAGTCACGGGCCAGGTGCTATGGCTGGAGCTCTGCTCGCCAAAAGGATTCATGCCATCTGTACTTAGACCAAATCTTATGTTCCTTGCGTCAACTGCAAAATCTTTGAACTCTCTGTCGATCTTTCTCCATTGCGTTCCATCGCGGGGTGTCTCAACTCCCCGTCCGACTTACGGTCCTCTTTGTGCCATCGCAACAACTTGGCATGCTCTTTGTTCCTGAACAAACGTTTCAACCGTGGTATTATAGGAGCATACCACATCACCTTGGCGGGAAACCTCTTCACTGGGTTTACGGCCCTCAACATCGTCACCGGGGTCATCGCCTACGATCTTATAACGCAATGCGGTGCATACCGGGCATTCATTCAAATTCTCATATTCACCGCGGTAGAGGATGCGATCGTTGATGCATGCATGTATCTTCGGAACCTCTAAACCTAGAGGGCAGACAACCTTCTTTGCTTCGTACGTACTGGCGGGCAACTCGTTATTCTTTGGAAACATATTCTTCAACATTTTCAGCAAGTTTTCAAATCCTGAGTCAGCTACACCTTCCTGTGCCTTCCATTTCAGCAAATCCAGTGTGCAGCCCAGCTTTTTCGGACCATTATCGCATCCGGGTACAACGACTTTTTGTGATCCTCTAACATGCGATCCAAATTCTCCCTCTCCTTTTCGGTTTCGCGGCTTCTCCGTGCATCGGCAATGGTCCGACCAAGATCATCAACGGTCTCATCACGTGCCTCTTCTTCACCTTCCCCTTCACCTTCCCCACCTTCAGCATCCTCCATGAAAGTATCACCGAAATGATCAAGATAGTTGTCATCGATGAAATCATCCCCTTCTTCATCTTCTTACATTATAACCCCTCTTTCTCCATGCTTGGTCCAACAATTATAGCTTGGCATGAAACCCTGCCGAAGCAGGTGCATGTGAACATCTCTTGACGAAGAGTAACCCTTCTGATTCTTATAGGCAACACATGGACAGAAAACAAAACCCCCCTGCTTGTTCGCATTAGCCACTACGAGGAAATCTTTCAAACCCGTAGTGAACTCGCTGGAGAGTCGGTTACCGTACATCCATTGCCGATTCATCTGCATTATTATAATATAAAATATATAATTAACCATCATGCATTTGTTAAACTAACTAGCTACAAACAATAGAAATTAAACAATGAACTACACACATGCATATTTTATCAATGACACATGAAAGGTTCAAGTTGCTAACCGCGATCGAGGAGGAAAAAATAAATGAGGAAGCTCAAGTGTGGCTCCGACACTTCATATCATGTTTGTTTCATGCTCTTGGGGCATTTCATCAAACACCTTGTGTGCATAAGAGGAATCAAAAGCAAACCTAACACCCCCTTGTGAAGTTTGTGAAGAGAAGTGGCACCAAATGGCTAAGTGTGGCTGCTGGCCTTTAGTCACGGTTTGCCCGGCCAACCGCGACTAAAGCCCCTCACGTGCACCAGCTGGCCACCGAGCGTCCTGGTTCCAGGCCTTTGGTCGCAGTTCGCCTCCCGAACCGCGACTAAAGGTCCCATTAGTCACGGTTCGAAATATTTGGGGACTAATGGGGCTGGATGGAAGGTCCTTTTTCCACCAGTGGTGGGACCAGAAATTGGTATATTTGGCTCGGTAGCCAAATCCCTGGCACTACGTGTACGTGTGCACGTAGAATTCAGATACCAGTGCGCGGTGAGCAATGGCTTCATGCTGGCAGTCCAGTCCAACCGTTTTGCTCGGTTCAAATGAAGTCGATCTATCCGTATTGTTGAAGACATGCGGCGGCATACGTACGAGCATGCATGTGCAACCAAGCTCTCGCTAGCTCCAGCTTTGCTCGTCGTTTTGTCTGTACTAGCTATGGCGAAGTTTAGCCGTGACGTAGGTAACTACATATGATGTAATAGGTGGGATGGATAAATGGACATACGTGCTCTTCGCCAAGCTCGGGTTCTCTTTGAAGAATGCGAACTGATCTCCTGATCGGGTACCCCTGGTGGCAAGCGACACCTACCCACCGATCCATCACCGTTCGATCTTAATTAGTGCCCAAAATGAACAGCGATCAGATTTTTTTTTGAAAAAAGAAAACGACGAGCAACCTTCCTGCCTCCTCCCCTTCGTCCGCATCCCCTCCCGCCGCTAGAGGACCCGCCAGGCGAAACCCTGGCGACGGTAGTAGCCGGTAGGGTCCTCTTCCTAGCGGCGGTGACGCAGGGATTCGGCGGCAGTTTGGCGACGAGGTGTTGTGGGGCACGACGGCGAGCGCGACATGATGATGATGGAAGAGACGCAACCTCCCGGTGGCGAAGGCGACCCTGTTCCGCGACCGCGAGCTCCTAGCCCGTTCGTCGCCCATAAGGGTGGCCTGCAGTTCAACACTTGTGTCCGCAGGCTAGTGTGATGGCGCCTCAAGGCGCTGGTTGCTGGACACCATGGTTGTGCCGGCAGTCGGATAGGCGACGACCGGCTCTATCCTCATCGTTCGACCTTCGTTCAGTGGTGGTCACCCCCCCCTTTCCACTGACCAGGAGAGGAGCCCAATAGGCAACCCTGATGCGCAAGAATACGGGCCCAATTTTGTAGCAAACTACTCCGTTGACATCAAACTACTTTTGAAGTATTCAAGGATTTACTTGAGTCTCCAAAAATACTGAAGTATTAAATATTTTAAGGTGTTTGGATATAAAAATTGTGCTTTTTAAACTAAAGTATTATCTAAAATTATAAGTTTTTTTAAGTATATTGAATAAGGAGGCATGATTTTTTTTTCTACAACTGAGAAAGGAGAAAAAAAATAAGTATTGCTTTGCCAGAGACTAAAATGCTATGGTATGGTGTACTATGATTTTAGAAAAACTATGTTGCCATACTAGACCTAAAACATTTTGTAGAAAACAGAAATTCAACTCGACTTCCGGGATGCTTTCTTCACCCAAAAAACATATTTCTAGTTATCAAGAAATTCCAACAACCTTCTTTGCATGTACATCAATCTATGTGCAGTTGTACAGTTTTGTGAAAAAACTATATTTTTCATGGTCGATGTAAAAAAGACAAAACATATCTCACAAAATGCCTTATTTTTAGCACGAAATTTTGTCCTTTTTACACAGTGCAAACGACAAGTCGATTTTCAATGAAAAGACTTTATGCCTACGTAACTTGTGAAGATATACATGTAATTCTTTTAAATATTATCAAATACATTCCAAAATAAAGAAAGTATATATGCAGCCAAAAGCGAAAACATCACTCTATGTTAAAAAAAAAACAGTATTATGAAACCGGCATAGTACTACCTACCATCCAAATAGCCCAGTGCACTATCTCGGCCATGGGGTAGTTCATCTAGGTTCAGTGTTCCAGCCCACCAGGCCGCATTCTCACAGCTAGGACTCAGGCAGGCAACATCTGTTCGGTTCGCTCGGCTCGATCCAGAATGAGAAAGACGGGCCTCCTGGTCGCACCGCACGGCGCACGCATAGGGACAAGCCGCCTGAAGGCCCAAACCTAAACCAAATTTGCACGCAGCTTCGGCGGCGACATGCGAACGTCCGGCGAAGGCGCGGCTCCGATCAAGCTATCACCGCCCACTGCCCTAAGAGCATCTCCACTTATTGGCGCTCCCCACTCCAAATCCGGCGAAAGCTTCGTTTGGATTGTAGGAAAATTAGGCCTGAGGAGCGCCGAAGTTCCAGCCGTCCCCCGGCAGGACACCCCCAACTTGGGGCATTTAACATATTTCAAACAAATTCGACATAAAATTTAACAAGTTCGGCAAACAAGATTCAGAAAACTGTTCACTTCTGCAGTGACGAAAATCCAACCAAACCAGTGCAATCCGCCTTGCATCTGAAGTAGGGGTCAAAGTCTCGGATGGCATACACAATTTGCAGAAATAGCTTTCGTTCATCCGAAACGACGCTGGAAAACACTCTCACCATGCAATGGATTGTCGGCGAAGTAGTCGGCGTACAACATGCAGTAGCCCTCCATTCGTTGTCTCGGCTTGCACTTCCGGCGACCTGGTGCCGACCCACCACGTCGACCAGTTGCCAGTCCGGCGTACATACTCGACAAGCAACCAAGGATCATCATTTGCTCCTCGTCTTGGGCGGTGGCTGCAATCTCTTCTCGCATAAGCTCGACGAACATCTGCTCCTCCTCTTCGTCCGAGTCCATGGTCGGCGAGGCAAATGGACGAACACCTGACGGGCGTGGTCGAGGCAACCCGAGCCGCGAGCGACGAGGAGTAGGCCAAAGTCGGAAAACGAGGCCGGCGGAGGAGCGGCCATATAGGCCTTCGTCGAAAGACGGCGGAATATAGGCGAGGTGGAGAAGGAGGGACGGCGGGATGCGGGCAACAAGCCGGCGGGGTGGTGCGGCGGCGAGGAGATACGAGGGGTGGGGGAGATTTTGAGCGAGGTGGCGGTGGGGTTCGTGTGTCGAGCCGCCAGACGAGATCGGGCCCTTCCCGCTTTTCACTCGTCCGGAGTCCCCGATAGATCCCCGGGGGACCGGGGATGGCGTGGGCTCGCCGGATGGATGAAGGGCCAAATCCGGACGAAAAAGAGGAACCGGAGGCACGACTGGGCCGAATTTCGCCGTCCGGATGGAAAAAACGTCGCTCGGGGGCCTCGTCGGGGAGACGAGTGGAGATGCTCTAACCCCTAGCGCCACCCAGGGCCTCTTCTCAATCATCGTCAATCATCAATTGTACAATTTCACCCCCCCCCCATGTTGGTAATTTCTCAGAAATTCACTCTATTCTTATTCTTTGCTGGAAACTGTGGCTAGTGGATCAATTTTATTAAAATCATTACTAGGATTGTGGACGATGTGTCAATTGGACAAATTTTGAAGTCTCTTATGAACTATTTCCTTTTATCAATGTAGTCATATTATGGACAAGTTTGTTCTAAAAAAAGCAGCATCATGATATGGTCGGGAGGACATCAGTTTCAAAGAGGGAATATGTATGATCCAAGCAAGAGGAAATTGATTGAACATTAGTATCTTAATTTAAAAGAAGTGGCAATAAGGAAACTCGGGATGAGTTATTTATTTGGCGACCATGGTAGCAAGAAGGAAAATAGCTACGAGTTATTTGTTTTGAATGGTTGGAATAACTACTATATTAAACCTAAACAAGTATCTTTTTTCTCCTAATTTTGGATTTTTTGGGGGTTAACATGGAGGTGACACGTATGGTTATTTGTGGTTGATTTTCGATGGTTCGTGTGTATTTTCGGGGTTCCATAGAAATTTGTATGGTCCTTTTTCTTTGGTCCGTCTGCTGAGCGTCCATTTAAGCTGGGTGCATTTAACCTTTTATTGAGCCGCTTTGACTATTGCTTTGTCTGGCTAGGTAAAGATCCCTGCCCATACACCGTCCCTCGATATCCGAGCATGCCCTCCATTATCTCCTCTACCGCTCCGTCACCGGTAGCAGCATCCCTGCCCCAGGGCCGGTGCCCTCCTCCCCCTCCCTGGCCACATCCAGCGTCGTGGCCTTCTCCTCTGCATCACACAGTCCTTCTACATCATGGATGCGGGCGGGTCGCCTAACCCAATCCTTCTACATCACACAGTGCAGGAACGCGTGGGCTGCGGCTTACGGTGGTGCTTGGCGGAGGATTCCCGGCCGCCATCAAAGATGACGGAGGAGGAAGAAGTAGAGGCCACGGATTGGTGGGATCCGGAGCACCCGTTGATGGTGGTGGCAATGGATCGACGATTCCCGTCCCTGTGGCTGGGACGATGGCCGACTCAGACTCAGGATCCCCCACCACCCTGAGATTCTACCTGCCACCGCCCGCCGGGGCTCCTCCTTGCCTGATCCCCACACTTTCACCCGGTGATATATGGCACGGGGCGGAGGCACTGCAGTAGGTAAGCAGCAGCATGCGGCGCTGCTTGGTCGATGAGGTGGAGGTGGTGGGGAATAGCGGCCGACAGCGGGGTCGGCCGGGCGCGTCGACATGCGGCTGTGGCTGCCTGGCTGGAGCGGAGGGGAGTACAAGCGCCGGAGGAGAGCAGCGGGGTAGGAGCGAAGCCGCCAAGGAGGAGGCGGCGGCGGAAGGCGCGCTGCGTCCAGCATCCGGACGAGCTCCACATCCAGCGCACACCCGCGCGTCTGCTCGCTCGGCACCATCTCGAGTGTCTATCCACCAGACCCAGACGCACTCAAGCGCGGCAGCCCTAGCCTAGGCCCCTAGCGATTGCAGCAACTCCGGCGGGAAGCAGTCAAGCGGATTAGGAGAGCAGCAGCTAGCGGAGCAGGAGGGCATCCAGGAGAGCAGCGGACAGCCGCGACCGGATGGCAGGGCAACGGCGTGAACGTCCAGGTATTCTTCACTTTCTTCAGTATTCAACAGTTTGGCTCTTACTTCTGCTGTATCAACTGATCAACATAGCAGTCCAACTCTAGCAGATTATCGGTAGCATACTAGCAGATTAGAACATTTTTGTTTACCAGAGTAGTAGACTACTAGACTAGCAGAGATAATTTCTAGATGCCATTACTGCTAGATGCAAGTTTCAAATCAATTAATTTCATGAACTTTTCCCTTGTTTTCTTGTAATGTAGATAAAAAGGAAGAGTGCTGCTGACAGTAGCACATTTGCATTGTTACCGCTAGATGCAAATTTATTATTGTAGTATAGATAATTATTATAAAATCATGGTATTGTCTCTCATGCACAGTAGCACATTTTTACATTATTATTTCAATCTTGCTACAATTAACTAGAAGAAAAGCGGAAGACATTGCACGAGAAAACCTCTTTAGTGTACCCATCTGCTCATATTCTTCCATCAGTAGCTCACTAGGGAGGTCAAAATTAATGGACATCATTATTTGCACCATGAAGATGAAGACCTGATTAGCTTACTGGGAAATTTATATATCTGATGTTAATATATAGCGTCAACGCTCTATTTTTTTTCTTTTCTCATCATAAGTAACAAGAACAAGATGTTATATCAAGACATTTTGTAACTTTCGTCTTCACTACCGGTTCAAGTTTGACGTATTGGTCAGAACATACTTGCACAAAATACCAATTTTCAGGTTTGCAGTACATGTGACCTGAATTTTTTACGCAGAATACAATTAGAGGGATTCATACATAGATTTGCAGATTATTGCTTTGCCATTGTGTGTCCTTGATGTATTTATCACTGATTTTTTTTCTCCCTTGATACACAGGTTACAAAGTTATTTCCATGTGTTTTCTAGACAGCATGTTCTGCAATAGTACATATGTATGGCATCTCCACTTGTGTTGGGAAAATATTCAAGCAGATTCTCACTCACTGGTTCATGAAAGTAGAAACAGAATGTAAACCGTATCCACTTTTTCTTGGATCATTTGGGATTGCTGAATGGAAAACACATTCAAGGCACATAATCTATGAGAATCACGACAAGTAATCGTACCAAAAAGGATTACTCGGCAAGTCTTATCTGGCGATCTCTATTGAGTTGATTTAAACTAGAACTGAGAAAGAAGTTATATTTGAAAAAACAAAATGGTTATTTCTTGCTCAAGGTTACCTAAATAGTTGACCAGATATGAGTTCATTGCAGTAAATTGTTTTAAAAACCTACCATTGATGATGCAAGTTTCAACTGGACCATACCATCTCATTATAGACATGCTTGCACTTCGAATGCAGGTTGGAACTAATTATTATCTGAAGGACAACTGCAGTTACTCAATGAGATGCTGACTGGAATCTCCAAGCAACATATTTCTTTTCAGTTGTTGTTCTCCTAGCTGGAATCTCTAGAGATTGTGACTGGAATCTAAAATTTCTATAAGATCATTCGTCTCCTTGAATGTTTTATGTGTACACCGCTTACTCGGTCGTTTAATGCCAGTTCTCTATTCCTTCAACTTCAGGTCCTATTTTGTAAAAGCCACGTTGTTTGCTCGGCCCAGTTTATCCACACAAATAAGTACCTGTGCCTCTGAAGTTCTTTCTGGTAGCAACGCTATGACTGTAGGCTGATCAGTCCTTCATCTTTATAGCTAGCTCTGAAATGCAAATAAGATCAGTGGTACGTAAGGAAGCCTTTTGTAATCATACATTTTATAAATGATGTGATCTGTAATCAGTCTGCAGTGTTTGATAATCCATTGCTTAAAGATTATGCTGGCTGCAACCTACAGTTCTTTGTATGATTATTCATATCCTCTGCATTTTCACTATGTGTAAACTACGTACCCAGTTGTTCAGTGATGTTTCCTGTTCTTCCATTTTTCAGGGTCTATCCTGTGCAGTCGGGATCAGATGAACCAGTTCATCCTTACACGGTGCGTACCAGTATGTTGTACTGAATTTTTTTTTGTGATAACAAGGCTATGGCTGTAGCCAACCTGTCATTCATCTTGGTAATTAAATCTGAACCGCGCGGATAATTGGTAGTCTGTATTGCAGATATGTGTAACTATTGTATTTTCTGTGCATAAAATGTTATCGTGCGTACTACCGGTCATTGCGAGATAAGTTTACCTTCTATATGTGGCGATGGAAATTGATGGCAAAGAAGCACCAGCTGACCACCCACAGGGCACCCTTCCATTCACGATTGTGGTCATCTCGATCAGTGCAGGCTACTCCGGAAGTTTGGATCTGTCTTGCTACTACTTTGCTTTAGTGCATTTCTACTCGCCCGCGATCCTCTCGGTTGCCTTTTAAGGGCCAGTTAGTTTTTAATTGTTTTCTTATTTTAGAATGGATATCCCTTCTGAGTGGGTGCATGCCAAAGCAAAAGTACGAGTTACTCTATATTAGAATGCGGGTACTGAAATGGTGTATTGAGTGGAAGCATCAGATGCTTCTACACACGACTCCTCCAAAAAATATGTTTTCAAGAACCTCAGCATATGTGTTCTTTTGTGATTTATATTATTTATTTAATGTCAAATCAAATATCGAAAAACATCGGCACATATTTTCTTTGCTATCATATTTACCGACTTGGTGGTCAACTTGACGAGAAAACTGTCCAACCACTTCCTGATATTGATTACTTCAGCATTGAGGTAATTTCTGTGATTATCAGCAATGTAACTTGTGTGCATTGCTAGCATGTACTACATAACCAAGTAGGGTTCTTTGATTCCTAGATGATATCTGTTCCTACTTCCTGGCTTAAATATCTTTTTCAATAGGTGCTCAGGGCCAGTCGAGATTTCTTCTGGAGCTTACTTCTTTGTTCTCCAGATTATGGGCGAAATTATCCAAGATGCATCAGAAAAAACTATTTCTTTGTTCTTGGACAGTCATGTATAAAGGTTGCACCCAATTTTGTTTCTCCAGAAAATTTACAAGAATGCAGGCTGACAGAAGAATTTCTTCCCCTTCCAAAATGTCATCGTGTGAATAAAAATAAGCTAGAGGTATGTCATCAGGTTATCCAGAGTCTCATGTTGTATGTATATAAATTTATCTGCTATTTATCGATAATCGTTATCTTGATTATATATAAGCATTATTGTTCTTACATACTATATCAGTCTTGATAGCTCCATAACTGCTACATGCTCTCTTTTCTACACACCTTTGTAATTCTGAGATTTTTTGTCAATTTGTGAACTTGGATTGCCAGATTAAGAAGATAGATTTTTATGCAATTAGTATTGTAGCTTCCGTGTGCACCCAGCAATCTCCTCATTAAGTCTGACAGTAGTGTTGCCTTAGTTGTTTATTTGCATTTTGTAGTTTTAGTTCCTTCCTGATATGGTTCTGCACACGCAGGTGCTTTACCCCTGTTATACTGGCACCACTTATTTCTTTTAAATCACATTGTCTGAGGGATTCAAATGTTGTATGTGCAGATTGTTCTCATGAAATGAGTGCTTATATGTTTACCATTTCATCATGTTCAGCTTATTAGACTATACATGATTATATGTTTAGCATTTCATCATGTTTAGCTTAGTATACTATATGTCTATACATGATGCTGGCATGCTTCTGGTTTGTCCCCTGAAGCTTGGTGTCGGTCGTGATGCTTCTGGTTTTGAAGTGTAGGTGCAACAAAGATGAGCTTACCATCTTTCATATCAGTAATGGTTTTGTTGCTTTAGTATCATATATAGAACTGCAGTTGCTAAACTTTCACGTCGTTTTTATATAAGAGCTACTAAACTTGCCTCTTATTTTTTATGAGGTGCTGAATTCTTTCTTGGTTGGGATTGACACCCAGCACTAGGCAGAAAGTTTCGGTGGGACAGTATTCTCAATAAGGGCGGCTTCAGATTATCTGAACACGAAACGGCGTCGACAGAAGACTTACACTACCTTCCCGATGCTGGAAATGTAGCTTTGTTTCAATTGCTTTGGGTAGAGCTTGCTACAGTTCTAGCCCTCCCTGTGCCAAGCAAAGAACTCATCATCATCATTTCGTCTGCTGATGAATATAACAATGCCAACCACTGACAGTTTGAAGACTGGGGAACACCGAGACCACCTGGCTTAGCATGCTAAAAATTTATATTCGTGCTAATTACTTCAAGTATATAGTTCAGGTGGCACTGCTTAGGCAAGTCAATCCTATCAGGTATGTAAAGAGAAAGAATATATGTATGGTTCTGTTTAGGCAAGTCAATCCTATCACCTAGGTAACGAGAAAGAATGTATGTATGTTATTGTCTCTAGCCTATACTCCCTACGGTGGATCTATCTTACCAACTATGCACTCAACTAGGAATATATATTAGTAACAAGTTCAGTTTATCTGAGATCAGGATATCACATCGATAAAGCTTCATGTTACAGCATAGGCGCGGCGTGAGCATTTGAAAAGTTGATATTTCAAAATTCTGTTAATTTTGCACTGTCCAGAATATAGATTATCTCACACTGATTTTTTGCACACTGATAGATTGAATAATTGTCTACATTTAGAATTTTTTTCATGTTCTTTTGATGTTTTAAATTGTTGATTTCGAATTTTCAAAAAAAAATGGCTACATGTTGCCTGTCCTACATTTTGCCACTCTCATTCTTATTAAGCAACAAAATAAATAAGTCAATTCCCCTCAGCGCGGCGTGCCGCCGCGCCTTTCTTTGCTAGTAAATAGAATATGAAGACTCCAGGCTATGTGGAGAAAGAAGAAACGAAGAAAACTCACAATGATCACGTGTTTAAGTACTGCATGGGTTTGAGGAATCGAATGTGCTAAAAGAGTCAAAGGTATTGTGAATAATTTAGCTACTTGAGTATTAAAATTTTAGCCATTCTACTATATTATAATTAAAAACTAACTCTACTTTTTCACGTTGTAGATTAGTAATCCTTGGTGTTTGATGATATATTACTGGATTTGACAAATGTGAGGTATCTTTTCCATGTAACTCCGTTCGTTGTTTCATCATCATAGTAGGAATTTTGATTTTGGTTACTAGTTCTTTTAGATGTATACATTGCCTATTACTATTATGTCATATTATCTATGTTAGAGGTTTTAAACCACAAGTCTACATGGTAGACTTTTGCTTGAAAATTTTATGCCATAGTAAATGGTGCATCAAGGACACGTAAGCTCTAGTTCCACCCTGATCTATGGTTCATCTCCTTGTAGACATATTTGATGGGTGTTGGCTTTGAAGGCACGGCGAAGGTGAAATCCCTACATAAATCTGATGATGGCTACACCTGCGGGCGCCCTCACCTCCTTTGGAGGCATCGTTATGGTGCTGTATGTTCTTCCCTGCCTTGAGCACAGGGGGAAACCCTAATTCCGGCCTTCAGATCAGGCGTCGGTGGCTCGGTTGTGTCGTTCCCTCCTTAGGGGCACTGCCAGGTGGTTGTTTGAGTTCTAGGTGTGCTAGTTGGAGTCGGTGCTTGCCACTCAGAGTGTGGGCTCCAGGGGCACTAAGTACACCGCCGCCGACGCTTCTTTGTCAACATGTCGTACGGTTTTGTTTAGTCCTGCTCGCCAACCTTATGCTCTAATTCACATACGTGGTACTTGTTACTTATTCTTCTTCTTGAACTGTTCTTGCTCACCATTGACAAGTTCATCCGCAAAATAATGCACATCACTCCGGATTAGTTGTGGGCACACGACTCTGTCTATTCTAACCTTTTGCGAAAGCGGACGTTGCACATGTTGTGCTGTGTTTAAATTGTGTTGGATAAATAGGGTCCATATGGGTCCAACAAACCTAACCCTACCAACTACGTAGTGTATTGTAGGGGTTCATAGCCAAAAACAAAACAAAAAATCTAACTAGCGTATTTTGATTGCCCATGATCTATCTAAGAGTAATGATGTAGACATACCCTCGTACACCGAAAGTGGTTAACGTTCCGGTAGAACATGGTTGATGTAGTCTTACTCGTCGCCGACCTCAGGGTCATGTTCAATCTCCTCGTACGACGTCTAGTGCTGCAAGTACCGCACCTCGTAGGTTTCACACACGTATGGTGTTGGTGACGACTCCTGAACCTCTTGATCTAGCTGAGATTGCGGAAGTAAATCTTCTGGATCAGAATCCTGGCAGCGCTCCCGCGTACCGGATTGTGTCGACTCCCTCCATGCGCAGCCCTTCGAGGAGACGCACTCGGGAGAGAAAAGCACCCTAGGGAGAGTGGTCCTTGAGAGATTTATGTGTGTTCTTTTTCCTTCACGTGCTCCCTATGCCCCAGCTTGGCCCGGCCGGCTTCCCCCTTGCACATGGGTGGCCGACCACCCCCTTTAATGGGTTCCCCTTCCAGGAGGGGCCCATTTAGGGTGCAAAGCCTTTATTAATTAAATAATTCATTAAATTAAATACTAATTTAATTAATTAATATATATTACATATTATTTAATTGCCAATGATCCAAGAGACCCGAACATCCTTCAGCTGTTGGAACCCTTTCCAGTTCTCTCTTTCTTCATTTCTTCGGAGATTCAAATAACTAAAATGATCTCTAAGCATCACCAACCCTTAAGTGTGTTACCTTACGGTTCGGTAATACTCAGACATGAGCGAGATATCTCTTCGGTCAATGATCAATAGCGGGACCAGGATGACCCCTATGAATTCCACGAAGATATGATCGTCGTTTGAACTATTACGTTGTGTCATATTCCCTTTGTCATTTCGATACCGGCACTCGTCCAAGATATGATCGTCGGTATCAACATACCTAGTTCGATTTCGTTACCGTCAAGCTTATTCTACTTGTTCCTGTGTAATTCCATCCTCATGCATGACCTAGTCATGCGTTGCGCAACTTGGATATAATATCACCAAGTGGACCAAGAGTATATTTTCCTCACGCGGATGAACAAATCCCGCTCTTGATACATACGTCTCAACCCGTCCCATCGAAATTTCTAGCTACAACATTGTGATCATCCTATTATGTTGTGACAGTTGATGCAATCAAATCAGCCTCCAGTGATAGTGATTAGATATGATCTCACGGTCTAAGTATTATATCACTACACTTTCACAAACACTGTAACGATGAACTTTGTGATTTGATCGCGTTACAATACTTATATATTGGGTAAGTCATTCATATCATTCACCTAATGATATAATCCCATTGTCAAATAACGTGCATGTTCATGATCGGAAGCATTCGGTCATCGAATGACCATAATGAGCTAGTTCGCACACACATGTGCTTACTAGGAAATCTTCATTTGGACGATTGTTTTTTAGAGTCTAAGTAGGTTTTAATTTAAAAATTTATATTTGTTAGGAATGTTATAACTGAGACAAAAGGGATGGCTTTCAGGACCTTGATCTTTTGGGCTGTCCGATGGCGCACCATAACCCTCTCAACAGACTGTACTGGCCATTCCATATTCCGGGTATTTTCATCTTGGAACTCTCCCAGACGTTGTAACCACGTATTCTGGCCAGGATTTTTTACACCATTATTCCACATGTTACTCCCTGTGCTGGTTGACTGAACAAGCTCTTGGTTCTCTAAACAAAAATAATAATTTACCATGCAAACACAGAGGGCTAAAATTCACCAGCCCCATAGTTATATCCTTGTGATCATGTGAGCGTATCTAGTATTATTCCCACCTAATAAAAAATCTGTATTTATTTATTGCAAATTATTTACATTCTCACATTTATTTTACTTAATGCTAGAATACTAAATCTTATGGAAAATTCATATATTTAATAGCTCATTTAATTCTGATTTTCTATTATAATTGACCTATTCGGCATAAATGATTGTTTGGATGCACGCAGTTATACAGATTTTGTATGAAATCTTCCTAAGTAGATTGTTGTTTCTATCCGCACATTTATACAGATTTTGTATCAAATCTTCCTAAGTAAATGCTTACTGGAAAGCTATATATATATGGTGTCACCTGCGAAGATGAAACTTATCGCGTACCTCATTCTCTCACGTCTCGAGATGTCTTCACTTAGGCTAGGATGGAACATTCCTACAATATTATTCATTTTCCTTTCTCAGAAAATCCAAGCAGGTCGATTTCCTCCAACCAACAAAGAGGTGAGCATGTAGATCCTTATGGACCATATCCCTCTCACGTGTGTAAATGTGGATTTCCCTCGGCTTAATTCTTATGCATATTTATTTTCTAACAAATCAAAGGATGTGGATTTCATGTACAAAAGATCGTATATTTTTAGTATGATCTACAATTATTTTTCAAAAAAGCATACCATCTACTACAATTATGATTTACATATTTGAACAACATTATAGCACATTAATTAATACAAATTTTCCTAAATACTCACTTGGATATTCTTTTCACCTTTAGCCATGGTATGAACAAGCATCAGAAATGCGCGGCGGCAAGAGTTATGTGAGTTTCCTTGACTCTTTGCTTCATGCTCTCTTATAAGTCTATATTTATGATCAAAACTACACTTCTGGATCTTTATATATCTTGAATCCATTCACAGTTCGCCGCACATGTGACATCTTCTGGTAGCTACTATGGAATTGTTGCTACAATGGACGTGTATGGACACAATAACCTCACTAATGGCCAAGTGAGCACAACCGGAATTTGGATAACTAACATGGAGGGTCATAAGTCTGACGAGGAAGCGATCTGGATAGGATGGCATGTATGTTGTCTAGTTCGAGACATTTTTTTTCCATAAAGTGATTTTGTACATAAACTGTAGCCAGTGAGTGCTTTCATCAGTGCTTTTTATAAGTATTTTACTTCTTTTTAAGCTTGAGCTAACCGTCTTGTGTTGCCTTTGACGTACGTAGATTTACCCAAAACATTACAGGGATTCACACACTCGCTTCTTCACGTATTGGACGGTATGTTTGTTCCTTCGAAACCAGTTCACTTATTTATTTGGCTCGATGTTTTGTACCTGGAAATTCATAAGCTTGTGAAAATGTACTTATGTATGAAACAGAGAGATGCGTATAATAATACAGGTTGCTTCAACATGGACTGTGCCATGGTTTTGTGCCTGGAAAGGGAGCCGGAATAGCTCCGGGTGCTATAATAACTCCCGTCTCTGCTGTCAACGAGCCCCCGCCAAAGATTACAATCAAAGCAATCCTGGTAATTAAACACATGCTGTTCACTAAGCATTTGAAACCCAATGATCTAACTAAATGTGAGCTAAACAAAACACCCATTACTAAAATTCCTTTTTCGTGATGGCAGGATGATTCAACGGGAATATGGTGGATACTGGCCGGGTTAAATGGTGAATCAGTTTCAACGGTTGTTGGCAAGTTCCCAGCAAAAGTATTCCATAGGCTATCCAAAAAGGCGACTCATCTTGCAATCGGTGGCATTGCTAAAGGAACTAGAACAATCCTCCCTCCTCCAATGGGTAGCGGATCATTGCCCCCCAACAAAGCGGCATCAATCATTGATATTTCGTATGTCGGAGAAGATGGCAAACTTACACCCTTTCCCCTCGATACGGATGACGTAGAGAGTGAGAGTAGTTGTTACTCCATCACACCTGTTTCTGGTGGGAAGTGTTTCTATGGGGGGCCTGGGGGCTGCTCCTTGCCGCCAGTTTCATAGATTAAAACTCAATACATGATGCAAGAGCCATCTCATCACAACTATGATGGCTAAAAATCTTATTCTATGCAAATGATCTCAATAGAATTTTCAGCTGCCCAAGTTTTTGTCAAATCGGTCCTCGTCCGGCTTCCATCGTGAATCGGATACATGTGGGCATGTAAAGAAATGTTTAATTAGAAGCTGATTTTAGTTTCACAACGAAACAACTTTTTGTACCGCCCATCCTCCTCGTGTGTTAACCTTCCAAAAATACAAAAAACTTGCTTTCTTACAAGTCCATATGCATGATCAAAAGGTGCGAAGATATGCATTTTCAGGGTTTTTGTACTACGGGCAAATGCTTTTCATTTGGCTTGTGTTATTCATCACGGGATTTGCTAGTTCTCAACTAGCTGAGAACTAATTTCATTCTCAATCAAGTTTTACACCATTTGATCCGCATCGTGATTTGTGCTAATCATGAGTTGCAACATGATTTGCAACTGAAATCTGATAACATCACCTAACTGAGAACAAAGTCAGAGGAAGATTTTCCTTTTCATATACAGTCATAAACAGCACGCAGAGTCTAAATTCGATTCAAAGTCATAAACTTTATTATTATTTTAAATAGTAACAGTGAAATTCTACAGATTAAATTAAACACACCATTTTATTGATGATTCGATCAATATAGTCTGCTCTACAATAAGAGCAACAGATCGAGCGTACATGCAGAAAGCAGCAATAACAGTGGACAGTGCATGGAGTCGGCAACCCGGCGGCCTGATGATGCTGATCGATAACTTAGTTAAGCCTGCAAATGCACATACAGAAGCGCAACGATTAGCACAAATCAGTGAAAACTATTTACCAAATGGAGTAGATCCACATTATGCAAAAGTAGATTAAGTTATTCCTGAGTAGAAAAATAATCTTCGTCGTACTTTGAGCAATCGACGCTGGTGCTGATGGGGAAGGAGACGCTGACGCTGCATTTGCCGGGGATGCTGGCGGCGTTGCCCATGTTGACTCCCTTGAACGACCCCGCCAGGTTCTTGAGGCAGCCGCACGCCGTGCGCCGGTCGGCCGCCGTGGAGGCCTTGCCGTTGAGGGACCTCACCCCGCTGCAGCACCCCGCCGACGGCGTCGCCGCCTTTCCCATCGCGTACGACATGCACGGCGCAATGGCGGAGGTCACGTCGCTGCAGCTCACGGCCGCCGACGCCCTCCCCGCCGCCGCCAGCGCGGCGAGCACAGTGAACACAACGAGCAGTGCCACGCGAGCCATCGACGGTCTTCTTCGTCTAGCAAGCAGCTGCGGATCTAGGAAGCAGTTGAGGACTCAGGATTGGCGGATTTAGCTAGTGCGTGGTGATGATGGACCTCCACGGGACGTGGTATAAATAGCGGCCGGGCGACCGTTGCGGACGGTGCTGCGTATACCCACGTCGATCGTCGATCGTACGTTGTTGGGCCATTCAAGCATATGCGTGTGCCGGTGGTTGGGCCGTACGATCGGTGGGCCGATCGATCGAGTCGATCCATGCATGTGATGGCTCTTCGTTCGCATTGATGCATGCAAAAGCTTGTGCAAATAATTTCGTTATGAGGTCTCTTCGTGTCCAGTGTGCAGATCTGGTTCTTGTGAGAGGACCAGTTGTACTAAGTAGATAGACCGTCGCTGTCAAACACAAAAAGAGACGGACATGGGCATGATCGCTGGAAATTATGAGTACGATCGATCCATCTACCCCATGCCACGCATCGTCGGAGCTAGCGTGCAAAACTAGGATCTATGGCTAGTCAAGACAGCAATTATATATCATCGACATATGTACCGATCAGCCGGTGCAGTGTGATTAATGCCGGCAAAATTGTTGTGCTTGCTCGAATCCAATCAAGCGATCAAATATGGATGAACTCAGTACGTCGATGCACCTCTGTTTTAACAGTAATGCTCCATCTACGGGAAACTCTTAGACTAGCTATAATGGGAGTATCATAGGTACGTAGTATCATACATGTCATGTGGTAAAAATCTTATGTGGCACATCAATTAATGATGAGAGAGGTGAAATTAGTATCATAGGTAGATACGGCATCATAGCACGTAAAACTAGAAATTTTAGTGGCAAACACATCATGTATACATATTTGCATTGAGATTCTACAAAACATTAAATAGAATGAAACTATGATACTCCATCATTAATAATAACCCTTGTTTCTTCAACCTCGAAAGTTAAAACAATATAAAGCAGAAACCACCACACAGATAAGGACTCCCGTAATCTTCTCTCTCTTTTTCCCCTGTAAATCGCTGGGCCACTTCCTCCTAATTTTACGCCTAGCGACCTTCACGTTCGACGGCACGTCAGCCCGTAGAGTTTTTCCCGTAGAAGTTTCACGTAGGTGTAGCATTACTGCTGTTTTAAATAGCCGGCTATAGCTAGGCTATAGCGGTAGCCTTTCCCGCATGATGCGGCTAACTGCTATAGCCCGGTTAAAGGTTAAAGGTGCCGAAGTCCTTAAATAGCCGGCTATTGCCAGGCTATAGCCCCGCTATAGCTGTTTTAGGAGGCCACGTCTATAGTCTATGGCCGGCTATTTAAAACCATGCGATGCACCGTGTATACCTTGGTCAAAATATGATTCTGTCCTATCCACGAAGGTTGCCACCGGAGAATTTACTTCCTCATTTCCAAATAAAGTGTCACAACTTTTTCAGATTCGTATCTAGAGAAAGATTCGATTATTAATTTGAAACGGAGGGGATAACTCCCATGCATGTTCCTTGAGCGAGGATACGAAAGCTTTAATGTGTTTTTAATTTTTTTCATTTTGAACAGTGAAAGGTGCCGAATGATTGAGATGTGTGTAGCTAAAATAGGAGAAGGAGTTGAGCATTCTCCTAATCATGCTCTTTCTAGCTTCAAAATAAATGTAGTGAGCCATTGTCTTGAATCAGACCCTGGTTGAGGAAGGGAGGTAGGTGTTGGTCATGATGATACGCATATAGATGATTCTTTAGAGGAGGATATAGAAAAGTGGATAAAAGTTATTAGAAAGTGTCGGTGCAAGCACCCCAGGAAAAAAGGGTCATGTTAGTTTTCTTATTTAATATCAGGGGCATTACTACTCTTTGATGGTGCTTGTCACACCGTTGGAAACCCCAAGAAGAAGGTATGATGAGCACAACAGCAAGTTTTCCCTCAGTAAGAAATCAAGGTTTAATCGGTCAGTAGGAGAAAGGCGTGATTTCCGAAGGTGTTGCTAGCTGACTATTGGCATGGCACGCTACCGGCGTCAGTAACAACGTGGAACATTCACACAACACAACCAAAATACTTTACCCTAACTTAATGTGAGGTTATCAATCTCACCGGTTTTGCTGAACACAAAGAATTAAATGTATCGAGTGGAAAGAGATGTTTGCAGTGGAATTAAAGGGAATAATGCTTGCAGAAAGTAAACAGGGCATGATTGCAGTAGATGAATTTATCAGTGTAAAAGAAAGAACCGGGGTCCACAGTTCACTAGAGGTGTCTCTCCATAAAGATAAATAACATGCTAGGTGAACAAATTACAACTTGGCAATTGACAGAATATAGACCATACATGACAAGATGATTACGATGAGATTCGTTTGGGCATTACAACATAATACATAGACCGTAATCCAACTGCCTCTATGACTAATAATCCACCTTCCGGTTATCGTCCAACCCCTTCCAGTATTAAGTTGCAAGCAACGGATTATCGCATTAAGCAATGTGTGTGAAGTAAACAATAGAATTACCCTTGGATAAAATATTGTTGTTTTCTCCCTAGTAACAACATCACACCTACAATCTTAGAAGTTATTGTCACGCTTCCAGTAAACTAGAGGCATAAACCTACTATCGAGCATAAATACTCCCTCTTGGAGTCACAAGCATTTACTTGGTCAGAGTATATACTAGCAACGGAGAGCATGCAAGATCACAAATAACATATAACAAGTATATAATCGATCTCAACATAGTATTCAATATCATCGGATCCCAGCAAACACAACATGCAACATTACATAAGGATGATCTTGATCATGTTAGGCAGCTCACAAGATCTAAACACGAGGCAAAAATTGGAGAAGACAACCATCTAACTACTTCTATGGACCCATAGTCCAGGGATGAACTAGTCACGCATCACTTAGGAGGCGGGCATGTCGATGTAGAGGCCTCCGGTGATGATCTCCCCCTCCGGCAGGGTGCCGGGAAGAGGTTCAGAACCCTCCTGAGATAGGGTCTGCGATGACGGCCGTGATGGAACTTTTCGTGGATGGAGGCTTGGATCTTTAGGTTTTTCCCGAGATCGTGAATAAATAGGCAGAAGGGCGAGGTCGGTGGCCGCCTGGGGCGGCCACACCATCCCTTGGCGTGAGCCCACACTTGGCCGCGCCATGGGGTGGTCTGGTCGCCCTGTCGCGCCTCTTCGACCCCCCTCTGGACTATGTCTTCGTTACGGTAACGTATTGACTTCAGCTTTTGTTTCGTCCAATTTCGAGAATATTTCCTGTACAATTTTTCTGAAATAGAAAGCGGCAGAAAATAGGGAAATGGACCTACAGCATCTAAATCAGCACTAGGAGCGGTTCCAGATGCAGTTTCAGGTGAAGTCACATCAGACATTTTCGAGGATGTTCTTGCACATTGCTGGGGTATCGAAACCCGTGAAACCGGGGCTACTGCCATTATAATCTGATCGAAGGGATTGTTAATAAGTTAGTGCCAGAAAATATATAAAAGTGCAACGAAGTGTGAGCAAAACATATATAAATTGATGTAAAACAAGCATGGAGCATCAAAAATTATAGATACGTTTGCAATTTATAAATCCTCGGTGGAAAAAATATACTAGGGAATAGTTGGAATTAACTGCCTACTAATGGTACAGGTGGTGGTATCGTGGTAGCTGTGGTAGGTGTTAGCAGTGATGCTTTTGATTTGATCTCTTGGGAGATAAATAATTTCGCTGTTAGTGTTGTAGTTAAGATTAAAAGCTATGGTGTTCTTATTAGACTGACTACTGTTTATGGTTCTCCTTATGAAGAGGGAAAGCTTTTATTTTAGAACTCCATGAACTTTTTCTGCTTTGGGATGGACCTGCCATCATTCACGGAGATTTCAATTTAGTTAGATACCAGAGTGATAAGAGTAATGGTGTGATTCATTTTACATGGGCTAACAAGTTTAATGCTCGGATTGATTTTTGGGCCCTAGTGGAAATAGGTCTAGTTGGTAGATCGTTTACTTGGCGTAAGAATCAAAGAAACTTGATGATGAGTAGGCTTGATAGGATTTTCTCGCACCACTAATTTTGAGGCTTTGTTACCTCTAGGGAATGCTAGGGCTATATCCAGACTGGGGACTGATCATACTCTATTTTTTGGGACTAAGGGGAGTCTGTAACACCTAGCAAGAGTAATTTCAAGTTTGACAAGTGGTGGAGTACTAGGCCTAATTTTCATGAAGGTTGTGGCTAAGGCCTATCTTTCTCCTGTTGATATTGCTAATGTGTTAGATGTTTGGTAAGCTAAGCTAAGGTGTTTAGGAGACTAGCTAAATGTTGGAGTGCCAATATAGATGCTGAGATTGGGGAAAATAAGAAAACCCTTATGGAGTATGATGCTTTGGATAGTAAAGCTGAATATCACGATCTACTTGAGGCTGAGGTTGTTACGTGAAAAGAAATCTATGCTGAGCTTAGTAATTATTGGTTTATGGAACACATAAAAGCAAAAGGAGAGGTCTAGGGATAAAGATATTAGTGAAGGAGACAGAAAAACTTCTTATTTCCATGCTTTAGCTAATCATAGGAGGGGAAAGAAAATGATTCTTGTCCTTGAGGGGCCTGATGGCCTTGTTACAGAAACTAAATATATGATAGAGATAGCTAAGTCTTATTATAAGGATCTGTTTGGTAGAGAAGAGAGACGTGATATTAGACTTAGAAATTATTTTTATTTGCCTAAGGAAAAAAGGTAACTCATGAGGAAAATCCTTTGCTAGAAAGTAGGTTTTCTTTAGAGCAGGTGAGGGAAGCTGTTTTTGGTTCTTATATATGTTGATGGTGCACCTGGACCAAATGGTATACCCATTTTCTTCTACCAACATTACTGAAATTTTATTGTTGCTGACCTTTTGAAGCTATTTGATGCCTGGTTTGAGGATAGATTAGATACTTGTAGGCTTAACTTTTCTATGATTACCCTAATACCGAAATAAAATGATGCTAGATCCATGAAGAAATTTTTACCTATTAATCTGTTAAATTGTAGCTTTAAAATTTTCTGAAAAGTTCTAACTAATAGGCTTGCTAGGATTATAGGGAGGCTAATCTCCCAGTACCAATCCGCTTTCATAAAAGGTAGATTTATCCTGTAAAGTGTGATTATTGCACATGAGATTGTTCATGATGTGTATAGGAAAAAGCAGGAGGGGTTGGTCTTTAAAATTTATTATGAAATACTTATGATAGAGTTAACATTGATTTCTTGTATGAAATCCTAGAGCTTAGGGGTTTTAGTACTTTCTTGATTAGGTTAATAAAACAATTGACTAGTGGTGGTTCTGTAGGAGTTAAAGTTAATGAGGTGGAAAGTGATTTCTTTCTTAATTACTGGAAAAGTTTTAAGACATGGTGATCCACTATCTCACGATATTTTTACTTTTCTAGTTGATGTTTTCTCTAAAATGTTGAGTAGGGGGTACGATGGTGGATTGATTAAGGGTTTGTGGCCAAATTTTATATCTGGACGTGTAGTTTGTCTCCAATATGTTGATGATATTCTGCTTTTCCTATAAAATAATGTCAGGATAGGTACTAATATGAAATGGGTGTTAACCTATTTTGAACAAATCTCTGGAATGAGGATTAATACCGGTACAGCTGGATCCTCTTCAGCGAAATGAGAGAAAGGCAGCGCGCAGGCACCAAGGAGGAGGGTCCAACCAAAAGGAACTCAAGCGTTCGTACCCGCACGAACGAACCCGTTAAATGGGTTGAGCCCATCAAAAATTTCCTTAAGCGAAACGACGCCTCCGCAGCGTGCTAAAGAGCAATTTCCGTCTTTTCCGGTAGGAGCGCCCATGCCAACCTGGTCGTTTGGTTGGGCTAACCATTTGGCAAGGTGGGTGGGCTGTTAATTAGTGGGTGACGCATAAATATCTTCCGCTCGAGCAGTGGTTGGGAAGAAAATGGGCGAATGTGAAATAAATAAATACCGCTCAAGCGATAAATAACTAAATGATGGCAGCACCTGAATAAAATCTGAAAATTGATATTTCTATTTATAGGAATTAGTGATAAATGTAGTTGGAAATATTAAAGGGAACAAAATAGATACCTTTTGTTTGACAACTTTTCAAGAAAAAATTCGAATGATAAAATAAATAAATAGTGAACCAACGTATTTGAAAAACTCAAATTGTATTTTCTATAAAATTGAAGTACAGATTGTTTTCCAGAAAAGTATTTTTTTCAAAATGCTTTTGAATATGAGAAAATTGGGATGTTACAGCATGCACGATGCTAGACGCTTCAGTGAGAAAATAAATATAATACAAAATCGGATTTATCACCTAAGCGTTCTACCTTGCAACGGTATGCACGGTATACGCTTTACGGTTCATAGAAATTATGTATCATCGATCATTGATTCATTCACAATTATCCAACCGGTGCTCACGGTCGTGCAAGTATGGTAACACCGCCGAGGAGCCTCGAATAATAAATGTTCAAATCTTCTGTAATAAATGTTTACATTGTAATTGCACATATTTATGCATATTTTCTACTCCATTAAAAACCTCCTGAATAAATGTTTGATCAATGCACACATTTATTATGCAAGATTCCTACACCTAGTGTAGCAATATATAAAGAGGAACTTATGCCAGAAGCAATACATAAATGTTCAAATCTTTCTTAATTTTGTGTGCAGAAATCCATCTATAAAGAGGAACTTATGCCAGAAGCAAACTTGGTCCATCAGATTCTGCTCGCACATCTTATGCAAGATGCCTACACCTAGTCTAGCAATACAAATTCTTGCTATCCATCTCATTTTCCTGGCACATCAAATTCAAGGGGGTCTGTTTCTTCTGAGCAACGAAGAGGTGAACACGTTGATACAGAAATTACATATTTCCTATATATATTCCATGTTTTACATAGGAGGTGGATTTCATCTGCTGCTATCTTGCGTTCATTTTGAAAGACTTTTGTCCTCCAGACAGAGAATCAACATGTATTTGGACCGAGAGATGACAAGTACAAGGTTTACGTGAGTTCGCTAACTTGTCTGTTCTATTTTATACTCCATCTATTCCATAATTCTTGTTGTGATTTAGTTCAAATTTCAATTAAAACCACGACAAAAATTATGGAATTGAGGGAGTAGTATTTTGCAAAGAACTATGTATATTTCATGACCATTATAATCCAAGATCTTAAACTTTTGTCTCTTTTTAGTTCGCTGCACATACAACATCTGCTGGTAGCTTCTATGGACTTGTTCTTACTATGGACGTATATGGATACAAGCTCATTAACGGCCAAGTGAGCACAACGAAAATTATCATTTCTAACAGGGAGGGTGACCCTAAATATGACGAGGACGCAATTTGGGTTGGATGGCATGTATGTGGACATTTGCATATTACAGATTGTCATTCATTTCATGAGTGATAGTGTGTTCAAATAGTAGCTATATCTTTCGTTTCACATTTTAGATCATGTTTTAAATTCTTAAGCAGAAGCTAACTGTCTTGTGCTTGTCGGTCTACCTGCAGGTTTTCCCAGAAAAATATGGTGATTCACGTACTCGTTTCTTCACACTATGGACCGTATGTTGGTTCCTTTGAATTTAGTTTACATATTTGACTCCAATTAGAGTAACCAACGTACATATATAGAGGCTTCTGATGATGTACTTCATGTATGGTACAGAGAGATGCTTATCGTTCTACAGGGTGCTATAATATGGGTTGTCCTGGTTTTGATCCTCCAAGTGGATCAGGATTTGCACCAGGTGCGATAATAGATCCAGTGTCATATGTTAAAGGACCACTACAGAAGCTTACAATCAAAATGTTCTTGGTAATTAAATGTGCCGATGATTTTGATTCCTAAGAATTTGAATCCTAATGCACTAACACAAGTGTCAGAACATCCAGAACTCAATCTTCTTTTCTCAAAATTACAGGACCGTGATACCGGGGACTGGTGGGTGCACGCTGGCTTCAACGGTTCTACTCCTACAACACTTGTTGGGCGTTTCCCGGCAAAATTATTCGACACCTTATCTAAAAAAGCGACACATATTGGACTGGGCGGAGTTGCTGAAGGGGGTGGGGATGCCCCAGCCCCTCCGATGGGCAGTGGATACTTTCCATCAGATAGATCTGCTTCAATCACGGATATTTCATACATCGGAGAGGATGGCAGACTCACACCTTTTGCCCTTGATACAATGAAATTAGAGACATTGAGCAGCTGTTACTCCGTCACACCTATCGCAGATGCAAAGTTCTCTTATGGAGGGCCTGGAGGTTGCCGTCGACGCAATCATTGATCTATGTATCAGGTGCATGTTGAGCCACCGACCAATCATGTAAAACATGGGAATAATTTACCTGCTAGCTTCATCTGTTAATTTTAATAACTAGCCGGGTATTCCATCGGTATAAAGGAGATTACAAAAATCATACATGCGCAGATGGTTGTCCCGGAAACTTCTCAGAAAGAAAACGCGTAGAAAGAAAATAGGAACAAAGCTCTTACCGGTCCCTTTCCAGACCGAAACTATCTGCTATCTCCTACAACCAGCGCCGCGGAGACGCTCATCCGAAGAAGAGAAGGAATGCCTTCATCATCGTTGAACCAGGAAAACACCATCAACACCAAGCAGTGCTCAGTCGAAGACTAGGCTTGTCGCGCGCGGCAAGGCACATATATAATGGCGTGCCATGTTCGTGGGGTATTTTTCCCGTGCCTTCTCCGGACCAGATTCGTCGGATCCCGTCGACATTGTCGAGGGAACACGCCATACCTGCCACCGGTGGATCACTTTTCATTATTCAGGTCGCCATCTTCAACTGCACGCCAAACCAACGGTACCGCACCACGGGGAGAAGCCGTGGGATAGCAAGCGAGTAAATCTTCATATGTGTAATGTTACATGAAAATGGATTGTTAAAAGACTAGCCATCAACCCATGCGCCTGCACGGGTCTAGCTTAGTTTTGAATGAAAATGATATTTTTTATGAAATTGTGAAGCTAAAGATATTATCTATAATGATTACCCACTTCCATATAGGAAAAAAACGGAGTAGGATTTCCTAAATTAGAATCTCTTTGATAACCTCAAGGTGATCATCTTTGTTAAGTTGGAAATATTTGAAAAAACAGAGGTTATTCCGATGACATTGTACAAGAGGTTCACTCTATTAGCTAAAACTTGTTTTGCCTCAAATGAGGATTGGTCCATCCATTGCTCCGAGGGCGGCGGCTCGGGCGAAACCCTAGCCACCACCCTCACCCCTCTTTCCCCGCTTCTCACATGGAGGGAGCCAGCAGGCAAAGCCCCTCCCGGCAGATAGCAGTGGTAGGCTCTAATCTCCGTGCGCAACTGGCATAGAAGAGGGCTTGCTCCTCCTCGTATGGTGGGATCTTCTTCCGGATCTTCACGGTGGCCCTTGATGGCGTCGCTAGTCTCGCGGAGATGGATGACGGGGCGGCGGCCCGGGACTTCTTCGGTGACAGTGGCAACTGTTGTGGCTGTAAGGGTGGCACAACGCCTGGTTGGGAGGAATCAATATGGCCCAATCCCTCATCTCCGCGTGGTGCGGGAGGTGGTAGCGGTGTCCGCTGAGATCTTCGTTCTGTTGTTGCCAGCCGATGGGCAGCGGCGAGGGGGCTTGCCGATCTGCTTAATAAAGGAGGCGGTCATTGGGTTCTTCTAGTGCGAAGACGGTGTTCTGCTTGATGCCGGCCCTCATTGATCTGACAGGTGACGAGTTCAGGAATGCTTTACCGGCGTGATGCATGTAAATTGCTGGATGGGATGAGAGTCGGTCATGTGTACCCATATTTATGGCTATGCGACTTTAGGCGGGAGTGGCGCGAACCTTCGCTAGTTGTTGCTATAATGGGACATGTGGGTTTTCAGTTTAAATGGAGAATACGGTGGCGGAGAATGTCATGGTGGTTCAAATATGAGGTTTAGTAATGGCGGACTGAGTTTTCATGGCGATGAGGACTTTGGTTGGTGTTTCTTGACTTACATCAGCGACATTGGTAAGTGCGGGCGGTAGCACATGAGGAGTGCATAGTCTTAGAGCATCTCCAGTCGCGTCCCCCAAACCGTCCCCCAAAGGGATTTGGGGCGCGCCGGACAAAAAAAGCGTTCCAGCCGCGTCCCCCAAAGCCCTTTTTTGTCCGGCGCGGCCCGATACGGTGTCCGGCGCCCCGAGCCCGTCCCCGTCCCACGGGGACGCTCCGGGGACGCCGGACACAACGAAAAGCGAGGCGGGGAGTGGCGGGGCCGACGCGTCGGCGGCACGGAAGGCTAAAACCCCGTCGCCTACCTTTGGTCAAGCGACGTTAATGGCGTCCCTGTTTTCCCGGGCGACCCGGGGACGCGTCTCGTCGTGCATGGCCGCGTGGCCGTCCGCGCCGGAGTTATTGCGTGCAACCACCCGCTGCCGCCGCTGTTTTAAGACGCCCTCCGGTTATCGCCGCTCATCATAATCCTTCTCGTCGCCGCCGCCTCCCCTTCCCGGATCCTCTCCTCGCCGCTCAAAAAATGTCGTCCTCCCGCAAGATCGCCGCGGCGAACGGCTCGGCCGCGGCAGCCTCACCGTGGCGGAGGCGTGGGCGCTGCACCACGCCCGGTATCCGGTCCCGCCGGACGTGCGGCTGCGCAGCGGCGGCGGCTGGAAGATGGCCGTGAACGGCATTGGCATCCCGCCGCCGCCGAGCCGGACACGCAGCAATGGCGGGACGCCATCAAGGCCCGTCGGGCTCAACTCACCGCCGAGGAGCGGGCGGATCCGACATGGGCGGCCAAGGACAACGACGACGGTGGACGACGTACTTCAAGGCCAAGTACGACGTCGAGCTGCACCAGCACCGACGGGCTCATCGGCGGGCCCAACAGCTGGAACAGGGAAGGCCGCGCCCTGTTCTGGGGCGTTCCGGGGCGCACCCTCGAGAACGTCATCCGCGGCCTCCGCAACGGCGCTCCGCGGCTGGAGATGCCGTCGTCGCCGCCGCCTTCTCCTCAATGGCAGCCGAGGAGGACGACGTACTCGTCCTCCTCGCACTCTTCTTCCTCGGGGCCGGCGCGATCGACGCCGTCGTCGTCGTACCGGTCGGCGCCGTATACCGTTCCCAAACGGGAGGTCAAGGAGGAGCCGGCGACGCCCGTCAACACGAGGCGTGGCGGTAGCGGCAGCGGGCGGCAGCAAGGGAGGCGCGGCGGCGTCCTCCTCATCCCGAAGCCGGAGGTGAAGGAGGAGCCGGAGGAAGCGTCGCAGGCGGCGCTGCTGGCGGAGTACGAGCGGCAGCAGCGGCTCATCGCCAGCAGCGACGACCCCGAGGACTGCCCAGGGCTGCGGGCGGCGTTCTTGGCGTCCATGGACGACAAGGACGCCTGGAGTGGCGACCTGGACGCGGCGATCGCCATGTCCATCCGCGACTCCGACAAGCCGCTGGTGGACCTCACCGACGACGGCGAGGCAGGACCAAGCGGCTTGGTGAAGGACGAGCCCGTGGACGAGCCCGTCGACGAGCGCGTCAAGCGAGGAGGTCGTCACCGACGAGATGTACAACTTCCGGCAGTACTACGACGCCTCCGGCCGCCGCAAGTGGTTCTAGATTAGGTTTAGTTTTAAAGTTAGTCAAATTTCGTTCGAATCTATGTAAGTTTGGACGAATCTAATCGAATCTAGTCAAGTTTAAAATTTACGAAATTTTGTTTGGGGGACGCGACTGGGGAGCGACGTCCCCCAAACGCGGCACGAACGAAACACGTCCCCCAAACGCTCAATCCGGCGCGGTTTGGGGGACGGTTTGGGGGACGCGACTGGAGATGCTCTTATGTTTCAGGGTGAAAATCCAAGATCTGGCCTTAATTGGTTGCGCTTGGCAATATCCTTGTTGAAGGCATTGTTTTGAGAGAGAGGACTTGCTCCAAGGTGAAAATCAAAGGTATAACCTTAATTAGTTGTGCATGACAATGGCCTTGTTGAATGCATTGTTTTGTGTGCATGGACTCCTGGGGTTGTCTTGGTTGTGATTTGTGTTGGAGCTACAAGGTTTTGATCACCGTGCGTAGCGGGATCTTATGTTTTCCTTCTTCTTTTTTATTTTTGTAGTAGGGTTGTGGGCAAATGTAACGTGTTTAGGACATTTTATTTTTGCAGAAGCTAGGTGTAATTAGTATCTTCACGATATTAATCTATTCCCTTTATCAAAACAATATGAAGGTTAGATGTCACACTCTAGCATGCATGGAACTAACAACAAATATATGGGCTCGACAAAGATTATGTATAATCTAACTCCTCATTCATACTTCTTCTCTCCACATGTTATTGCCATTTTCTGAAGCCAGTAGATTAAGTGTCTATGGCGACATGCAAGCAAAGACTGACTCTTGGACCCTAATGTCGCCGCCTGCGTATCTCGCTGAAGAGGATGAGGTGGATGAGTCGGAGCGGTTCGAGTCAGAGCATGTCGTAGTTCAGGTCGTGGATGCAGACATTGACGAACACAATTTGGAGGCCTAGAGGCCTGTGACTCACTGGAAGAAGTCGGACAAACAACTTCTCAAAAAAATTTAGGCAGACATCGGTTATCCCTCGCAAGTCGTCACGGTTCTGGGAAAGTACTTTCTCGTCATGCGGCGGTTCGGCTGGTATTCCGGCTGGTGCGTCATCTATCCATTGTACAGAGCGGACAAGACCAGGTTCGCCACCGAGTTCATCTACATCAGTGCATGATCCTCAACGACATTCCTCATCGTCGCCGATAGGTGGATGGTGGCCCAAGAAGAAGAAAAAGAAGAAGAAGAAGCAAGAAGAAGAGGAAGAAGACATTGCCTCAGCCAGGATCCTGCCGTGTCCGGAGCCACACTTTCCTCACGTTCGCTCCATAGTGGCGCTCCATACTAGTAAAATATTCCTCTAGTTTTAAAATAGGATTTTCATTCGTTCGATCAACTCAAATACGGTATGCACTCACGTAAAGTACGTAACTGTGCTTGCACCAATAGCTAACTGCACACACGATCGGTGCAAGATTTAATTACCACACTGCTTTATACATACGATCGAACAAAGTTGTTGATCAATTGTTTCAGCTCAGACCATGAAGAACTGGTGTTTGTTCTCCTTGCCGCTCCTCCGCCCACGCTGTTCGCCGCCGCCGCGCGAGGACGTCCTCGTCCCTGACGACGACGATGGTCCACCGCCGTAGCCGGGGATGCGGCGGAAGCCGATGTTCTCCACGGCGCCGACGGTGTTGAAGAACATGCGCTTGTTGAGCTCCTCCACCAGCGTCCGGTGCAGCAGCTGGCTCCGCACGTCCACCATCGAGCGGTTCCTCGTCAGGCGACCCTGCTGCTGCTGCAGCTGCCTCCCCCGCCGCCCCCCATCGTCGCCGCTGCCGCCGTCGGGGCTCCCGCCACGGCGCCGCGGCCGGCCGGCGTGCGGCGACACGTTCTGGCCTACGCTGCTACTGTCACCTGGGCCGAATCTGGTCGCCTTCACCGGGCCAGTCTTGGGGGCGCCGCTGGGGTTCTCTTCGGGCTGGGCCTCTTCCGACGAGTAGTGCAGCGCAGAGCGGGTGGAGCTCGTGTCGTCGTCGTCGCTGCTTACACCATAATCTGCGCCAACCACAAGTGTACACGTGTCATGGCTCAACCAAACAATTGGTCAATGATAAGATGATACTAGTACTAATTTCAGAAATGTGCTCAATAATGCTGCCATTTCGTGATCACAAGGACGACTGCGATAGATAGCCTTTGAATCTTCCATCTAACCTAGGCTGCATCGATGGCGACTGAGGCGGCTGGGCCCTGGCTCGCGCCGGGGCGGACATCTCGCCGGCAGTTCCTCCTACGGCCGATCCCGCCTTTCCTTCCCCCGGCCGGGTTGTCTCCTGGCTCGAGCAGTCGCTTTGATCCCCTCGAGGATGCGGGAGCGGACGAAGAGATTTCAGTAGCGGAAGAGGTGGCGTGGGATGGGTTGGAGGATGTGCCAAATGTGCCGCCGATCGCCGCTGCTGGCGAGTTGGATCGGGCGGCGCTCTTGGAAGATTTCTGGGGGAAGATCGGATTCCCAGGAAGTGCGTCCAGACCTTGGGAGCGGCGGGATTCGTCGTCGGTTTTGGCTGAGCCGAGGGCTCGTTCGGAGTCGCCTCCGCGCGTGGCGCCTGCGCGGCTCGTTCGAGCGATTTCCAGCTCGCCGCCGGGTTTGAGGTTATCTTCGAGGCCAGTGCGGATCAAGGGATGGAAGGGTCCGCTTCCGCCCAAAAGGATCTCGCCGCCGGCGGTGTTCGGTGATTTTCTCAACTTTGCTGCGCAGGGTGAGGATCGGAGGGCCGCCGGCAGTTGCTCGCCGGCGCACGGGGCGGCGAACGTCGTTCGTCCTCGTTTCGAAACGGGGGAGGCGGGATCGTTGCATCATGGGCTGCAACCTCGTTGGGCCGGCCTTTGTCGGGCGCTCATGGGCCTGCAGCGGGACGAGTCACGGAGGGCTAATCAGGCTACGATCGCGAGACCTACGATCGTAAGATCATCTTCGTCGCGAAGTCACGCCGTCGCCGTGCTCTCATCTGCACCGCAGCACGTTCCGCCGGACCTGCGCCCCTGCCGTTCGCCATCATCAGCAGTTCTCTCGGGCGCCCAGTTTCGTCGGTCGTTCCTGGACGTGGTCGCCAGGGGCGCCGTAGGCGGTGTCATGGCCGGGCCGTCCCGTCCTCCGCCGCCAGGGACAGCGCCAGCACCTGCGGCGCCGGCTCCTGCGCAGGCGGTCGTAGCGCCGGGTAGTGGGGGATATCAAGGTCCTCCGGGGTTTCAAGGCTGGCCGGCAGGGGCCCTTATGCCGCCAGCACCTGCGGCGCAGCCTCGGGCCCAAGTGGGGTTTCGTCCGCCACCACCGCGTATGCTGAATACACAGTTTTTGCCTCAGCAACAACCTCAGTTTCCGCCGCAACATCAATATCCGCAGTACCAAGGGCCGTATTTCCAGTATCCTACCCCTTTGCAGCAGCCGGTGATGCCACAGCAGCAGACTTTAGCACAGAATCCGCCGACGCAGCAGGGACAGCAAAAGAAGAGGAGAAAGAAGAAAGCGATTGCTGCGGGAGGTGCGGGGGGAGGAGGGGCTGCGGTGCCACCATCCACAGTGCATGGGGCCGTGCAGGACTCTTCGGTACCAGTGGCCCCTATGCCCGCGGTGGAGGTGGTTTCTGCACCACAGCCGCTGCCTGCGGTTGCTCCAGTTGTTGCTGCACCTGTGGTGAAGCCGAAGAAGGTTCGTTGTTGGAAGTGTGCGGACAATTCACATGCTACAAAGGACTGCAAGGTTTCACACTACTGTTTAGTTTGCGATTCTGGGGCACATCCGACTGTCCGATGCCCTGTGTTGAAGACGCCGAAGCCTATGAGTGTCTTTGTTGGTTGTGGTAATGATGCTACGCTGGACCTGCAGATTCCAGACTCAGTTTTTAAGCCACAGGTGTTTTCCTCAGGTGCACCTACAGCCTTGGTACAGGTGTCAGGGGATGGGACTGTTACTGCGACAGATATCCAGAGTCTCATGGCTCGTATGTGCCCGGGGAATCCTACATGGAAGTGGGAGGCGGTACCCCATGGCTCTAATGCTTTTCTGATTGGGATTCCCACAGCTGAGGACTTGTTGAGGATTGAAGGTATGCAGATGAGCGTGCCTAAGATAAATGCACAGGTCACTGTTTCTTCTTGGACTCAACAGGACGTTATTCCTGAGTATGTGATGGAGCCTATTTGGGTGCATGTCGAAGGTGTTCCTAATTCTCTACGTCACTTTCTTGGTATTTGGGCCGTTGGTACTTTGATTGGCTCTACTCTTGACGTCGACTTATATACCTTGCGGAGCCAAGAGATTGTTCGTATTCAGGTGGCCATGAGGAGTACATCGGTTCTGCAGACAGATAATGGTTTAGAGGTGCTGGCTCGCCTACAGCTTAATGGGTACAGGTTTCGATTCCGTCGTGAGGCTTCGGGGTATAAGCCCGATCCGAGATTTCGGCCTTTTTTCTGGAAGGGCGACGATGATGATGCGTCCCATGGATTTGAGGATGAGGGACAGGATGATCCTTCGGCGGATGGAGCACCTGGGTCCGTACATATGGAGGTCGATGGCCAAGCATCTTTGCACCCTTCAGGCACAGCGTCACTACCGGTTACACAGGTGGCAGTGACTCCTTTTAATCACTCGCCGAAGACTGACAGAGGTCGTGAGATTGTGACTCGTGCTATGGCGGTGTCGCCGCATTTGGTGGCAACTCCGCGGTCCGCGTCTAGGGCCTCCTCTCCGTCTCGTGTTCGGACTTTTATGCAGGGGAGGACGCGTCCGGGTTCGTCGTCGTCTACGTCTTCGCGGAGTCCTTTTGGTGCACCCACTCCGTCGTCTACCACACCTCAGACGGAGGGGGGGCAGCCGTGGACTTCTCCTTCTTCGACGAGGCGCGCTGAGGGCGTTGAGGAGCTGCAGCAGCTGGCCTTGGGCTCGGCGGGGCTGTATCATGCCCCTGGTCCGGCGGACCTGCAGCGGCAGGCTTCCAGCACGGCGGAGCCGCAGCAGCTGGCCTCCATCCTGGCAGCGCAGCAGAAGCCGGCCACTGGCCAGGTGGAGCAGAAGCGGGCATCCGGCCTGGCACAGCCGCAGCAGCCGGCTGCGGACCTGGAGAAGCTGCAGCAGCAACCGGCCAAGACCTTGGCCGCCCCGCTGCCAAGTGGGGATGCGGGGATGGTGCAGCCCTCTCGGCCGACGGAGGTGCAAGGCAGGTTGGGGAGGAGCCCCAGCCGGTCTTCCTTGCCCTCCTCGCCTAGGGGGGCAGCAGCGTCGCGGGCGGGTTCGATGCAGGGGGCTTCAGCGCCATCTACCCCTGCATCGACTCCGCTTTTTTCGGTTTCGGGGTCGTCGTCTTCACCTTCCTCGGAGCCGGGCTCGGTACCATCTGCGCCACTTTCGAGCCCTGCTCCGCCGACCGTCGCCGTTCCAGCTTGTCCTCCACCGGTTGCTCAGCCGACGGTGAGGAGGAGTGGGAGGTACACTCTGACGGAGGACGGTGCGGGGGTTACGGATGAAGACGTGATGCAGCGGGCCATGCGGCGCAAGGCGGAGTTGAACCTCGACACGGCAGGTACTAAAAAATCAGTCACATCTTTTACTTCTTTTTCGGATACTAGGATTTCTTCGAATTTGAATAGGTTAGGAGTTTCGTTGGGTAGGCGCTCGGATGAGATTTTAGCTTCAGCTCATGTGTTGAGACAGAAGGAGCTTGACCGTTTAACGGTTGCTTCGAATGGATCCACTGAGCCGGCTACCTCCTTTGTAGACGATGATGAAGATGGTGACATCCTAGATGGTCATCTTCTCTCGGCTATAATTGGGAATGTTACAGAAGTCGATTTGGAACACTCAGAGCTTAGTTCAGTTTATGATCTAGATGCTTCTGCACGTGGTTCTCGATCGTCGGCTGGGAAGAAATCTCGTAGATATGGCAAAACTATTAAATCTAAAAAAGTTTCTCGATGAATGGCATGTTTCGGAATAGCGAGAGGTCTTGGTGACTTGGCTAAACATTCTCACATTGCTGATGGTTGTAGAGATTTTGATTTAGATTTTATTGCTATATCCGAGACGGGTAGGCGAAAATTCTCACGAGTTTCCACGACCGTTTGTCAGGCGGGATTAACTTTCAGTGGTTTTCTCGTCCGCCTCGTGGTAGGTCTGGGGGCATTTTGCTTGGCGTCCGTATAGACACCATGACTGTTTTAGCTAGTTCGGATGGAGAGTATCATATTAAACTCGATATTCAGAACAAAGCGGACGGTTTCATTTGGAGTCTGGTCGCTGTGTATGGTGCTGCTCAGGACGCTTTTAAGGCTGACTTTCTACGTGAGTTGGTAAATCTTGCAAAAGATAACCCGCATCCGATATTAATTGGAGGGGACTTCAATTTGCTGAGATTTCCTCATGAGAAAAGCAAAGGCCTTTTCGATGGACATTGGCCTTTCTTGTTTAATGCTGTCATCGATAGCTTGGACTTAAGAGAGGTGTTCATGTCAGGTAGACAGTTTACTTGGGCCAACAGCTTGCCTGAACCCACATACGAGAAACTAGATCGCGTTTTGATGGATACTGAATGGGAACATAAATACCCTATGGTGTCCGTCCGTGCTCTAGAACGTATTGAAAAATTGTCTGACCATGCTCCTATCCTCCTAACCACTGGAAATCCCCGTCCTGTTTGTAAGAAGCCGTTCAAATTTGAACTTGGCTGGTTACACCGAGATGGATTTCATGAGATGGTTAACAAGGTTTGGGAAAGACCAGTCGGGGGTAGCTCTCCAATATTGAGATGGAACAATAAGATGCGGGCAATGCGCAAACATCTCTCCGGTTGGGCTGCCCATATGGTTGGTATTCTGAAAAAGAGAAGGCTCGGCTATCGAAAGTGATCGATGAACTAGAGGCGATAGCGGAAGTGAGACCGCTGTCCACGCCGGAGATTGAACTTAAAAATCAATCCAATGCGCAGATGGCGAGTCTTCTCCGCGAAGAGGAACTCAAATGGTATCAACGATCCAAAGCCCAGTTCATTTTAGAGGGTGATTCTAATACGCGATATTTCCATGGTCTAGCCAATGGAAGACATCGGAAAAAGCGTATTCACTCTCTTATTCAAGATGAAGGGGTGATTGAAGGTCATGAGCAACTTAAATCTTACATTACTAATTACTACAAAGACCTGTTTGGTCCTCCGGAGGAAAGCTCCTTCTCTCTTAACGAGGACTTAACGGATGATATACCCCAAGTTTCTATTGAGGAGAATGGCCTGCTAACCGCACCTTATACTGAGGATGAGGTTCAGAAGGCAATTTTCCAAATGGAATGCAATAAAGCACCGGGTCCAGATGGTTTTCCAGCAGAGTTTTATCAAACCTTTTGGGATACCATTAAGTCGGATCTTCTAGATTTGTTCAGTGATCTTCACACAGGACAACTAGAACTATTTCGTCTAAATTTTGGTGAAGTAATTTTGTTACCGAAGGTTAATGAGGCAGAAAGGATTCAACAATATAGACCTATTTGCCTTTTAAACGTCAGTTTCAAAATTTTCACGAAAGTGGCCACCATTAGACTTAATACGGTTGCGGATCATGTAGTTCAACCATCGCAAACTGCTTTCATGCAAGGAAGAAACATCCTAGATGGAGTGGCAGTTTTGCATGAGACAATACATGAGATACATACTAAGAAATTAAATGGGGTTATTTTAAAATTAGATTTCGAAAAGGCGTATGATAAGGTCAAGTGGTCTTTTCTTCGACAGACACTCAGGATGAAAGGTTTTTCTCCTGAGTGGCGGGCTCTAATTTATGATTTTGTGTATGGAGGTAGTGTGGCAATTCGGGTTAACGATGACACCGGTCACTATTTCCAAACAAGAAAAGGGTTACGCCAAGGAGATCCGCTATCACCGATGTTGTTTAACATTGTAGCGGATATGTTGGCGATACTCATAGAGCGTGCCAAGTCTGATGGTCAAATTGAAGGTGTGATCCCACATCCGGTTGATGGGGGTTATCTATCCTTCAATATGCCGATGACACAATTCTTTTTATGGATCATGATCTCGAAAAGGCTCGTAACCTGAAATTAATTTTGTCAGCGTTCGAGCAGTTGTCGGGATTGAAAATCAATTTCCATAAAAGTGAATTATTCTGCTTCGGTGATGCCCAAAATGATATGGCTCTATATACGAGTTGTTTGGTTGTGGGCAAGGCCAATTTCCTATTCGCTATTTGGGTATTCCGATTCATTATCGGAGACTTACAATTGCTGAATGGAAAATTGTGGAAGAAAGACTACAAAAACGCCTTAGTAGTTGGAAAGGTAAATTGTTGTCCCCGGGAGGAAGATTGGTACTCATTAATTCGGTACTCACCAATATGGTACTGTATATGTTATCATTCTTTCTTTTGCCGAAAGGAATTCTGCATAAACTCGATTATTATCGATCCAGATTCTTTTGGCAAGGGGATAGCGAGAAAAAGAAATACCGACCGGTGAAATGGAGTATAGTTTGTAGTCCCAAAGATCAAGGCGGACTTGGAGTTCACGACCTAGAGGTTAAGAATTCAGCTCTGCTGGGTAAATGGCTTTTTAAGCTTCTTACCGAGGAGGGGATATGGCAAACTATCCTTCGGAGAAAGTATATTGGCTCGAAGACTTTATCCCAAGTGGTTTGGAAACCTGGGGATTCTCACTTCGGGCTGGTCTCATGGCGACAAAGAATGTTTTCTTTCGCCATGGTACTTTCTCGATTAAGAACGGAGAACAGATACGTTTCTGGGAAGATGTTTGGTTAGACAATGCTCCCTTAAGTGAACAGTATCCCGCTCTGTATAGTATTGTTCGTCGCAAAGGTGATACCATTGCTGCGGTAATGGCTACCTCACCCCCGAATGTGACGTTCAGACGGATTTTACTTGGACAAAGACTATTAGCATGGAATGATCTAATTCACCGACTGGGAGATATACATCTATCACCCGAACCGGACGAATTTAGATGGAATCTTCATGTAGATGGCAAGTTCTCGGTTAAATCGTTATACAATGCGATCCTTCACTCTGATACACCAGTTGATAATAATAAGAAAATCTGGAAGATGAAGATACCATTAAAAATCAAAATTTTTGGATGGTACCTTCGTCGAGGAGTTATTCTTACTAAAGATAATCTTGTGAAGCGAAATTGGCACGGAAGTTCAAGGTGTGTTTTCTGTCATCATGATGAAACTATTAAACACCTTTTTTTCCAGTGCCATTTTGCGCGTTCTATTTGGTCAGTCATCCAAGTAGCGTCTACCCTGTATCCCCCGACTAGTGTAGCCAATGTCTTTGGCAACTGGCTTCATGGTGTCGGCTCAAGGTTTAAGTTGCTTCTTAGGGTGGGGGCGCTTGCAGTTATCTGGGCGCTTTGGCTAAGTAGAAATGACAAGATTTTTAATGATAAAAATTGTTCTTTGTTGCAGGTCATCTACAGATGTACAGGTATTCTCCGTTCGTGGTTACCTCTTCAGCGGGTGGAGAACCGAGACCTATTTACGGAGGTCTGTACACGGTTGGAGGCTACGGCGAGGGATACTTTTTCCCTACATGGGTGGCAGCATAGTCTGCGGATTGTTGCACCACCCTCATCTTAGGCGTTATATGATTCATCGCTTCGATATGTATTTCGCCTTTTTGTTATATACTTTGATTCCAGATACATAAACGGCTGTGTGCATCCTGGTTATGCAGAGGCTGGATGTAATTGCTTACCAAAAGTAATAAAGCATCCTTTATCGAAAAAAATATATGCTGCGATCATGGTGCTGACATGACTGACATAAATGATAATGGCTTTTTATCTGTCAAATGGAGTGCTAACAGACGTCGATATTATACAGCGACAACTAGCTCATATGTACAGTATATGCGATGAGACAAGACCAACATATGCAACAGAGATACAAACCACAAGCAGATTGTCATGCATTCACACTGATGGTGTCCTTCTGTATACATATTGACCATTAATTTTTGTGGGAGCATAGTGTTGGAAAATTGTGAAATTTCATATGAGCTTGTCATGCATTCACACTTCTTCTATTTTACTGTACTAATTTTAATATAGTATTTCTCTACAAAATTTAGAAAAAGAAAGTCTACAAGTTTTCTATGAAGTCGTCTAGCTACTAACCGGGCAGATAAAAAGCCATTTGTTACAAAGAAGAAAGTATATATAAGCATGTAATATATCTATCCAGTTGAGCAATGGAAAGGAGATTCTGAAATGTGCTCCAACCACAAGTGTACACGTGTCATGGCTCAACGAAGGACAACTAGACAGCCACACTAGTGGAATTAATTGGTCAATGGTAAGGAGATTTTGAAATGTGTGCTCGATAATGATGTCCTCTTGTCAAACAAAAAGCTCGTAAAACGAGGGCGCCTTATTCCTTGAAACGGAGGTAGTATATGCTATGATCATGGTGCTGACTAGAATCACATAAATGAGAATGGCTTTTTATCTGTCAAATGGAGTGCTAACAGATGTCCATAGTATACAGCGACAACTACCTGATGAGTACTGAGATACAAACCACAAGCAACTACTCATGCATTTACGCTATTGATCGAAAATGCAATTTGGTTGCTAATTCTCAGACATTGCATATACTAGGGGTCTATAAATTTTCATCAGGCTAAATAAACTTTCTAGGCACTTAATAACATCGGACTATATCATTCACATGACACACACATATATAACATGGCTAATAGTTGAATTGAGGTTTTACATGTATGCCCGCGAAAAAAAGGTTTTACATGTATGCTTACTCTTCTCGTGTGTGCAACTTATTTAGACTTGCTATTGTGCATTATGAGATGTAAGAAAAACTGAACCTATGATCCGCAAAACCATTATGTAAATTTGTTAGTGATAGAACTAAAATTATGTTTGATTTACTGGCAAACTATTTGTTGTCATAATTTTTTTGTGAATATATTTTATCATAAATTTAATGTTGCTATTGTCACATAACCAACCAACCTCTATATGTTTTCATTTCAGATCATAGTTGTAGATAATATCTGACAGTTACATGCTTGGGGTCCCATTCAGACCGAGATAATACCTACTATAGTAACGTTCTCCTAAAATATACTACGTCATTTTTTTTACTTTGCAGTATCTTCAAATGCTACTGATAACCTTACTTTTTGTATGGGTATCGGGGCAAAAGGTTTTACAATTCAATAAGTGTGATGTGGTAAATACGAAGTAGTTACTACCTCCATTTCAACGAATAATTTCTGTATTTTTTCCTAAATTAAAAGGTAAACTATGTAAACTTTGAGTAAGTTTTTAGTAAAATTTATCAACATGTATAATACAAAACCAATATTATTAGTTACCAGCTTTTTTCAATTAAAATTCAAACTATCTAAATTTTAACTAAGTTTTTAGTAAAAAAAACTATTAACATGTACAACACAAAATTAATATTTTCAGATACGCTATGAAATAAAATTTAATGCAATACCTATATAATTTTACAGTTATTGATAGTTTGTTCTAAGATTCTTGGTTAAACTTTACTTAGCCTGAGTTTTAAAAAAGATATAAGCCTTTACTTTTCACCAAATTCAGATGATCAATTGGAAAGCTTGTTAAACTACTGTATCAAATCAAGCAACGTGTGGTCGAGGCGTTGGCATCTGAATGGTAACAAGTCAAAGCAATGTTTTTTTTAGAATAAGTCAGAACAATGGTGTTTGTGTACCTTGTAACCAGTCACCATGTCCTCCATGCAGTCCAGATGCTGTCGGCCCCACGCCGCAGTGAGAGCCATGGGAGGAAGTCGGGGAAGAAGAGAGGTAGTAGAAAGGAGGCTGCTCCTCGTTGTCGTCATCATCCGCGTACGTGTAGTACTCTTGCTGATCGCCGCAGTTGCCACCGGCCCAGTCGGGCACCAGCCTCAGGATTTCCTGCTCGATCATGGCAGCGATCTCAGAGGGGTCCCGGTCCTCGATGTCCAGCTCCTTCACCATCTCCGTTGCCACCTCTATCGCAGTGTCGCCGGCAATGTCGAACGGGAAGTAGATGTTCCTCATATGGCCTGATCAGTTGAACATTTAATTTTGGTGTTTTATGATAGAAAAATGCAAGAAAAGTGCAACTGAAAACGAGTTGCATTCCACTGAGACATGGCAAATCGTTAAATGTTATGAGTGTAAGAGCATCATCTAAGTATGTATCTAGGACAAACTAACATTGCACTACCTGATTCGTCGGCGATCTGCACTTTGAGGAAGATGGTGTCGCTCTCGCTGTTGAGCTTGCCGGTGATGGTCATGTCAGTCCTCGCCACCGCCGCCTTCTCATATTTCCTGTCGCTGCGGGTCGACAAGGCAGGCAGCAACGGCGGCGTTGACATCGTCATGGTCGTGTCCTGCGTGGAGAGGAAAGGGTCGAGGAGGAGCTCCTGGGCGGAGGGGCGGTGCGAGGCCGGGACGAGGCACCTGCCGACGAACCTGCGCGCGTCCGCGTCCTCCACCCGGTAGAAGGCGTCGGGCAGCTTGCCGGAGGTGACCTTCCTGTAGATCTGCGCGGGGTTGGAGCACTCGGCGTAGGGGAACTCCACCGTGAGCATCTCGAGCATGCACATCCCGAACGAGTACACGTCCACCAGCTCGTCGTACTCCTCGTCGTACATCTCGGGCGCCATGAACTCCGGCGTGCCGATCACGCTGTGCGCCGTCTGGGTGTCCCGGAGCACGGCGGCGAGGCCCAGGTCGCCGATCTTGACGGTGCCCTGGTGGCCGTTCACGAACACGTTGTCGCACTTGAGGTCCCGGTGGATGACCGGAGGCTCGTGGGCGTGGAGGTAGGCGAGGCCACGGAGGATCTGCCGCGCCCAGCCGCGCACGGCGCGGAGGCTCACGCGCGGGTACCGGAGGCGGTACGCGCGGAGGGTGCCGGAGGAGAAGAGCTCGGTGATGAAGTTGAAGGTGCGGCCGCAACCGGCGCCGGTGCCGGTGCCGCGCGGCGAGGTGGAGGAGACGGAGACCCAGGAGGCGTGGAAGGCGATGATGGAGTCGTGCCGGAGCGTGCTGAGGAGGTGCACCTCCGAGTACATGCGCTGCAGCGCGTCGGGAGTGCGGAGGACGTCGGCAAGGTTGGCCTGGTTCCACGCCACCTCCACGCCGCGCACCTCGTCGAACCCTTTGTACACCGACTTCATCGCTCCCTTGCCCAGGAGCTCGTCAAACTGCATCCATGCCATTGCCAACACTCGTCAAGCTTCCCATCCATCAGCAGGAACAACACTTGTTCAGACATATGCAGTATCGTTTTTTCTGAGTTTTGAATTACAATTTACATCACACATTTAAGTTGGAAAAATTCATAGTTATGCATGTAGATATCACCGAAAACACATCGATTAACTGCAAGCTATGCCGATTCAATTTGACAAAGTGGTTTCTTTTTATAGTCTTCATTGATCCTTTGCAAAAGTGTCAATAGATATAACTAGTTAACTAGTAAAAAAGGTAGCTACATACAAACGGTAATTAATTATTGTATGTTTGTTAAAACCAGAAACTAGTTGAACAGAAAAGCTAGCAGTTAGCCTAATGGCACTTGAACACATGGAGAAACCACTCAGAAGACAAATCTGAGTGACTGCTACAACTTCATCCACCGAGAAAAAAAAAGGTGACCTATATCTTTGGGGGATATGACAGGGGCATATTATCGCTCTGACGCTTTCAAAGCATCTCATTATTGGCATATTGACAGACACATGGAACAATGCTGACCACCATTTCATCAGCCCAACCAATCTTAGTCCAAACTAGGGGAGGCCAAATGCACCAACTGTTTCCTGATTATTTGGATTATTGGAAGAAGAGAAATCGCAACTGAATTCTCACCTTCCAAAAAACAATGATCCACCTTGCTGCAACTAGCTAGTTGACTAGGTAAAACAATATTTGTGATCTATTTGGGTGAAATGCTTGTTTATTCTGCATTAGGATATTTTAGTCGACCAGTTCCTATCGGGAGATGATTTATGGTCGGGTACTACAAAAACAATTAACTGCTTAAATATATTATACGTAGTTCGCCAATTAATTTTCTGATATAGGTGTATGGAAATATTAATTAGCCAATGCAAGAACAGTGTTGACTAGTATATGTTTTCTTCAGCGAAAATTGTAACAAAACAAAAAAAATCACTTGTTCGGACAGCCACAGGAAGATGTGCAACTAGCTAGCCGGCCGTAGCAAAGCAGCAAAAGCCAAATGGACATATAAATAAGGGGAAAAGGCACAATAATTGTGGTCTGATTTAGGGGTTGCTCCGAAGTGCACATCACCATGGAATCCATCCTTGATAATCAAGCTAAAGAATCTTTCATTGTTAAAACCCTGCAAGCTTAATCACTTCGTGGGTCAGTCGTAAGCACGTTTTGGAATCTAGCTAGTAATTTACCTACTCCTGTATCACCCTCACCCATCGATCTCAAGAACATGTTCCTCAAAGAGACAGAAAAGAAAAGAAAAGAAATCGTAAAAATATGAAGCTTGAACAATCGAATGCAAGCATGCTGCTAATTAACGAACTATTGCCACCGATTGTGTTTCTAACTAACTTATTGTGGCCGATTCAGGTTGCCTGAAGAAATAAGCGTGAGCCATGAGACTGAAGAGAGTTTGAAGTGCAAGAAGACATCGAGAGCTTACCCGGCCGTAGCGACCAGTGGGGTCGGTCTCAACGTATCCGTTGTCGTTGCTCCTCGTCGCCGTTGGCCTCTCCGGCCGCCGCGGGCTAGACATGGCTTCTCCAAATGAAAGATTTTGGCACACGGCTACTGCTACTGTACTAGCTAGCTAGTACTGAACTGCTCGCTGCAGTTGTGTGTCGATCAGGCGGCCGGCTTGCCTTCGTGGTTGTCCTCGTAGGTGAAGAAGGCGCTGAAGAGGGGGCGGCCGAAGCGGTAGTAGTCGATCCGCCGCAGCAAGATCCACGCCATGCACGTTGCGGCGGCCGAGGATGATGATGCCCCCGCCGCGTCGCCGAACCACGGCCGCGCGCTGCTCATCTGACGCTGACCTGGACGCAGCGGTAGAAATAGGAGGTGGTGGCGGGAAAGTTGAGTGCTGGAATTGGATGCCTGCAATTGCGCATGCACTGATCAATCATAGCACGCATGTCATGTCATGTCAGGTCAGGTCACGAATAATCGTGATGGCCGGCCAGAGGAAGAAGAACAAGAGGAAGAAAAGATGGAATTTTTACGGCTAGGAATATGTATGTATGTAGCGATCTCTCTGCCTTGTGGGTGTGCCGGTGTGGTCACTGCCTGGGAAAGAAGATTATTTGGGGCTTACAAGCATCTGAATTTAAAGAATCCATGCCTCGAAAGCTCCATTTGTGGACGGATGACAGAAGCAGTTCTAGCTTTGAAGGGGACGTCAAGACAGATAGCACAAGATTGCTGCTGGAAGAAATCGAGAAGAAAGCTAGCGAGAAGGATTTTGGAGGTTTCTGAACGGGAAGATTCTCTCGATCGTGGATATGTATGCTTCTGTTACTCTGCTTCTAAAGGGATGCTAGTTAGCTGTTGCTTCAAAATTCAGATATATCTATTCTAGGTAGGTAAGCTTGGCTGGCGGAGCAGAGGTCCAAACTCATATGAAGAAAATGTGTTTCTTGCTTCCTCTCCTTTCAGAATATGATGTCTACGTTGTTCTTAATTAGTTGACCTTTTTTTACATGATTTCTGTAAGAAAGGTCTAGCATATTCCCCTTTTGGTTCTGTTTTGGGCTGAAGAAAATTAGTACAACTTGTAAACTTCTTATGTGACATGTAAAGAAAACTCTATGATTTGTGGTCTTGACTAGGACCGAGTTTAGCTCCGCTTTGTTGCCCCGGTAGCGTCTTTGACCCTCCAGAACTTCGAAAGGCCATGGAACTATTCTCACGTGTAGTGTAAAAAAGATTTCTTCCGAGAAGTTGTGTCAACTTCTTCGGTGTCATAGAATAGATATTCATTTAGTAAATGGCTATTTGAACTTCTTTCCGAGTAAGGTCTGTGGCAGGAGTTGCTTCACAATAAGTACCTAGGTGGCAAAACACTCTCGCAAGCACAAGCCAAACCCACAGGTACACCCTTTTGAAAGGGATTAATGGGAGTTAAAGATGATCTCTTTTCGCGAAATTCTTTTGTTGTAGGAGATGGCATAGAACTCAATTCTAGGACGACATTTGGCTGGGTAATACTTTTAGCTTCTTAGTACCCAGCTTTATGTAATATTGTCAGAACTAAAAGTATTACAGTTGTTGATGTATTATCTAAAGTCCCCGACGGCGAGGCGTGGCTGCCGGTGAAAGCCGGCCGTCATTTCGGTCATGGCGGACGATGGCGGCGCCTGTTCGTCGCTACCTTGTTGAAGGTATTGCCTCTGCAGTCTACGTTTTCTTCTCGCCTGGGCTGCTCCGGGGGAAACCCCACACCCGGATTTCCCGGATCGGACGATGACGGCGCGTAGCATCGTTCTACCTGTTGGGGGCATCGTTTTTGGAGCAGACAACGGATGGTGGTGGTGCTGAGGTGGAGCGGTGTGTTTCTGCTATGTCGGCGTCGTCGAGTCTCGGCAGCATGGTGCAGTGGTGTCTCGAAGATGGACGCAGTGTGATGGACGCGTGCAGGATGGTGGTGTCGTATGGCGTCGTGGAGGCATCGATGGCAGGCCTGGCAAGGTCAATGCGATGATCCCTCTTGGAGATGGGTTCGAGAAAGACGGCAGCAGTGATTTCTGCAGCGTGTGCAATGGCGTGCGCTGAGGATCTGTTTGACTGGTTGCGCTTCTCACCCGCCAATGGGCGGCTTGGGAAAGCACTCTGTTTTAGATGATGTGTTGGTGTATTGTCAGGGTAATGGCTCTGTTCATGATCGCCCCCTTCATCACTTTTGTAGGTATAGCGAGTTGTCGCTGGAAAGGTGACTTCGAGTTGATCTTTGTATCTTTCTTGTAAGGCTTTGTGAATAATCTAATAAAGAAAATCTATGTGCATCCTTTGGATGCAGAGGTTGGGACTATGCTCTCATTTCGAAAAAATATATATAATACATTTAAATATAAAATTCAAATAGGACCTTAATGGGGGACAAATGGGACTCCTGATAAGATTTTTACGATAAGTAATGGGGTTAAGTTTGAGCGAAGAACCAGGTAGTTTCTAATGGCTCCTAATTACATTAGGTGTCTATACGGTTAAGTGTATGTCTACCGAATTTATGAATGGGCATACGGTTTTCCTTCAAACATACTTGTGGAGAATTAAGGTACGCTGAAGATTAGAATCTTTGTGTGGTTCGTTTATAATTTAACTAGGGACAACCTTGCAAAATGGCGATGGAATGGTTGTACAAAATTTGTCTTTTGCGATTCACAGGAAACAATTGGCCATTTATACATCACTTGTCTTTTCTCCTGTCAAATCTGGAGAGTGGTTCATTTTACTTATAATATACCTCCTCTGATAATGTAACTAATCTATTTGGTAATTGGTTAAAAGGGTTGAGATGAAAACAAAAGCTGGATACGTGTGGGGGTTTGCATTTTAGTTTGGGTAATACGAAATTGTCGAAATGATGTAGTTTTTAACAGATGTGCTAAACCGAATTTTTTGCAGGTTATCCACGGGGTTGTTTCCTCGATGTGGTCTTACCTCCTTCCTATGAAGCAGCGGGGACATATGGATACATGATGCAATCGTTTTATGCATAGCAGACTCTTTTTTATGTTCTCTTTCTAGATGGCTGATTTGTACTGCCAATTTGATTTATCCTTGAGATATGTAAAGGTTGTTACTTTTGAAACTATGCAATAAAATCAAGGTTGTGTGCACTGCTTCGATGCAAAGGCCAAGGGTCAGCTGCCATTTCGAAAAAATAAGAAGCTGATAAAGGATACACAGTCATTTGGCTTCAAATCAGTACCATAGTACAAGTCATTTGTTTTGGCAAAAACCGACCTCCATATATTGCATCAAAATTGTTTCCATTCGAGGGTTGATCCTCTTTATATGGTTTTCTATTTGTTGATGGAAGGCTGGAGATTGATTGTAGCCTATAACAAGAAAGATAAGTAAATTATTTGTCTTGTCTCCCTCATTATTATGGATATCAGGATTCCTATGTAGTTTTTTACATGTCTAACATCCTTTGTTGGGGTTTTAGTTTCACCGCACAACTGATGGCTCAAACCTGAGCCCAAAGTCACTGTATCCACTTCTCCTACAATAGCGACCTACTTAAATGCGTACTTAAGGGTAATCATCTTCAGACTAAGTGTTAGCTGGTTATAGTATAATCAAATTAAGATCAACCATAGTCTAAGAAGATAAAGTAAGATTATCGGGGTTTTGATTCCCGGTAGTAAATTTGTTGTTAGGTGGGAAGCTCGTGACCAAGATCCGATGGGATAGCAACCTCAGGCGCACACAAGATTATACATGTTGGGGCCCGGAAAAATCCCCAGTAACAACTATACTTTCTGGCGGTTTATATTGATTGGAGAGTGTGAGATGCTCAAGTGTTTTGATGGGGTGCCGGCTTCCGGTGGGAAGGCGGCTGATCTTTGTCCCCTGAGTGTGGCTTGTTCATTCTTCGTTCTTTTGATTTTCATGATTTATAACAATCTCTTTTGACTCCAGAAGGGAAATCTAACATGAAAATACGCTTTGCACCAAAAATCCTGATGCTACTACCCTTCCTTGACTGGAGCTGGGTATCATTTGTTTGACCTATAAAGAAAAGGTGATACAAAGACATAAGATTCTTATATTTACTACCTATAACAAAATTTGGAACATCTTAATTGCACTACCGTAAACACACGAGTCCCTGCCGTGTTTCGAGGTATTTTCCGAGTGTGAAATCATCCGAAACTCGGTAAAGGCTAGCTTTGCCAATTACCCACGAGAAGAAAGCAAGCGAGTTTGATTTTGGAGGTTTGTGAACAGGAAGGTTTCCTAGTGGATATATACGCTCTTGTTACTCTACTTCTAAAGGGGATAGTAAGTTGTTGCCTCGAAATTCAGATAAATGTATTCTAGGTAGGTAAACTTGGCTGGAGGAGCAGAGGGTCCAAGCTCATATGAACAAAATGTGTTTGTTGCTTCCTCTGCTTTTACAATATGATGTCTACGTGGTTCTTAATGAGTTGACCTTTTCTACATGATTTTGTAAGAAAGGTCTAGCATATTCCCTTTTTGGTTCTATTTTGGGTTGAAGAAAATTACTACAACTTGTAAACTTCTTCTGTTGTATGACATGCAAAGAAAACTCTATTATTTGTGATTGACTATGACCGAGTTTAGCTCCGCTTTATTGTGTCGGTAGCGTCTTCAACTTCGCAGAATTTCAAAAGCGTCGCATAACCAGTGTTTATGTGCAATATAAACCTCTTCTTTTCTTTGCGGGTCGTTGCGTAAACTTCTTCCTTGTCATATAATAGAAGTTGATAAGGAAAACACACTCATTTTACTTCAAAACTACTTAAGTACGCTAAGAGTAAATCATTTATTCATACAATATCTAGCATCGTTGCATTGCATCTATATCACTATTGGGAGGTTGCCCGAGTCCTGCAGGCACGCCTTCATGTGATCACGTCAAAGCATTAGTCTGGAGGCTTTTTTCGAAATAGGGTTGTACCCCGGCTTCTGCATCATGATGATGCACATGGCTTTTTATTAAAAATAAGTTCAAGAAAAGTATTGTTTACATCACAAGCATCACCAAGGATTGATACAAAAATCAACCATTGCTAAGAAACATGACATAAAAAAGGAGTACTCCTCAACAAAGCCTCCTAGAATGCCGCCAACCAGCCTGGCACAAGATATCCTAAGCGACCATCAGGAGCCGTGTGCACCCAGTAGCCATAGCATCTCGTTGTCCCTCCGGCGAGAGGAGGGACCAAAGCTGAACCCAATGTGCCACCATATGAATAACCTGCAAAAAGTGAAAAGAATTTTTCCTGTTAAAGATAATATCATTTCTGACCCTCCATATAGACCAACATAAAGCGGAAACCCCAATTCGGATAAAAGCCTTAGATTGTCTATCTACTCCATTCAATCAATTACCAAACATATTAGTAATGTTTGACAGAGGTGGAAGATCATAAGTGAAATTAAATGTACGCCAAAGAATTTTAGCTAAAGGACACTCCACAAAGAGATATTGGATAGTCTCCTGATCCCCACAGAAAACATATTTCGTACACCCATTCCAGTATCTTTGGCTAAATTATCTTTAGTTAATAAAACTTGTTACTCAAGAACCACATGAAAAAAATTATCTTAAGAGAAACATTAACCTTTCAGAGATACTTTCGGAAAAAAGGAGTATGGTCATTCATAAAATCTTCATACATAGACTTAACCATAAAGAGTCCTATGGATGTCAAATCCCAAACAAAACGACATTTTCTTCACTCAAGTTTACCCTCATCAATTTGTGACATAAGTTTACCCATGAGAGGACCACTTATTACCACTCAACACTCTACGAAAAGAAATATTGAGTGGGGTTTGAGCTAATACATGGGCAACTTTTACATTCTTGTGGTGCACAATATTATATAAGGATGGATACTGATGTGATAAGGAGTTTTTCCTAACCACGTATCTTCCCAGAAGCGAGTATACATTCCATTCCCCACTTTGAAAAAATCTCAAGAAAAGAACTCACCCTTAACCTCCATCAACCCCTTCCAAAAGGGAGAATCAGTAGGCTTAGCCTACACATCACATAAAGTCTTATGTCTTAGGTATTTATTTTGTAGTAGTTCTTGCCACACCCCTTCTTCATTAAGAAGTTTAAAGAGGCATTTACTCAAAAGACATTTGTTTTTAATCTCAAGGACCTCAATGTCGAGCCTCCCTTGATCCTTAGGTCGACACACGATATTCCATTTTGTAAGTCTATATTTTCTTTTATTTTCATCAGACTACCAAAAGAACCTAGATCTATAGAAGTCCAGACGTTTCCTTACCCCAACGGGTATTTGTAGGAAGGACAACATAAACATAGGTAAACTTGATAACACTGAGTTGATAAGGACTAACCTATCACCATAGGATAGTAATTTCCCTTTCCAGCATCCCAATTTGCTTTCAAATCGAGTCTCTACCGGATACCAATCAGAGTTTCTTAGTTTTCTGTAATGAATTGGAATACCCAAGTATCTAAAGGGAAGTGAACCAGCATCACATCCAAAGATCTGCTTGTACTGATCCTCCTCCTCCTTGGCCTTTCCAAAATAAAAGATCTCACTTTTATGGAAATTAATTTTAAGTCATGTTAGTTCCTCAAACAGACATAGTATTAGTTTCATATTCACCGCTTTCTGGAGATCATGCTCCAAAAAAAGGATTGTATCATCGGCGTATTGTAATATGGAGAGACCACCCTCAACAAGATGGGGGACCAACCCTCCTACTTGGCTATCCTCTTTTGCTCTCTCAATTAAGATAGCCAGCATGTCAACTACAATATTAAAGAGCATTGGAGACAAAGGGTCCCCTTGCCGCAATCCTTTCTTTGTCTGAAAATAATGACCAATATCATCATTAACCTTAACACCTACACTTCCTCCTTGAACAAACTGTTGTACTAATTGGCCCCATTCAGGAGCAAAACCCTTCATTCTCAAGGTCTGTTGCAAAAAAGGCCATTTCACTTTATCATAGGCCTTTTCAAAATCAATTTTAAACAGTACCCCCTCCATCTTTTTGGTGTGTAGTTCGTGAATTGTTTCATGTAAGATGACCACTCCTTCCAATATATTCGTACCCGACATAAAGGCTGATTGGGTTGGTTTTATCACTCTTGGAGCAATCCCCGAGATGCGATTTGTACCAGCCTTCGTAAAAACATACATTTAGGAGACAAATAGGTCTATATTGATGTATGTGTACTGCATCCTCGTTTTTGGGAAGTAATGTGATTACGCCAAAATTCAGTTTGTAAAGGGGCAATTCCCCCTTACTAAACTGAGAGAGCAGCACCATCAAATCATCCTTTATTACGGCCCAAAAATTTTGATAGAACTCTACCGGGAAACCATCCGGACCAGGAGCTTTATTGAGTTCCATCTGTGAGATTGCCTCCAACACCTCCTCTTCAGTGAAAGGAGCTGTCAGAATCTCATTTTCAGCTTGTGAAATTTGCGGTATATCATGTGTTGCATTCTCCACTAAGGAGATATTACTCGATGCCGGTGCCCCAAATAATCTTATAAATTTCAGTAATATAGACCTTCAAATTGTGTTCCCCAACAATGGTTCCCTCTTCTTGTTCTAATTTGAAGGTTTTCTTTTTGCGATGTTTGCCATTTGCTATTAGATGAAATTATTTTGTATTATTACCCCTTTCCTGAATATGTTTAACTTTCGCTCTTTGAGCCCATTTAGACTCCTCTTCCCGCCTTAACTTATTTAAGATTTCATTTGCTTTTTTAAGTTCCTCTCTTTCATTCAAACTCAAAGGATCTGATTTCGCTTTTAAATCCAATTGATCAATAATATTTAATAATCTTTCTTTCTCCTTTTTATACTTCCCACTTTGATTCTTTGCCAATCCCTTAATTTCTTATGTGTCTTAGCTTATTTAACCAATTTACCATGGGATCCGTCCCTGACAAAACCGAGTTCCACTTCTTTACTATCAAATCAAAAAAAACCTCTTGTCGCAACCAATATGGCTCAAAGGAGAATTTTGACTTATTGCCCAGATGTGCTTTCACTCCTGAATCAATGAGTATCCGAGTATGATCGGAGCATCTCCCACCACCTCGACGCTGAAGGTTTTGAGGAGCTGGTTCAGGGACTCTGTATCCCTAGCGTCTAAATAGAGGCCTTGGAAATTTAGCACGCATAGCCTTGACCGTGACTGATTTGATAGTTGCCTTGGGGTCAGAATGGGATATATCGAGTACAAATGGCTTTTTTTTAGAACTTCGGAAGGGGTTTCCCCCTACCTAAAACTTTAACATTGTACATGCAAGAGGTTACAAGGAGGGAAAACATCTAGAGAAAAAGAAAAAACACTGAAGAGGGAAATTTATACAGTCCAATCTGCTAGCCAATGTTGGATAGAAACCTTCTCCTCGTGTTTGGCTCTAAGAGCCCAAAGTTTGCAGGTGTCCATGCATTTCTTGGCTACTATGTGAACTGGGGTTTCCACATCATCAAAAACTTTCATGTTTCTTGCTAACCAAGTGCTCCACAAAGCAGCTGTACTAACTAAACTTCAGGCATTCTTTTTCTGAACCGGGCATCTCTCCGTTGCGGTGTCATAGATATTTGTAAGCTTCCTTTTGGTCATGAAACGCTCACAAATTACTTTATGTTTCTTTCCCCGTAAAAAATAATATTTATGTGTCTTGCCTTCCTCATTGTTCTGGATATCAGGATTCCTATGTAGTTCGTTTTCATGTCTAATTAACATACCTTGTTCGGGTTTTACTGTCGTCGCCACCACTGATGGCTCAAACCAGAGCCTAATGATGCTTTCTCCACTTCTCCTACGATAGCGACCTACTTAAATGAATACTTAGTAAGGTAATCATCTTCAGACTATGTGTTGGCTGGTTATGTGTAGTAAAATTAAGATCAACTATACTCAAGAAGATGAAGTAAGATCGTGTGTGCAAAGCAAATTAAGCAACCGTGACTAATTTCCTCATGCAAAAAGTAATGTATTAACTGTAATGTAAAGCTGGCGTTTACTTATCAGGAAAGGGGACACAAAATGCAAGGTTACAGTTCACTACCGTTTTTTGATGCATTTTTGGCTCATATGGGTGAAAAGGGACTCCTGAAGGGGGTCTTACACGAAAATATGCTCTGCACCAAAAATCCTGATTCAACTACCCTTCCTTGACTGGAGCTGGGCATCATTATTGAAAATATGATACAAATACATAAGCTTCTTATATTTACTACCTATAACGAAACTGGGGCATCTTTCTTGGATCAATAAATTCAGATATAAGTGCCTATCGTGCACGACTGAAACATATTTTGTAAAGAAAATAAATTGTAATAATTGACCACAATAATTGAGCCGCCAAAACTGTGTACTTCACCCATCAAAGGAATAAATAAAGAAGCAGGATAATTGGAAGTTTAAAACTGCCAAACTGTGTGTAGATTCAAGCTATGAGCACATCACGGCACACAAATAATTTTCATTTTATACATCTCACGTGGAAATAGTATAGGTTTAAAACAACATTATTGACTCGAAGATGATTCATTCTCTTTGACTAACTATGTCGCTGAACCCAATCCTACCAAAACTTGCACATAATATATAGGAATCGGATTTTTTTAGTTGCATCCTACCCTTGTTATTTATGTGCAATAGTGCCCATCTTGAAAAATATGATACATGTAGGCTACATTATATGTACCTCGTTTCTACAGAAATTACTAGAAAATCATAGTTATGCTATTCATGATCATAACCTCCTTTCTAACCTGAGACAGTACAGTGTAATCCCAAGAATTAAAAATGGTAGGGCAAGATAGAACATGAGGCAGAACAAAACCAAAATTTCTTTTCTGTTGGAAAACTCTGAACGGCACTAAATAGATTATATTTGCTAGGTTAGCCACGCAATCGCCAAGCCGAATAAATCTTAAATCACAAATATTCACGCGAACACACACCGCTATGTGGGTGTAGTGTAGCTCTATCTTGTCTTTGGAAATGTCTGCATGTTTCTTAACTAATTGACCTTTTTGCATGATTTCTGTAAGAAAGGTCTAGCATATTCGCCTTTTGGTTCTATTTTAGGTTGAAGAAACTTAGTACAATTTGTAAACTTCGTATGTGACATATAAAGAGAGCTATATTATTTGTGATTTGACAGGGACCGAGTTTAGCTCCGTTACATTGGCGCCGGTAGTGTCTTCGACTTTGCAGAATTTAAAAAGGGTTGCCTAATTAACCAGATTTTATGTGCTGAACTTCTTCATTTCTTGCGAGTGGTAGCGTCAACTTCGTATGTGTCATATAATAGAAGTTGATAAGGGAATGACAGTCATATTACTTCAAAACAACTTAAGTACCGTAAGTATAAGTCATTTACATAGACAATATCTATCATCACTGCATTGCATCTATATCAGTTCCAATTTTATGTAATTTCAGTAGCTAATAACCTGTTGTTTTTTAAGAATAACAAATAATTATTTGTTTCCATAAGAACAAAATGTGTTTCTTAATTCCTCTACTTATAGAATATTTCTACGTGGTTCTTAATTGACCTTTTGTACATGATTTTTGTAAGAAACGTGTAGCATATTCCATTTTTTGTTATGTTTTGGCTTGAAGAAGTTAGTACAACTTGTAAAATTCTTCAGGCAAAACTCTACTATATGTGATTGGACTCCAACCAAATTTAGCTGCGGTTTATTGCACTAGTAGTATCTTCGACTTCGCAAAAATTTGGAAGTCCATCTAACTAGTCTTAGGTTTAGTGGGAACTTCTTTCTTTTCTTGTGAGTGGTAGTGTGGTCGTGTCTACTTCTAGCGTGTCATATTATAAAAGTTGATAGCGGATTCACAATCATTTGGCATAAAACTAATAGGTACCGTAATACAAGTTATTCCAGGGCTTTTCTAGTATTCTTGAGTTTTGAGGAGATGACTCCTCCACAGTCGCTTGCTCTACAGGGAATATCCCAAGCAACGCTCATGAAGCCTTGACAGTCTACCCAGAAATTTTCAAAGCGGAGAATTCCTCACGTATCTCCATGTGGATGGACAGATGCAACCTGGTTCTCAACTTACTTGATGGTTTAGAAAAACAACAACCTCTCTCTATGCCTGACTTCAATTTCCTGATAATTGTTAAAAAAATGCATCGCAAATCTGCTACACTACAAACGCATATACTGGAAAAATAGATGCACCATAAGATGGGTTAAACTTGGTGAGGAAAATAAAAAATTCTTCCATGCTGCAGCCACCAAATTCTACGGAAGAACTAAAATTGCTACGCTGACTTCTAATGATGGTGTCTCTTACAATGATCATAATTCTAAGGCTGCTATTATCTGGAATACCTTCTCCAAACGTTTGAGCTCCTATGATAAGCCCATCATGCATTTCTGGCTTGGAAACCTTGTTAATAGGATGGATGGGCTTGATTCACTCTCCCTTCCTCTCACTATAGAGGAAATTGATAATATCATAAAATCTCTACCCATAGATCGTGCTCCAAGTCCAGATGGCTTCAATGGCCTATTCCTTGAGAGGTGCTGGCACATCGTCAAATATGATTTCCATGCACGCTTTCTTCAATGGCACCATCAACCTCCAGTGCATAAACAATTCGCACATTATGTTGATCCCAAAAGTTCCCAGTCCAGAGAATCTTGGAAACTAAAGACCTATCTCACTTCTCAAATCCTGAAATTATTCACTAAGCTCCTCGCCGACTGCCTTCAAAAGGTGATTCTCAAAATCATTCATAAAAAACAATGTGGTTTTATCAGAAGTAGGACTATTCAGAACTGCCTCGCTTGGAGCTTCGAATGTCTCCATCAATGTCACCAATCTAAAAGATAGATCATCGTCCTCAAACTAGATTTCACCAAAGCCTTCGACATGATTGAGCATGACGTGATCTTGGCTATCTAAAGCACTATGTGTTTGATGAAAATTTTATTGGATGGATCAACTCAATTATTTCTTCAGGCACTTTTTCAGTCCTACTTAATGGCGCCCCGAGGAAAAAATTTCATTGCCGAAGGGGTTTAAGACAAGGATACATCTTCAGACTACGTGCTTTTTTTTTGAGGAAAAGCCATCATGGCAACTTTATTGATTCTCAAATAAGGTTACATCGTTTATCAAGCTAGAAACAATAAAATCAGGAGGATCTCCCGTCCAGACTCAAGTGTGATTCCCTTCTAAGCGAGCAGCAAGAAAATGAGCTACAGTATTACCTTCTCTATTACAATGCTAAAAAATAACATGATCAAAACCTCTAGCTGAAAAATTACATTCTTCATAAATTCGGAGGCTTCGGTTGCTGAGATGCCACCATCATGCATTGTCTGGATAACTTTCAAGCAATCAGAGTTGATAATTATCTTAGAGCAACCAATTTGACCTGCTAGGATGAGTCCATCCTTCAGTGCCCTTGCTTCAGTTGTTACTGTTGAAGCAACATGGGGAATATAGAGCGACCCTAATTGGCAGTCAGCCGCCGCATCTAATGCGAGCGGTCGATTTCCGCGTTTCCTAAAAGAGAAATTGGCGGTCAGTTTTCTACGTTTCCGTTTTCGGAAAGTCCGAGTGAGCAGCGGGATTGTAAAATTTTAATCGCCCCAGATTGGAATCGAACCCACGACTTCTTGGCCGCAGCACGAAGCGGAAGCTGGCCATCAGACCCACCGAACGCTTCAGGGCATCACCAGCGGCGCGACGCATTTCGGACACCCAAAATGTCCGCGGGCGTCCGTTTGCGTCGCGAGGCGGACACGGAAATGGTCGCGTGTCCGTTTGCGTCTGGGGCTGGCTTCAGCGGGGCGACGCATTTTGGGCGCAGGCCAGAATTCAAAAAATAGAAGCACGCATAAACTTTTGCACCAAATTTACAGCCGCATTTTGAGGGCTGAAACAAGTTCACCCCACTTTGCATATCGGACTGCGCAAAGTGGAGACCAAAAGGGGCACAACAAGGACTGTGCAGCAATAAAAATGTCCAAAAGGAGGCCAAGGTGCTGGGCGCATGGCGCCGGCGATCAGGCCGCGCGGATTTCGGCACGCCTCTTCATGAACCAGGCCCTGGTGTCGTCGTCGACGCTGCTCAAGTCGGCTAGCATGATCCTAGTGTCCTCCGCAAGGATCTTGGCCTTGGCGTCCATCCTCCTAGCCTCGGCGTCAAGCAATTTGGCCTCGGCGTCTGCCTTTTGGACCTCAATTACCTCTTTGGCGAGGTTGTGGTAGATGGCAGCTGCGGCCTCTTTTTCCAGACGCCTCTTCTCGTCCCTAGCAGCCAAGGCGGCACGATTGTCGGCCATCATCTTCTCCATGCTCATGGTGAACGTAAGGGCATGCGCCTCCCGCTGTAGATCGGCCTTGGTAGCCTTGTGGCCTCGTGGACGGGGTGGAAGGGCTGGACGGCCTTGATCGTCGTCCTCGCCGTCGAGGTTGATCGCTGTCCCATTCCTCACAGCTTCGTTGTAGGCCGCATAGCTTGTCATCCACTTGTTGGCGTTCTTGAGCACGTCCCAGACAATGGACCATATGGAAGCCCTTCTTATGCGTCGCCCTCGAACTTCTTCAAGGCGCGGGATACCTGCATTCATAGCCGCCAATGATGTACATAGAATGATGCACATAGTGTTGAATGATGATGGTTCTATCGTGTTTACCACTGTCATGACGCCAGCGCCGCTTACGGGGTTGTTAACAGCATGTTCGACCGCCGAGCAAAACTTGGTTGTCTCTTGCTTGATGTAGTTCCATCTTTTTCGGAGGGACTCTAACGTCCGAGGGCTTGTGATATTGTAGGGCGGGTGCCGCCTGGTCTCGTTGTACTCCTGCGAGACCTTGGCCCAATAGACCTTGCCCTTTTGCTACGCGCCATTAATTCAATCATTGCTCGATGCAAGCCATGCTTGGCACAAGCACTTGTCCTCCTCGTCGACGAAGCCTTGTGTCCTGTGGCTCTCCCCCTTCTTCTTCCCAGGCTTTGTTGGCGCGTCGTCGAAGTCGTCCACCGACACGGGTGTTGGCTGCGTCTGCTGGGTGGCGAACAGGCGTGCGGTTTCGATGTCCTCAGCGCGTTCATCTGCCGTTGGCTCCCGAGTCATCCGGCGGGGTCCCGGCCGGATCACCGCGAACGAAGCCGCCGCCGAAGATAATTTCCTGGATGTCAGCCTCACGGCGGTCCTTCCAATAGTCCTACGAATCACCGGACGTCAGACGCATGAAACACGGCGAACGCACACATTGAGAGAGCTCACGTACCGGGTCGTCCATCGTCGGGGCAGCCGGCGCCATTTCGTCGAACAGGATGCGGGGTTGCGGCATGCTCTCCTCCGGCACCTGGCGCGTCTTCTGTGCCGCGCCCGAGCTGGAGTCACCGCTTCTAGGAGTCCGGTTGAGGTCGGGAACAGCCGCCCCGTTGAACTGCTCCGCCGCCCCGGTCAACTCCACCGGCGGCAGGCCGGACGCGAACCGCGACGCCGGGTGGCCCTGCAAGGGAGCGGGAGTTCCAGGACGCAGCTAGGAACTTACCGAGCTGACCGACGAGGACGGAGGAGCGACGCCGGCGATCCCCTCTCTCTTGACGAGCATGTAGCCCCCCGCCAAGGTCGGATGGAGGGCTACTTGCGCGACGCTGGCTTTGATCTGCATCTGCCACGCCTGCTGGTTGGCGGCCGCGGAAATCTTCATCTTCTGGTTCCTGCGCCGGCAGCGACGTTTCGCGGCTGATGTCTACGGGTGCTTCTATTCTTGTAGACAATGTTGGGCCTCCAAGAGCAGAGGTTTGTAGAACAGCAGCAAGTTTCCCTTAAGTGGATCACCCAAGGTTTATCGAACTCAGGGAGGAAGAGGTCAAAGATATCCCTCTCATGCAACCCTGCAACCACAAAGCAAGAAGTCTCTTGTGTCCCCAACACACCTAATAGGTGCACTAGTTCGGCGAAGAGATAGTGAAATACAGGTGGTATGAATAAATATAAGCAGTAGCAACGCAGCAGTAGTAACGCAGTAAAACAGTAAACAAGCAGCGATAGCAGTATTTAGGAACAAGGCCTAGGGATTACACTTTCACTAGTGGACACTCTCAACATTGATCGCATAATAAATAACTCTTTCTCATATGTGCTACATACACTCTTTTGTTGGATGACAAACACCAGTCGTTGTGTAGGGCTACAAGAGCACCTCAATGCCGGAATTAACAAGCTCCACAACATTTGATGTTCATATTTAAATAACCTTAGAGCATAATAGATCATTGCAAAATAAACCAAGAACTAACATAGCGCACACACTCGTCCACATTACACTATGAAGGAGGAATAGATCACATCAATACTATCATAATGATAATTAACTCCACAATCTACAAGAGATCATGATCATAGCCTACGACAAGAACCACACGGTGCACACACTAGTCACCTTTACACCGTGCAGGGAGGAATAGACTACTTTAATAACATCACATGAGTAGCACACAACTAGTAGCGATACAAAGCTCATCATATGGATCTCAATCATGTAAAGCAGCTCATGAGATCATTGTATTGAAGTACATAGGAGAGAGATTAACCACATAGCTACCGGTACAGCCCCGAGCCTCGATGGAGAACTACTCCCTCCTCATGGGAGACAGCAGCGTTGATGGAGATGGCGGTGGTGTCGATGGAGGAGCCTTCCGAGGGCACTTCCCCGTCCCGGCGGCGTGCCGGAACAGAGACTCCTGTCCCCCAGATCTTGGCTTCGCGATGGCGGCGGCTCTGGAAGGTTTCTCGTACCGTGGCTTTTTTCGTCTCGATGTTTTAGGTCAGGGACCTTTTTATAGGCGAAGAGGCGGAGTCGGGGAGGCGACGAGGCGGTGACACGCTAGGGGGGCGCCCCCCCCCCCTAGGCCGCGCCGGGCTATCGTCTGGGGCCCAGTGGCCCCCCTCTGGCGACTCTCGGGTGTTCTGGAAGCTTCGTGGAAAAATAGGATGCTGGGCCTTGATTTCGTCCGATTCCGAGAATATTTCCTTACTAGGATTTCTGGAACCAAAAACAGCGAGAAAACAGGAGCTGGCCCTTCGGCATCTCGTCAATAGGTTAGTTCCGGAAAACGCATAAATATGACATAAAGTATGTATAAAACATGTAGATATCATCTATAATGTGGCATGGAACATAAGAAATTATCGATACGTCGGAGACGTATCAGCATCCCCAAGCTTAGTTCTCGCTCGTCCCGAGCAGGTAAACGATAAACAAAGATAATTTCTGGAGTGACATGCCATCATAAACTTGATCATATTGTAAACATATGTAATGAATGCAGCGATCAAATCAATGGTAATGACATGAGTAAACAACTGAATCATAGAGCAATGACTTTTCATGAATAGTACTTAAAGACAAGCATCAATAAGTCTTGCATAAGAGTTGACTCATAAAGCAATAAATTCATAGTAAAGGTATTGAAGCAACACAAAGGAAGATTAAGTTTCAGCGGTTGATTTCAACTTATAACATGTATATCTCATGGATATTGTCAATGTAAAGTAATATAACAAGTGCAATATGCGAGTATGTAGGAATCAATGCACAGTTCACACAAGTGTTTGCTTCTTGAGGTGGAGAGAGATAGGTGAACTGACTCAACATAAAAGGTAAACGAATGGCCCTTCGCAGAGGGAAGCATTGATTTCTATATTTGTGCTAGAGCTTTGGTTTTGAAAACATAAAGAGAGCATAAAAGTAAAATTTTGAGAGGTGTTTGTTGTTGTCAACGAATGGTAGTGGGCACTCTAACTACCTTATCAACCAGACTTTCAAGAGCGCCTCCCATGAAGGACGTTATCTCTACCAGCAAGGTAGATCATCCCTCTTCTCTTTTGTTTACACATGTACTTTAGTTTAGTTTTTCTTTATTTATGGATGACACTCCTCCCAACCTTTTGCTTACACAAGCCATGGCTAACCGATTCCTCGGGTGCCTTCCAACAATCACATACCATGAAGGAGTGTCTATTTGCAAAATTAAGTTGCTTATCGATGAATCGAGCAAAACATGTGAAGAGAATTATTAATGCAAGTTAATTAATCGGGGCTGGGAACCCCATTGCTAGCTCTTTTTGCAAAATTATTGGATAAGCGGATGTGCCACTAGTCCATTGTGAAATTCTGTCAAAAGTAAATGACAAGATCGAAAGATAAAACACCACATACTTCCTCATGAGCTATAAAACATTGACACAAATAAGAGGTGATAAATTTTGAATTGTTTAAAGGTAGCACTCAAGCAATTTACTTTGGAATGGCGGAGAAATACCATGTAGTAGGTAGGTATGGTGGACACAAATGGCATAGTGGTTGGCTCAAGGATTTTGGATGCATGAGAAGTATTCCCTCTCGATACAAGGTTTAGGCTAGCAAGGTTATTTGAAACAAACACAAGGATGAACCGGTGCAGCAAAACTCACATAAAAGACATATTGTAAACATTATAAGACTCTACATCGTCTTCCTTGTTGTTCAAAACTCAATACTAGAAATTATCTAGACTTTAGAGAGACCAAATATGCAAACCAAATTTAGCAAGCTCTAGGTGTTTCTTCATTAATAGGTGCAAAGTATATGATGCAAGAGCTTAAGCATGAGCACAACAATTGCCAAGTATCACATTATCCAAGACATTTTATCAATTACTACATGTAGCATTTCCCGTTTCCAACCATATAACAATTAACGAAGCAGTTTCAACCTTCGCCATGAAAATTAAAAGCTAAGAACACATGTGTTCATATGAACCAGCGGAGCGTGTCTCTCTCCCACACAAGGATGCTAGGATCCAACTTTATTCAAACAAAAACAAAAACAAAAACAAAAACAAACAGACGCTCCAAGTAAAGTACATAAGATGTGGCCGAATAAAAATATAGTTTCAAGAGAAAGAACCTGATAATTTGTCGATGAAGAAGGGGATGCCTTGGGCATACCCAAGCTTAGATGCTTGAGTCTTCTTGAAATATGCAGGGGTGAACCACCGGGGCATCCCCAAGCTTAGAGCTTTCACTCTTCTTGATCATAGTATATCATCCTCCTCTCTTGACCCTTGAAAACTTCCTCCACACCAAACTCAAAACAACTCATTAGAGGGTTAGTGCACAATAAAAATTAACATGTTCAGAGGTGACACAATCATTCTTAACACTTCTGGACATTGCATAAAGCTACTGGACATTAATGGAACAAAGAAATTCATCCACCATAGCAAAAGAGGCAATGCGAAATAAAAGGCAGAATCTGTCAAAACAGAACAGTCCGTAAAGATGGATTTTATTGAGGCACCAGACTTGCTCAAATGAAAATGCCCAAATTGAATGAAAATTGCGTACATATCTGAGGATCTCGCACGTAAATTGGCTTAATTTTCTGAGCTACCTACACGGAGGCAGGTCGAAATTCGTGACAGCAAAGAAATCTGAAACTGTGCAGTAATCCAAATCTAGTATTCACTTTACTATCAAAGACTTTACTTGGCACAACAAAGCACAAAACTAAGATAAGGAGAGGTTGCTACAGTAGTAAACAACTTCCAAGACACAAATATAAAACAAAGTACTGTAGCAAAATAACACATGGGTTATCTCCCACGAAGTTCTTTCTTTATAGCCATTAAGATGGGCTCAGCAGTTTTAATGATGCTCACATGAAAAATAGAGTATGAGGCAAAAGAGAGCATCAAGAAGCAAATTCAAAAAAAAATTAAGCCTAACATGCTTCCTATGAAAAGGAATCTTGTAAATAAACAAGTTCATGACGCATAATGCAACAAGCATAGAAAGATAAAACAAGTGTAACTTCAAAAAATTTAGCACATAGAGAGGTGTTTTAGTAACATGAAAATTTCCGCAACCATATTTTCCTCTCTCATAATAACTTTCAGTATCAACATGAGCAAACTCAACAATATAACTATCACATAAAGCATTCTTATCATGAGTCTCATGCATAAAATTATTACTCTCCACATAGGCATAATCAATTTTATTAGTTGAAGTGGGAGCAAATTCAACAAAGTAGCTATCATTATTATTCTCATCATCAAATATAGGAGGCATATTGTAATCATAATCAAATTTATCCTCCATAACAGGCGGTACTAAAAGACTACTATCATTATAATCATCCTAAATAGGAGGCAAAGTATCATCAAAGTAAATTTTCTCCTCAATGCTTGGGGGACTAAAAATATCATGCTCATCAAAACCAGCTTCCCCAAGCTTAGAATTTTCCATATCATTAGCAACAATGGTATTCAAAGTATTCATGCTAATATGTTCCATGGGTTTTTTAATTTTCGCATCAAACCATCCATGTCTTAAATCAGGAAATAGAATAAGAAGCTCATTGTCGTCCATTATGCCAAACTAGTGTAAACAAGAAACAAAAAGATGCAATTGCAGGATCTAAAGGAAATAGCTTCGAGTACTTACAACGGCGAAAATAGCTTAGTAGCCGAGATCCGGAGTGTGAGTACCTTTTACCTTTCCTCCGGCAACGGCGCCGTGAAAAGTGCTTGATGTCTACGGGTGCTTCTATTCTTGTAGACAGTGTTGGGCCCCCAAGAGCGAGAGGTTTGTAGAACGAGCAGCAAGTTTCCCTTAAGTGGATCACCCAAGGTTTATCGAACTCGGGGAGGAAGAGGTCAAAGATATCCCTCTCATGCAACCCTGCAACCACAAAGCAAGAAGTCTCTTGTGTCCCCAACACACCTAATAGGTGCACTAGTTCGGCGAAGAGATAGTGAAATACGAGGTGGTATGAATAAATATAAGCAGGTAGCAATGCAGGCAGATGAGTAACGCAGAGTAGAAACGAGTAAACAAGCAACAGCGATAGCGATATTTAGGAACAAGGCCTAGGGATTACACTTTCACTAGTGGACACTCTCAACATTGATCGCATAATAAATAACTCTTTCTCATATGTGCTACATACACTCTTTTGTTGGATGACAAACACCGGTCGTTGTGTAGGGCTACAAGAGCACCTCAATGCCGGAGTTAACAAGCTCCACAACATTCGATGTTCATATTTAAATAACCTTAGAGCATAATAGATCATTGCAAAATAAACCAAGAACTAACATAGCGCACACACTGTCCACATTACACTACGAAGGAGGAATAGATCACATCAATACTATCATAATGATAATTAACTCCACAATCTACAAGAGATCATGATCATAGCCTACGACAAGAACCACACGGTGCACACACTAGTCACCTTTACACCGTGCAGGAGGAATAGACTACTTTAATAACATTACATGAGTAGCACACAACTAGTAGCGATACAAAGCTCATCATATGGATCTCAATCATGTAAAGCAGCTCATGAGATCATTGTATTGAAGTACATAGGAGAGAGATTAACCACATAGCTACCGGTACAGCCCCGAGCCTCGATGGAGAACTACTCCCTCCTCATGGGAGACAGCAGCGTTGATGGAGATGGCGGTGGTGTCGATGGAGGAGCCTTCCGGGGCACTTCCCCGTCCCGGCGGCGTGCCGGAACAGAGACTCCTGTCCCCCAGATCTTGGCTTCGCGATGGCGGCGGCTCTGGAAGGTTTCTCGTACCGTGGCTTTTTCGTCTCGATGTTTTAGGTCAGGGACCTTTTTATAGGCGAAGAGGCGGAGTCGGGGAGGCGACGAGGCGGTGACACGCTAGGGGGGCGCCCCCCCCTAGGCCGCGCCGGGCTATCGTCTGGGGGCCCAGTGGCCCCCCTCTGGCGACTCTCGGGTGTTCTGGAAGCTTCGTGGAAAAATAGGATGGCTGGGCCTTGATTTCGTCCGATTCCGAGAATATTTCCTTACTAGGATTTCTGGAACCAAAAACAGCAGAAAACAGGAACTGGCCCTTCGGCATCTCGTCAATAGGTTAGTTCCGGAAAACGCATAAATATGACATAAAGTATGTATAAAACATGTAGATATCATCTATAATGTGGCATGGAACATAAGAAATTATCGATACGTCGGAGACGTATCAGCGGCCTCGATCACTTTCTCCTCCGGGGAGAGCACCTTCTTTGCAGCCTTCGCCTTTGCCTCTCGGCCGCCGCCGGTGCCGGCCCGCTTTGCTTCCGGCGGACCCTCCATTGTGGCTACGGTCGTGCCTACGTGAAGGAGATATGCCCTAGAGGCAATAATAAAGTGGTTATTATTTATATCTTTATGTTTATGATAAATGTTTATGTATCATGCTATAATTGTATTAACCAGTTTATAACATGAAATGAGAAATGGTGCTATGATCCTTCTGTCACCTAAAATGAAGCTTAGATGCAGGTTTGAAATTTGATGTTTTAAACTAAAAACTATTCCCCTTCATGCTTGACTTCATAAGATCACCGACCGAGTTTAGGGGTTAGTGGGTAGATACACATTTTGTATGGTTTGAATATGGCCAAAGCCTTGTTAATCTGTCAACGGTAATGCTTATCTACATGACATAAGAAGACTATATGCTTTGGTTTTTCATTTTTTCTGACTTTTTATGAATTTTATGCCCATTTGAATCTTTTGGTCAAATCCTAGGGTTCGACAAAGGTTTAAAGCAAGTTTAAAACATGAAAGTGAAAAGGTAAGCATGGATCGCCCTCTTAGTCACTCTAAAATAAAGCTTTTGGGAGGTTCTTGAAATTTCCCGTATGAAACCCAAAACCACTTCTCTTCATGATTGACTTCATAAGACAAAGTTTAGGGTTAGGGGGGTAGATACATGATTTGTCCTGGTTTGACACATGTCTAAGCCTTGCATATCAACTTCATCACGCTGACCATATGACATAGAGAAGACTAATGTGCTGAGCTTTTTTCATTTTTCTGTTTTTGTTTTTTTGAATTTTATGCCCATATATTTGAATCTCGGCCAAATCTAGGTTTGACAAAGATTTAAAACAAGTTTAAAACATGAAAATGAAAAGGGAGGCCTGTATCCTTCTTAATTAGTCACTCTAATATGAAGTTTTTATGCTCTTGAATGCATAAGCCTAAACCCAAAACCACTCTCTCATGTTTGACTTCATAAGATGAGTTTAGGGTTAGGTATACATGGATTTGTAAGGGTTTGAATATGTCCAAACCTTGTTTATCAACTTGAATATGCTTTTACTATATGATCAAGCATAAGAAGACTATGTACCTTTGGTTTTTCATTAATTTTTTTAATATTTCGCCGATTTGAATCTGCAGGTCAAACTTGTGGTTGGCTACAATAAATAAGTTTATAACATGAAATGAAAAGGTAAGCATGGATCCTCTTGGGCCTACCTAAATGAAGCGGTTCTGAAATTTGATGTTTGAACCCAAAACGACTTCTTCATGCTGCATCATAAGATCGACCGAGTTTAGGTT
>NC_061512.1:132315908-132329774 GCF_022539505.1 Lolium rigidum
AAAAGTACGTAATTTACTTTTCAAACAATATTTTCGCTGTTTTTAGAAAATATGAAAAATTACGAGTTCGAAACGGAGTGGAAAAGACGCACGAGGGGGCGAAACCACAGGCCGGCGCGGGCCCCTGCCTGGCCGCGCCGACCTATGGTCTGGCCGCCCCGTCGCCCCTTTCCGACTCTGGTTCGATCTGGTACTTTCCTTTGGTCGTGAAAATTTTTGCTATATAATCCCCCGGACCCCTGGAGGTCCGTATATCGTGTTCTCGACGTGTTTTGTTTCGAGCTGTTTCCGCCAGGATCTGTTTTCGGTCTAGAAGCACCATGGCCTCCAACAACAAGGGCAAGGGGCTTTCGGAGGAAGAAGTGAAGGAGGTGCCATCAAGACAAGAGCGAGCAAGCCGGAGGGAGCAAGCAAATCTTGGTGGGATCTGTTGACACTCGACGTTCTTTTTCTCATAACCTGCAGGGACCTTTACCACCCGCTCTTAGCCTCGACTCCTTCCCCATGATGGAAGAAGTTCTACGGATCACCGATGAGTTTTGTGATCAATATCGGGCTCTGAGAAGAGAAGTGGAGATACTCCAGGAGGAGAATTGCCGTCTCCGAAGATTGATTGAATACCACTCGATTCGCATCACAAGGTCGTCATCGCCAACTTCGGATAACAATGAATCTCTTCGAATCTTAGTGCAGAATTGTCAAGCTGAGAAACTGAAGTTGAAGGAGCTCATTAAGAAGCGCGGGAGGAATTCATCGCCACCATCTCCTCAGGAGTAATTCATCATCGGTATTGGCATCCCCTTGGTTTGTTCCAAGCTTGGGGGAGTGCCGCGGTATCACATTATCACTACCTTTTACTTTTATTGTCAAGTAGTGTCATATCATGAATAGGGAAGTTATCGTATAAGATGGGTTGCGTTTGGAAGTATCTCTCCTTTAGTTGTCTATGTATCCCTTGGTGTGAGTTATCGATATGGAATATTAATGAGAAGTCTTATCATTTACATATTGCACATCTTATTTTAGTTTGCAATTTCTATGATTCATCTTGTTGTTAGTATTGGTATCACTTTGGGAGCATTGAATAAATCTATTTGGTTTTGGCAAACTTAGCATTGGTCAATAGCAACAACACTTTGAGGTTTAAATAGAAAAGAGAAATACATGTAGATGTTTCATTGTCTTTCTTGTTAGCTCATAGCTTATTATTCTGAAGTTAAGATTGTTTGTGCTTACAAGGAAGATGCATGATTGTTTCTATCATATGTATATTTGTTTGTTTCCCTCGACTCTCATGCTTGGTAATTAACCTTGCTAGCCAAAGACCTGTGCCGAGAGGGAATACTTCTCGTGCATCCAAACCTTAGCCCAAACCTATGTCATTTGTGTCCACCATACCTACCTACTACATGGTATTTTACTGCCATTCCAAGTAAATACTTCATGTGCTACCTTTAAACAATTCAAAACTTAGTATCTCTTATTTGTGTCAATGTTTCATAGCTCATGAGGAAGTATGTGGTGTTTTATCTTTCAATCTTGTTGGGCAATTTCCACCAATGGACTAGTGGCTTCATCCGCTTATCCAATAATTTTGCAAAAAGAGCTGGCAATGGGATTCCCGAGTCCCAAATTAATTAAACTGAATAGAAACTCCTCCATGGTATGCGATTGATGGATGGCACCCGAAGGATTCGGTTAGCCATGGCTTGTGTAAGCAAAGGTTGGGGGGAGTGTCATCATCATCATAAAGCTAAAATAAAAAGGCACTCCTTCATGGTATGAGATTGTTGGCAGGCACCCGAGGATTCGGTTAGCCATGGTTTGTGAAAGAAAGGTTGGAAGGAGTGCCACACAAAATGAAAATATTATGGGAGCCGCTCTTAGGAGGTTGTCCGGCAAGGGGTTAGAGTACCCGCTACCGGTCGTTGACAACAACAAACACCTCTCAAAATGTTACTTTTATTATCTCTATATGATTTCAAAGCTGAAAGAGCTCTAGCACATGATTTAATCCCTGCTTCCCTCTGCGAAGGGCCTGTCTTTTACTTTATGTTGAGTCAGTAAACCTATTTCTCTCCATCTCAAGCAAGCATTTTAGTAGTTGTGATCAAACCATTATATTGTGATTTGCTACATCATGTCTTTTATTCTTCCTTGTTTAGTACAAGTTTTATCTGAATGAATATAGCTTTGCAAGTTATCAATGATTATGAAGAGACCATTATGATTGAGTATGCAAGTTGTGCATTATAAACTTTAACATGAGAGAGCTGCTCAATAAATAAATAACGGAGTTTGCCATCACCAATTATGATTTCTCATGCACCTTTACTTGTGATTACCTTATACTTGTTTCAATGTGAGTTATAAGAGGTTGTTTACTATAATGTCCTGTGTGAATGAATATGATGCTTCTTGTCCGTATTTTATTTGTCGACTCTTCACTCCATAAACATGTGGTCATGTCTATCGAGTTCAGTTTCGCTTGGGGACAAGCGAAGTCTAAGCTTGGGGGAGTTGATACGTCCAATTTGCATCACTATTTTATATCATAATTTGCTGTTATTCATTGATATATTTCGTATTGGGACACAATACTTATGTTATTTCATCTATTTTGCATGTTTCATCATTATTGGAGGATCAAGCACCGGAGCCAGGATTCTGCTGGAAAAAGCACCGTCAGAAGGCAATATTTCGGAAGATCACCTGTGGAAGGAAATTATACCAAAAATCCTATTTTTCAAGATGACGGAGGAAGCCAGAAGGAGGAGCCAGGAGGAGCCAGGGTGGGCCCACACCATAGGGCGGCGCGGCCCAGGCCCTGGCCGCGCCGCCATGTGGTCTGGGGGGCCCACGACCCCTTTCGCCTCCTTTTCTTCGCGAAATCCTTCGTCCCGAAAACCTAAGCCAGAAGGGGTACCTCACGAAGAGTTACAGCCGCCTCTGCGGGGCGGAGAACACCAGAGAGAAAAGAGCTCTCCGGCGGGCAGGAATCCGCGGGAAATTCCCTCCGGGAGGGGAAATCGACGCCATCGTCACCGAGCATCAAGCTGGACATCATCACCATCACCATCATCATCATCTCCACCATCATCACCGCCGTCATCACCGCTGGACACCGTCACCGCCGTAGCAATTTGGGTTTGATCTTGATTGTTTGATAGGGGAAACTCTCCCGGTATCGATCTATACTTGTTGTTGATGCTATTGAGTGAAACCATTGAACCAAGTTTATGTTCAGATTGTTATTCATCATCATATCACCTCTGATCATGTTCCATATGATGTCTCGTGAGTAGTTCGTTTAGTTCTTGAGGACATGGGTGAAGTCTAAATGTTAGTAGTGAACTATGGTTGAGTAATATTCAATGGTGTGATATTTAAGTTGTGGTGTTATTCTTCTAGTGGTGTCATGTGAACGTCGACTACATGACACTTCACCATTTATGGGCCTAGGGGAATGCATCTTGTATTCGTTTGCTAATTGCGGGGTTGCCGGAGTGACGGAAACCTAAACCCCCGTTGGTATATCGATGCGGGGAGGGATCGCGGGATCTCGGAGTTTAAGGCTGTGGTTAGATTTATTCTTAATTACTTTCTTGTAGTTGCGGATGCTTGCAAGGGGTATAATCACAAGTATGTATTTAGTCCTAGGAAGGGCGGTACATTAGCATAGGTTCACCCACACAACACTTATCATAACAATGAAGATTATTTAGCCGTATGTAGCGAAAGCACTAGACTAAAATCCCATGAGTCCTCGAGAACGTTTGGTCATTATAAGTAAACAAACCGGCTTGTCCTTTGTGCTACAAAGGATTGGGCCACTCGCTGCAATTATTTCTCTCGCATTTTACTTACTCGTACTTATTTCATCCGTTACATCAAAACCCCCTGAATACTTGTCTGTGAGCATTTACAGTGAATCCTTCATCGAAACTGCTTGTCAACACCTTCTGCTCCTCGTTGGGTTCGACACTCTTATTTATCGAAAGTACTACGATACACCCCCTATACTTGTGGGTCATCACGGCGCAACACCAGAGATTCCGGCGCCAACGTGGAACCTGCACAACACAACCAAAGTACTTTGCCCCAACGAAACAGTGAGGTTGTCAATCTCACCGGCTTGCTGTAACAAAGGATTAACCGTATTGTGTGGAAGATGATTGTTTGCAGAGAAAACAGTAAAAACAAGTATTGAAGCAGATTTGTATTTCAGTATTAAAAGAATGGACCGGGGTCCACAGTTCACTAGAGGTGTCTCTCCCATAAGATAAAAGCATGTTGGGTGAACAAATAACAGTCGGGCAATTGACAAATAGAGAGGGCATAACAATGCACATACATGTCATGATAAGTACAGGTGAGATTTAATTGGGCATTACGACACGGTACATAGACCGCCATCCAAGCCGCATCTATGCCTAAAAAGTCCACCTTCGAGGTTATCGTCCGAACCCCTTCCGAGTATTAAGTTGCAAAGCAACAGACAATTGCATTAAGTATGGTGCGTAATGTAATCAATAACTACATCCTCGAACATAGCATCAATGTTTTATCCCTAGTGGCAACAGCACAACACAACCTTAGGGGTTTCTGTCACTCCCCCAGATATCAATGCAGGCATGAACCCACTATCGAGCATAAATACTCCCTCTTGGAGTTACTAGCTTCAACTTGGCCAGAGCCTCTACTAATAACGGAGAGCATGCAAGATCATAAACAACACATAGGTAATAACTTGATAATTAACATAACATGGTATTCTCTATCCATCGGATCCCGACAAACACAACATAGAGTATTACATATAGATGATCTTGATCATGTTAGGCAGCTCACAAGATCCAACAATGAAGCACAATGAGGAGAAGACAACCATCTAGCTACTGCTATGGACCCATAGTCCAGGGGTGAACTACTCACTCATCATTCCGGAGGCGACCATGGCGGTGTAGAGTCCTCCGGGAGATGAATCCCCTCTCCGGCAGGGTGCCGGAGGAGATCTCCGAATCCCCCGAGATGGGATTGGCGGCGGCGGCGTCTCCGGAAGGTTTTCCGTATCGTGGTTTTTCGCATCGGGGGTTTCGCGACGGAGGCTTTAAGTAGGCGGAAGGGCAGAGTCGGGGAGCTGACGAGGGCCCCACGCCACAGGGCGGCGCGGGCCCCTCCTTGGCCGCGCCGCCTTGTGGTGGTGGCCCCTCGTGGCCCCACTTCGTATGCTCTTCGGTCTTCTGGAAGGTTAGTGGCAAAATAGGATCCTGGGACTTGATTTCGTCCTATTCCGAGAATATTTCGTTACTAGGATTTCTGAAACCAAAAACAGCGAAAACGACAGACGGCACTTCGGCATCTTGTTAATAGGTTAGTTCCAGAAAATGCACGAATATGACATAACGTGTGCATATAACATGTAGGAATCATCAATAATATGGCATGGAACATAAGAAATTATCGATACGTCGGAGACGTATCAGGGGTTTCGTCACGGAGGCTTTAAGTAGGCGGAAGGGCAAAGCGGGGGGCCACACGAGGGCCCCACACGCCAGGGCCGCGCCGCCCTGCTGTGGCGGCGCCTCGTGGCCCCACTTCCTTTCCCCCTCGGTCTTCTGGAAGCTTCGTGTGAAAATAGGACCCTGGGCGTTGATTTCGTCCAATTCCGAGAATATTTCTTTACTAGGATTTCTGAAACCAAAAACAGCAGAAAACAGCAACTGTCTCTTCGGCATCTCGTTAATAGGTTAGTGCCGGAAAATGCTTAAATACGACATATAATGTGTATAAAACATGTAGATATCATCAATAATGTGGCATGGAACATAAGAAATTATCGATACGTCGGAGACATATCAGTCGCTAATTTAACCAACATAACACAAAATATACACTATAAAATGTATATCATTAGAAAGCTGAGATGTTGTACTTAATAATGGTATAATTTTTATAGTGTGAATTTATATTATATTCGTCAAATTGACGATCTTGGGACATGTGTACGAAGGGAGTACTATATGTTAGTTCTTCCATTGTTGTTGATTATAAGATCTCTCTCACTTATTATTTACTTATTTGCATGAGTAATTAAGGTGATTTCCTCAATTTCCTATCTTTCCTCATGTGCATATGATTTATTATCTCTCGTAATTATTGATGCATGCATTAATTAAGGAGAGTGCTAGATCGATGTATAGCCTGCTTGTAGCAACCTAAGAGCAATTCCAATAGTGTAGCCAGCAGCTGGCTATAAGCCAAATGCCATATCATATATAGCCAACTTAGAGCTAACATATACAATAATGAGCTATAAAAATGTAGTACTTTATCAATGTATGGCGCACCTTTCACTCTCACAATATGCCTAGGAGCACGTGCTAGATCTGGCTCTTGCATAGTGGGAGTAACATAGCTAGTAACATCACACATCTCAAGATATTTTGGTGACATGACATGCCAATAAATGAAGAAAGAGAGTGAAGTGGTAACTAGCTATGTTACCATAACATCACACCCCAAGGCAAAATGAGTCTAAAAAATAATAAATGACACAATGCATGACACCACATATAAATTACTACCCACTATGAAGGTAGTAACCTAGACTACTAACATTGCATATATTACTAGTCTAAGTTAGAGCATCCCCACTCGTTGGCGCTCCCCACGCCCAAATCCGGACGAAACAACCGCCGGATTGGACGAAATTAAGTCGTGGGGTGTACCGTATTTCCAGTCGTCCACCCGGAGTTCGGCGGATAGAGTTTAAATTCAAACAAATCACCGTCTCGCGCTACAAGTACGGCCAGTTGATCGGCAAAAGGAGCAAAAGGATCAGCCACAGATCGGCGATCGGAGGGAAATTACACGGAGACAGGCTCGTCGGCAGTCCCGGCCGGCACGGCGGTGTCCGACGGACCAGTTCCGTCACACGCCATGGCCGAAGCGGCTGCGGCGGGCGACGAGGAAGCAGCAGCAGTGGACGTCGAAGCAGCCGCAGTCGACGAGGTAGATGGTGAGGTAGACGAGGTAGGAGCCGGCGGAGACGACGAAGGACTGGCCGGAGTGGCTCGGAGGATGTCGCTGCGGTGGCCCCGGTACCAATTCCTCGTCTCCTCGTCCATCGGTTCCATGTCGCCGCCGCCCATGAGGAACGCCAAGTCCGTGTTCCTCTTCTTCGCCGCCGCCGTCGTCTTCGGCAGGGCGATCCGGACGCCTTGGTTGGCGAGCATCTCCCGCCACCTGCCGTCGAACTTGTCGTTCCTCCCGTCGGCGTGCGACCTCAAGTCGGCCCAGCACTTGTCGATCGACGCCCGCATCCTGTCGGCGGGATTGTCCGTCCGTTTGAGCTCTTTCAGCTTCTTCTGGCCGAGTTCGGGCGCCCTTCCGCCGCGCAAGCCGCCGGAGCGTCGGGGTTGTACTGCTCGGTCTTGCTCTTCGAGAGGGTCGTGCGAGTTTCCTTCCACTTCTCGCAATTCTCGAGGCGGGCGTAGACGTTGAGGAACTTGAACTGCAGGCCGGTGTCGTCCGTGTACATGTCCAAAGCTCGGCGCAGCTGGGGAAAAAAGAGCACGGCGATATGGGTCAGGTAACGACGATGTACCTCGGTGATGCAGGGTCGGCGGAGCATACCTTTTGCTCCAAGTCGTGGCCGCTGATCGGCCGTTTGTCGACCTCCTCCTGTATGCCGTGCCATTTGCTGCACGCCGTCTGCATGATCCCCCAATGGGTGGCCATTGCCTTGTCTCCCCGGTACACGTTCATGTTCGTCTTGTTGAAGTAGGGATCGACGAGTTTGCGTTCCTCGTACGCCTGCCTCACTCGAAGCCAGTATGTGTCGAATGACTGATTGGCCCCGATTATGCCGTTCGTGGACACGGTCATCCAAGCTTCGGCGAGGCACTCCTCTTCCTTCGGCGTCCATTTGATACGCGGTTCGGCGGGCGGCGAGTCCTTCTTCCTCTTCTTCTTCCCCTTCGACAGGTTGGCGGCGGCTTGAGTTGGCTCTTCTTCTTCCTCGTCTTCTTCTTCGACGGCTTGGCTTCCGTCGGCAACATCCTCCCGATGCCCGTTGCACGCCGCCACAGCTGCCGTCGCCCTCGTCTCCTCTTGCGTGAAGAACCCCGGGCACGCAGCGGCGGCGGCCATGAAGAACCCCGGGCTCGCAGCGGCGGCCATGGAGCCGGAGGTGATCATCTCGTGGATCTCCTCTTCGTTCGGCGCCGCCATCGCACCGAACGGGAGCGGCCCTCGTCGCAGGGCCGGCGAGGTGTCCTCGAACAGGCCGCCGCCGCCGACGTCAAGCTCGGGCGGCGACGTCGTGGACCTGGACGGTTGGACGTAGGCGCCCTCTTGGAACACGGCAGTCGGCGACGGCGAGTACAACGAAGGGGAGAAGGACGACGGGGAACTGGTTGTACCTTGCGTCGGCCATTGGCCGGGGAACACGCTGCCGCCGCTCAGGGCCGTGCTGATCATCCTCGCTTGTTCGTCCTGGGCCGCCGCCGCCCTCTTGACGGCGGCTCTTTTCACCCTCTTCGCCCTGGCGCTTGTTTCCACCTCGCGCCGTTTCTCGTCCGCCGCCCACTCGGCGTTCGACATGCCCGGCGGCTTCGTCTTCTTCGCCCGCATCTTCCTCGCCGGCGCCTTCGGCGGCATTGTGGTGGACGAGAAGACGAGGAGGAGAGTGGTGGTGGACGAGAAGACGCCGCCGGGAACTCGGAGCTGGAAGACGAGGAGATTGGGGAATTTCGGCGGGAGAGAATGGGGATATGCAAGCAAATTGGAGGGAATGGGGATATGCAAGCAAATTGGAGGGAAAATCGACAGGATTTGGTTTTCCAGTCGCCGACTACGCGGGTCCACACGACGTTTCGCGCCAAAATCTTTCGTCCGGAGTCCCCGAGCGCGGCCCGGGGGGGCGGGGATGGCGTGGGCTCGCCAGATGGATGAAGGGCCAAATCCGGACGAAAACGAGGAACCGGGGGCGCGACTGGGCCGAATTTCGCCGCCCGGATGGAAAAAACGTCGCTCGGGGCCTCGTCGGGGGACGAGTGGAGATGCTCTTACTCCCCACTATGAGCAGCCTAAGAGCCCACTCTTATTCTCTTTCCTCCTCTCTCTTCTCCAACTAAGCAATAATGTACTATTATAATTCTTATAGCCAGCTGATTAGGACTTAATGTACTTGCTCTAAGTCCACTGGTGTTTGAGCCTCGCATTTGTGGCGCGTATGCACAATTACCTCTATCGTTAAAAGTTCTGACGGTTTCTTCCCGTTGTGGCCACTTATTTTTTATGACTAACGAATGACACTATTGGAATTTGGACGTTTGCCTAGTGTGTACCAAAATCTTTCGGCAAAGACTTCGCCGACCACAAACGGCCGTCAGCAAACACACATCAGTTAAGACTTTGCTACATCAGACTATGTACGGTGAGTTTGCATGTTGCACGTCATAAGTGTATTAGACGTGGCTCATAGTTCTGGCCGGGTGAAACTCTAAATCAAGACTACAAGTTGGTATGAATAAAATGGCAACGATGATGTCAAGGTTGTCAGTTGCAAGAAGAGGATGAAATTAATGGGTACGGTTGCGTCACCGAGGGCAACTAGGTTGGCAAGATGGCATGTTTTCGTCTACATGTCACATCAAGCTGAGCTTCACGTAGTAAGCAAGATGGAAATGAGAAAAAAATGTTAATCTTAATTATATTATTTGTAATTTATCCCTAGTGCTTGCTGTGGTAGGTGTTCTATTAGAAACTCGTAGGACACTGAAGCTAATTGCTAGTTGAGTCCTTGTAAGTGAGCTACAAAGGTACTTGAATAATGCTTGTCGCTGGAATGATACATCTATAGCAGACTACATAAAATAATTAACTGCATATTTCCCACAAAAAGATACCATGCGCAGTTGATAAAAATAGTTTACGGTGGACATATTTTTCATTCAAATTAATTCCTCTCGTGTATTAACAAGACAAAATATAGGTCAAGAAAATCTCCTTCCTCCGTTTGGGTTTCTAGCTAGAGTAGGACTTCTTCAAAATATAAGCAATTCGAAGTTGCGTCTTCACTATTTACTCTGGTCATGTCGGCCTGTTTCAAATTCGCCAATTAATTCTCACATGCATGCACACCTACATAACCTGCATGCATGCACATATCCAGCAAGCAAGGTCATGCTGTACGCCCTCCCTTATAATGCAAGTTTTATTATTCAGAACAAGTTAACCATTTCTTTGTTTGAAAAAGTTTATATAAGAAAATATCAACATGTATTGTATAATATAAATACATATGAAAATACATTTTATGAAAGATCTAATGATACCAATTTTGTATTCTAGATGTTTATACATTTTTGATAAATTTATTCAAGCATAGAAAAGTTCAATATCTATGTAAAAGAATACACTTAAGCAGAATGCTGATTAACTAACTACACGTCAACATGACATCATGGTGAAACATGTCAAGCTGGGTCAAGGGGAGAATTATATTAACTTCAAGTTGTAAACAAGGGAAGGCGCATGCAGCAATAGAGCATGTACAATGAGATGATATTAGCCTTTTTCTTGGAGTTGCTATGTGGAATATTTGTTTACTTGGACTGAGAAGACTATTTTATGCGTTGTACCATATGTCTCCCCTTAATTAATTTTTATTAAACAATAGTTAATTCTTGTTATTTATTATGGATAAAAATAATAAATAATGCATTGTACAACTTACATATATTTCTTTCTCCAGATTTGAAATGACAATAGAAGGCATGCCTTTTCAACTATTGTATCTGCCTTAGCCATCATCGACATGAGTACTAGGCGATGGCTCTTAACCTAGCTAGCGAAATAAATATCTGACTGGTCAAATGAAATAATTATATTCAAGGGTTATACTCGTTCAACAACCCTCGATTAGTAAAACATACCTCAGCTGTGTGATTGCATTATTGTGCATTGACCACCACTTAATTGGTCTCCTTAAGATAATGGTCCACTATTAGGTGTTTCACGGTCAGCATGTAGATGAATCTAATTCACCAGAAAAGGAAAAAAAAAACAGGTCGCCTCTTAGCTGGAAGCATGTACAATGGAATGACGTAGCCTTTTTAAGGGTTGCGATGTACTAGTAGGATTTTTGTTTAGTTAGAGGAGACAAAAACAAGAAAGAGAAGTTTTCTTCTCTTATTTAAGAGATAATCATCTAGAAAATAAGAGAATGCTATTTTATGTGTTGTATCACATGTACGTCTTGTCTTACCTATTTAATTTCGTAAAACAAAATTTAGTTATCAACATTTTCTAGGAATGACAATAAAGAATAATGCATTGTAAAACTTATATCTATTGTTTTCTCTAGATGTGGAGTGCAAAAAGTAGGTATGCTATCTTTATCATTGTACATGCCTTAGACATGATAGACATGAGTAGGTGTTGGATGTTAACATAGCTAGCTAAATATATATCCGGCCAGATGAAATAATTATATCCAAGGGTTATACTCGATCAACAACTCTTGGTTAGTAAACATGCATACCACCACTGTGCACTGACATTATTGTGCATTGACCACCACTTAAGATGTCGATCCACCACTAGGTGTTGCGTGGTCAGCGTGGAGATGAATCTGATTCGTAAGAATATAGAGAAAAGAGAGAGAAAACAGGTCGGCGTTGCCGGGAGTTGTTGATCGAGTATGACCCTTGCAAACGCGGGAAAAACTGGGGGGCAAACGATTGGATGCACAGTTAGTTGCGCACGAAGCAATGACGTGAACTTGGGAATGCAGTAGACGTGCAGTAGAGTCAGTGGAAGGCCGGCTGGGCTTACAAGTCAGAATGACAGCTGGGAACTACCATCTCCGTTTTAAAATATAACCCTTATAGTTTAGCTTTCTAAAATACTCTTAATTTTTTAGCTTTTTTAAAAAGCTTATATTTTAGAATGGTGTTAGTAAATATTAAGGGTTACTCAAACAACTCTTAGTAAAACATGAGGACATTAACTCTGGAAAAAGTTGATGTGAAATGCTCCCTTTCTCTCTTCAGGCACTAGCCGGTGTTGTGCAGCATGTGTTCGCCATGTCATCCTCCTTCAACCAGGGAGGTGACACAACAAAACAAAGAAGTGGGCGGGCTCGGACGTACGTATTGCCATAAGAGATGGGTGTGGTGGGGCACAAGCTGGCGCGTAGAAGCTATGGCCTACTGAGATCATAGTTTTAAAAACCGGACCGGATCGGCGGCAAAAATCGAAACCGACGCTTCCACTGGTCTATTAGGCGCACTAGATCAGACAAGGAAGCGAACCGGAATTTTTGCAGTCAAACCGGCGGTTTTCATCTAAACCGGAGGAAACCGGAGACTGGTCAAACCGGTCACACGGAATTCCTATGCTCGCAAATGGAAAAGTATGCGTAGGCACACGGATTCAAACACAGGTCGTGTATTTATGTAGCATGCATGCGCTTCTCCTGTACGCGGAGACCATCTAATCCATGCTTCTTTTATGATTATAATACTGAAATCAACCTATTTGACACAGTATTTCTCTATTATATAACTAATAGTAATAATAATTTTTCAATTACCAGTTCAGCTATTGAACCGAGCAGACTAGCGGTTGGACCAGTGAACCGTGAACCCAGAGCCTCGCCGGTTCGATCACCGGTCCGGTTTTAAAACTATGACTGAGATATTCAGCATGCCACCGGAGGCTCGGGAGGGCGTCCCCAAAATGTACTCACCTGTCATGGCATAAAAAAGAATTGAACTATCACTTAGGCCATGTTCGTTTAATCCCGAACAACCAGGGATAGGTCTGGACTGAGGCCCAATCATGCATTTTTTTCAGACTAATTAAGCAAATGCGGTCTTCGTTTACACCCAAGAGGGATTGGAGGCCGGTTCATCCCACCAACTTCTTCGGGCTATGTTTGGAATTATTTTCTCCCCACTTACCCGTGAAAAATTATCCACGATGTGACACACCAGGACAAAACCACGTTGGGTGTGAAACGTAGGCTGATCCAAGTGACTTAAACAAACATGTATATTACAATAAAGCTGGACTTACGGACTGCTTTGGTTACGGAAATCCTACGGACAAACGTGGAGAAAATCGGTTGGATGAATTGCTCCCACCTTCCATTATTTTCGGGATGCAATCCCTTGCCGTGCCTACACGTCAGCGCGTAAGTCATATTCCGTAGGAAATCCTTCGTAAGTGTAGCGTTACTCTGTATATTATGGAGGGGCTAACAAGTAATCGTTCTGACATGGATTGGGTGATGGCACGAAATCAACCCAATCCAAACCTAGACAAGTTCCATGCTTGGATTGAATCCCGACAAAACAAACAAGCCCTTATGGATGGCTGGGTTATTTCCGCCAACTTCATTGGATAAAACTTAAATGACTAATTTCTAACGTGCAACGGACCTTCCCGGAGCAAAATCACTGTGTTTTGGTGCGTTTTAAACTACTTTTAATATGTTTTCTACTACATCTGTCCATAAATAGGCGTCTAAGATCTATCTAAATCTAGACGCTATTTGGTGTCCAGATTTAGATAAACCCTAGACATCTATTTATCGACGGAGGGAGTAATATTTTTGAGGACCCAAAACATGAAGAAATAGAATAATCACGAAGCAAAAAAAATGCAGGGTGAATCCGATAGCAACAACATGCATAGGACCACCTGTGTATAGGAGAATCGCTGCGTTCATGGAAACAACACTAGTAGAAAATCTCTCATCAGTACCGGTTCCAGAGGGGCTTTAGTACCGGTTGAGCAACCGGTATTAATTATCCGGCACTAAAGCCCCCCACCCTTTCGTACCGATTGCTT
>NC_061512.1:132329874-132349835 GCF_022539505.1 Lolium rigidum
TATGGTTGGAATTGGTAAATGCTACATGTAGTAATTCTAAAATGTCTTGAATAATTTGATACTTGGCAATTGTTGTGCTCATGTTTAAGCTCTTGCATCATATACTTTGCACCTATTAATGAAGAAATACATAGAGCTTGCTAAAATTTGGTTTGCATATTTGGTCTCTCTAAAGTCTAGATAATTTCTAGTATTGAGTTTTGAACAACAAGGAAGACGGCGTAGAGTCTTATAATGTTTACAATATGTCTTTTATGTGAGTTTTGCTGCACCGTTCATCCTTGTGTTTGTTTCAAATAAACCTTGCTAGCCTAAGCCTTGTATCGAGAGGGAATACTTCTCATGCATCCAAAATCCTTGAGCCAACCACTATGCCATTTGTGTCCACCATACCTACCTACTACATGGTATTTCTCCGCCATTCCAAAGTAAATTGCTTGAGTGCTATCTTTAGAATTTCCATCATTCGCCTTTACAATATATAGCTCATGGGACAAATAGCTTAAAAACTATTGTGGTATTGAATATGTACTTATGCACTTTATCTCTTATTAAGTTGCTTGTTGTGCGATAACCATGCTTCGGGGACGCCATCAACTACTCTTTGTTGAATATCATGTGAGTTGCTATGCATGTCCGTCTTGTCCGAAGTAAGAGAGATCTACCACTTTATTGGTTAGAGCATGCATATTGTTAGAGAAGAACATTGGGCCGCTAACTAAAGCCATGAATCATGGTGGAAGTTTCAGTTTTGGACATATATCCTCAACCTCATATGAGAACACTAATTGTTGCTACATGCTTATGCATTAAAGAGGAGTCCATTATCTGTTGTCCATGTTGTCCCGGTATGGATGTCTAAGTTGAGAATAATCAAAAGCGAGAAATCCAAAATGCGAGCTTTCGCTTAGACCTTTGTACAAAGCGGCATGGAGGTACCCCTTTGTGACACTTGGTTAAAACATGTGTATTGCGATGATCCGGTAGTCCAAGCTAATTAGGACAAGGTGCGGGCACTATTAGTATACTATGCATGAGGCTTGCAACTTGTAAGATATAATTTACATGATACATATGCTTTATTACTACCGTTGACAAAATTGTTTCATGTTTTTAAAATAAAAAGCTCTAGCACAAATATAGTAATCGATGCTTTCCTCTTTGAAGGATCATTCTTTTACTTTTATGTTGAGTCAGTTCACCTATTTCTCTCCACCTCAAGAAGCAAACACTTGTGTGAACTGTGCATTGATTCCTACATACTTGCATATTGCACTTGTTATATTACTCTATGTTGACAATTATCCATGAGATACACATGTTACAAGTTGAAAGCGACCGCTGAAACTTAATCTTCCTTTGTGTTGCTTCAATACCTTTACTTTGATTTATTGCTTTATGAGTTAACTCTTATGCAAGACTTATTGATGCTTGTCTTGAAGTGCTATTCATGAAAAGTCTTTGCTTTATGATTCATTTGTTTACTCATGTCATTACCATTGTTATGATCGCTGCATTCATTACATATGTTTACAATAGTATGATCAAGGTTATGATGGCATGTCACTCCGTAAATTATCTTTGTTATCGTTTACCTCGCTCGGGACGAGCGAGAACTAAGCTTGGGGATGCCGATACGTCTCCGACGTATCGATAATTTCTTATGTTCCATGCCACATTATTGATGATATCTACATGTTTTATACACATTATATGTCGTATTTATACATTTTCCGGCACTAACCTATTAACGAGATGCCGAAGAGCCAGTTGCTGTTTTCTGCTGTTTTTGGTTTCAGAAATCCTAGTAAAGAAATATTCTCGGAATTGGACGAAATCAACGCCCACGGTCCTATTTTCACACGAAGCTTCCAGAAGACCGAGGGGGAAAGGAAGTGGGGCCACGAGGCGCTGCCACAGCAGGGCGCCGCGGCCCAGCCTTAGGCCGCGCGGCCCTGGCGTGTGGGGCCCTCGTGTGGCCCCCCGCTTTGCCCTTCCGCCTACTTAAAGCCTCCGTGACGAAACCCCCAGTACCGAGAGCCACGATACGGAAAACCTTCCAGAGAAGCCGCCGCCGCCAATCCTGTCTCGGGGGATTCTGGAGATCACCTCCGGCACCCTGCCGGAGAGGGGATTCATCTCCCGGAGGACTCTTCACCGCCATGGTCGCCTCCGGAGTGATGAGTGAGTAGTTCACCCCTGGACTATGGGTCCATAGCAGTAGCTAGATGGTTGTCTTCTCCTCATGTGCTTCATTGTCGGATCTTGTGAGCTGCCTAACATGATCAAGATCATCTATCCGTAATTCTATATGTTGTGTTTGTCGGGATCCGATGGATAGAGAATACTATGTTATGTTGATTATCAATCTATTACCTATGTGTTGTTTATGATCTTGCATGCTCTCCGTTATTAGTAGAGGCTCTGGCCAAGTTTTTGCTCTTAACTCCAAGAGGGAGTATTTATGCTCGATAGTGGGTTCATGCCTCCATTAAATCTTGGACATTGACAGAAAGTTCTAAGGTTGTGGATGTGTTGTTGCCACTAGGGATAAAACATTGATGCTATGTCTAAGGATGTAGTTATTGATTACATTACGCACCATACTTAATGCAATTGTCTGTTGTTTACAACTTAATACTGGAAGGGGTCCGGATGATAACCTGAAGGTGGACTTTTTAGGCATAGATGCATGCTGGATAGCGGTCAATTAAATCTCATAATATTCATCATATCATGTATGTGCATTGTTATGCCCTCTCTATTTGTCAATTGCCTGACTGTAATTTGTTCACCCAACATGCTATTTTTCTTATGGGAGAGACACCTCTAGTGAACTGTGGACCCCGGTCCATTCTTTTACATTGAATACAATCTACTGCAATACTTGTTCTACTGTTTTCTCGCAAACAATCATCATCCACACTATACATCTAATCCTTTGTTACAGCAAGCCGGTGAGATTGACAACCTCACCGTTTCGTTGGGGCAAAGTACTTTGGTTGTGTTGTGCAGGTTCCACGTTGGCGCCGGAATCCCCGGTGTTGCGCCGCACTACATCCCGCCACCATCAACCTTCAACGTGCTTCTTGGCTCCTACTGGTTCGATAAACCTTGGTTTCTTACTGAGGGAAACTTGCTGCTGTACGCATCACACCTTCCACTTGGGGTTCCCAACGGGCGTGTGCTTTACGCGTCATCAGCGACCTAAAGATACGCGTAGGATCTGTAAACCGGGACGGAGGTACTAACATGCATGTGTTAGTACCTTCGAAGACGGAGATATCTTGGTCTTCCCCTCTCAGTGACACGCCTTAGAAGGACTCACTTCCAACACTTTGAGGATAAGGTTGCCATAAAGCTCATATTGTGGCTTGGGAATCATGTCTATATGGTGGGCCGTCCGACCCTTGTTAAGGCGGTGCTCACTTGCGTGGTCATCTACTTCATCATCACCGTCGTTGAGATTTCCAGGAGGCTTATGTAAATCGATAGCATTCGGAGAGCTTTCCTTTGGGCGGCATGTTTCAAGGTCATCAGAGTCAAGTGCAAAGTAAATTGGGAGAGAGTTTAAAGACTAAAGGAACATTGAGGCACCAGAATCCTCAACCTCGAAAGGTTTGGTTCGGTGCTTCGTTAGAGGTGGTTTTGACATGAATGGAAGGATGAATCTAAGAATAGGGTTGGTCTTGGGATCCTTTGCACCCCTCATGATCACAACCTCTTTGAGGCGGCCATGAAATTCACAATTGTAATTGGGAGGAAAACATTTTTTGGGAGGCGGCTTGGCTTGAGGGTATGCGACCTAAAAACATTGCCCCACTAATATTTGGGCTCTCCAAGAAGAAAAAGTGCACGGCTCACAAGGTTTGGAAGATGATTTTGGGTTTCCCGAATCAATAGCCAGAATAGACTCTCCGTTGATCACATATCTCAATTCTACAAGCTTTGGGAGTTGCTTGTCAATATGCATTTGGACGAGGAAACCTCGGATAACATCATGTGCAAGTCAACCAATCATGGTTCCTACTCTACAAGATTGGCATGCAAAATGCAATTTGTGGGACTCACAAGCTCTCCGCTCTCCGATGCCTTCATTGGTTTGGAAACTATGGGAACCTCCCAAGTGAAAGACTTTTGCTTGGTTTATTATCGACAACCGTGTTTGGATGGTGGATGAACTAGAACAAAGAGGATGGCAAAATTGTGAGCCTTGAAAGCTTTGTAACCGACAAAAAGAGTCGACCACTCATCTCTTATTCAAGTGGCAGTTCACCGTCAAGGTTTGCTCCTTGAAGACATGGCTTGGCCTCTATGACATCGACCCGAGGGGTAGGCATACCATTAACAGGGTCAAAGATTGGTGGACTGAGGCGATCCACAAGAGAAGACAATCAAGAAAAGTTTTGGCACCGCTTGCTAAGTTAGTATCTTGGGAGATTTGGAATGAAAAGAATAGTGGGGTTTTCCGAAACAAATCCGTTACTACGGCTATACTTGTGGCGAAGATCAAAGAGGAGGTGGAGATGTGGAGCCTCGTCTGAGCTAAAGCATTGTGTAATTTTTTACCGCGAGAATAGGCTTGTAGTTTGTGTCATGGCATGATGGACAAGATGTCTACATTGACCTTTTAGTAGTCAAGGCTTGGGTTGTAAAACTTGAAAAACTATTTAATTAATAAAAATGGAAAATCTTTTACCCTTGTTTAAAAAAACTAGATAGTTATGTCGGCTCAACACCACTTGACAACGTAGTTAATTTCATGAGGATGCATTGTAGTTCACTGGATTGTTTGAAAAAGTCTACTGGTAGAATCGCCTATATAAGCCCATGCTTGTGCTTGCTATCTCCCTCCAGAACAGGTAACAAACCAAGAGGAAAAGCTTAATTACGCTGCAGCTTGCGAAGAGCTAGCCATGGCACTCAGCCGCCAGGTCTTCAGCCTCATGTTCCTTTGTTTCCATGTGTTGTTACACACGTGGACCTCCGATGCGGCCGGATCATGGGTCCTTCAGGACCTCAACTGCTCCACCTCTGGCAACTACAGCTCGACCAGCGCCTACGCCGCCAATATCAACCAGTTCCTGTCCGCGCTCCCGGAGAATGCCGTGTCGAAGAACGGAGGCTTCTTCAACGGCACCGTTGGCGAGGGGCTGGACACCGTCTACGGCCTCGCCATGTGCCCCGCCGACTACTCGCGTGCTGACTGCAGCGACTGCCTCGCCGCCGCTGCCGGCAGCGACGCCGATGGCCTGCCTAGTCGCTGCCCCGGGAGTACCACCGTGATCGCCATGTTTGAACGATGCCTCATCCGCTACTCCAACGTCAGCTTCCTTGGCACACCTGAAATAGGTAACTATATTTTTTTTTAATTTCATGCAGAAGAAAGAAAGAAAGAGCTTTTAGTACTGAACACATTTTTGATAGAAAAAACTATGGTCAATTTTTTTATTTAAACTACACGTAAGCTTGATAAGAGCAAGTACGAGAACAAATTTGACACCGACGACCATGCAGGTGTAGCCTATGCCATCGACGGTAAACTCCTAAACACGGCGGCGGGGATGTTCGCCCCCACGGTGGAGCAGAATTTGAATGACCGGACCGATGATGCGATACTCGTGCCGCAGCGATTCGCCTCAAACTCCAGAGCCCCCTTCGTGCTCGTGCAGTGCACGTGGGACCTGCCACCAGACAAGTGCAAGGAGTGCCTCAACGAGCTAACAAAAATCGTGACTGACATTACTGTCATCAAAACAGACGGCCAGCGGAAGAGTTACAGCTGCACCGTCAGGTACAGCAACACGAGCTTCATGGTCGTGCCCTTCACCGCTCCTGCTTCTGCACCTCCTCCGCGATCCGTCGACGTCCCAACGGATCTTCCTTCTCCTGCTTCGTCCAGCTCCAGCAGCCGTGAGTAATCTACATCCATCGGCTCCTTATTTACCTGTGTCGTCTATCGACTACTACTTTCGTTCTTAAATATTAGACGTTTTGGGAGGCTGTTTTAGAGTATATGTGTACACAACCACAAGCACAAAAAATGATATATGCTAGAAACATATTCACAAGTAGTCGATCGACTGGTTTTTTTAAACAGGTAGTCGAGGCTTGATTATCGGAGGAGTGGCTCTTCTTGCATTGCTGGTGTTGGTGCTAATCTGGTCCGTCCTGTCATGGTGCATGTTGACACGAACACGCGACTCCTTTGGGTCCGAAACTAGGCTCAAGCCGGTCGAGTACCGCGACCTATCTATCGCGACAAACGGGTTCTCCAAAGAGAACAAGATCGGACAGGGTGGCTTCGGTGTGGTGTACAGGGGGGTTCTCAAGGAGAAGCCAGTGGCCGTGAAAAGGATCCTTAAGGACTCGAATGGAGAGTTCAAGGACTTCCTCGCGGAGTTGGGTGCCATCGACGGGACGGGCCACTTGAACGTGGTTCGTCTTGAGGGATGGTGTTGCAGCATAAACAACTTCATGTTCTGGTGGTTGCATAGGCAGAACCTCAAGCTCTTCCTTGTCTATGAACTTGTGAGTAACGGCAGCCTCCAGGAGCACCTGCACGAAAAGACGGAAGTTCTACCATGGGCAACAAGGTACATATCATTTTTCGTAACTAAACATTGGTACGCAAGAACGTATTATGTTTCTCATATGTATGTATGGATAAAATATTATTAATTGCAGGTACAAGATAGTGTTAGGCATAGGGTCTGCTCTTTGTTATCTCCACCACGAGTGCAAGTCATACATCTTGCATAGAGATATCAAACCAGCCAACATACTCCTAGATGATGAATTCAACGCCAAGCTTGGTGACTTCGGGTTATCCAGGGTCGCCCATAACAATGTCGCAACATCAGTGCAGACAATGGCTGTTGGGACCATGGGCTACATGGATCCACAGTGCATGAAAAATGGACAGGTTAATTTCCGCACTAGCTCCGACGTCTACAGCTTTGGGATCGTGCTTCTAGAGATAGCACATGGAGAAAACAACCCGGACCATGTTCGACAGCTGCAAAAGGATAAACCAGTAAAAACATTTGTGATGGAGGCCGCTGACAAGAAGCTAGCTGGAAAATTTGACGAGACGCAGATGGAGCGTATCATTCTCCTGGGCCTCCAGTGCTCTCAACATGAGGAGGACAAACGACCTTCACTCATTGGTGCAATGAAATTCCTAGAGAACGGCGGAGAGTTGCGCCCTGCCACACCTGATGAACGCCACGATACCGCTCACCTAGTTACTTTATCATGAGTCTTTAATTTTCTCTATTTGTTTCGGCCCTCGTTGGAGGGGTCTACGCTGTATTAAGCACATGTGAAACCTTCTCCCTTCCCTATGGCTGCTATATCAAATTCTGTTTACACAACTGCATGTATGTGTTATACATGTAACTTAATCGAGTTTATGAATATTTTTTTGTATCCAATTGTGTGTGCACAACTACATGTAAAACCTCCAACTTCCGTCTTTCTCTCCATTTTTTTAACTCAGCCATGAAACACAATCGCGTGCTAGTCTGGGGAACAAAAACTCTACAAGATAAAAATAACAAAAACATGAAGAAATCACCTTTCCAAGAAAAATCATTTCCTCGTTCAATAAAACCTATGTCTCTCCGAAAAAAAGACACTTTACTACAATCCAAAACTGAATCGGAGGTAATCTGCTTCACAGGAGATGTATTGCTACTTGTTTTGTGGTCACCATGCTATAGGTACTCTCTGATCCGGCCATTATGCACGTGGGTGCTTCAACAGTGACAGGCAATGCAGGGGTCGCCCTTCGACCATCAAAGGACGCGGTCAAGATAAGGCTTTCGCGGATGCCCTCCCAAGCGAAACTTCATAGCTCCCCTGGCACTGACCCGCCGTCAAGTAGCCAAAGATGAGAAACTTCCTAACCTCAACATCACCATGACGAGAGTGGAGGAGCTTGGAGCATTGGCCAGCGAAGATGAGCCCGCATGGCGAACGAATCGGGACCTTATTGAAGGAGTTACTCGGAACCGCCTTCTTCTCCCTCCATGGGAGAACCGCCAGCACCGGGCCTGGCCCAAGAAACGTAGCTCCAAACTTCACTTGCAAACCTTACTTGGAAGAATGCATGACCTCCTTGTTCCCACTTGCACCTACACCTGCCACCAGTGAGACGCAGTGAAGCTTAGGAGATCCGTGGCATGGAAGATCTGGTCGCTTGGATCCACTAACGTACCCTCAGGCTCCATATAGGTAAAACCCTAAACTAGACCTTAAACTAACTAACGATGTGATACCTTCAATTTGAATGTTTGAAAAAGATGAGCTAGATGGTATGGGACTTCTATCGTTGGAGTGCCGGTAGAGGAGTCCGATCACCAGAGTGCTGGCATGACCAATCTCGCTAGCATAGGTTGCCATTGTGGGGACGTCATCCAGTGGCGACTATAGTAGAAGCCATCGGCGGCCGGTGCCTAGAGCGCCAATGACCCTACGTTTAGAAACAAATTAACGATGTGGAGCAGTTTATCACAATAGCTTTAGCACAAATCATGACCTCGTTTTGGACTTCGGTTTGTACATACAGAGAAGAGAGCACCACACTAGCCCCTGGGTAGTCCTATTGACGCTTCAAAAGTCGTACCGCTAGTGTGTAGGTTTCGGTACTATGGACTTAGCCCAATAATCCTCTGCTCGCTTCGCGTGTCTCCAACGTCATGCGTGTTTTTTCCGGTAAACATTACGGTCAGGTGTTGTGTGTTCTGAATGTTTTTCAAATTTCTACTTCTCTAAAAATCTGAACCTTTTCAAATCTGAACTTTTTTCAAAATTTTAACATTTTCAAAATTTGAATAGTTTTAAATCTTAAGATTTTAAAATTTGAACATTTTTACAAATCTCAATGTTTTTAAAAATATGTCTTTTTAATTTAACCATTTTCAAATATTGATGGTTTTAGAAAATATTCGGTTTGATATATGTTCATATTTTGAAAAAGTTATGATTTTAAAAAAAAATCATTGTTTAGAAAAATTTAAGATTTCAAATATGTTCAGATTTTCAAAAAAGTTCAGAGTTCAAAAATATGATTTTCAAAATATTAAGATTTTAAAATATTCACATTTCTGTTAAAATTTTAAAAATGTTTAAATGCTAAAAAGAATAGAAAAGAACATAAAAAGAGAAGAAAGAAAGAGAAGAAACAAGAAACCAAAAACGTACACTCAACAATCTATAAGAGACAGAAAAAACGTTCCGCAATCACAATAAAACCTAGAAAAAATCGACCCGGCGAGATAGGCGATTTGCACAAAAATAACCTAAAAGTGAAAGAAAAGCACAGACTGACCCTCCGGCGAAACTATTTCACCCATCTAACCCTTTGGTGTGGCGCCCCTCACATCGGCGCCACACATGCCAGTGTGGCGCCCCTCCTGCCGGCGCCACACACCCAGCCGACGTGGCGCCATCGACGCTGAGCTGGTCCGCCGATCCGACGTGGCAGCATGTGTGGCGCCCCCCCCCCCCATCGGCGCCACACATGCACTTACAATTGCCCAAAACATACTGTGAGACAATTCGTCTGGGAAACTAGATTTGTACATGAACTCTAGACATGGAAACTAGATTTGAAATGGTTATGTATGTGTTCTAGATATGTAGGAACCCTAGATATGTAGGAACCCTAGATGTGTTGAATGAAATTTTACATGTATGTGTTGAAACCCTATGTATGTATGTGTTGAAATGTCTAATATTTGCCTAGCAAATGCATTCAAATTTGTTACATATGCCTATTATTTGTGATGGAATAACTCATATTTGAACCAAATATTTGTTGGAACCCTAGATATGAATGTATGTGTGTATGTATGGAACCTTATGTATGTATGTGGTGAAAGGCAAAATTGGAGCTTAGCAAATGCATTCTATTGTCTTACATATGTCTATTATGTGCCTAGGAATGGTATGTCTTACGAAATTCATATGTGTGATGTATTTGGATATGAACTCTCATGTATGTGTGATGTATAGGTGATTCGAAAGTTAGATATATTCTCATGTATGTGTTGCTCATTTTTGTTAGTGGAATGACTCATAATATGGTTGTGTAAACATGTAGGATGGTGTGGCTTCTGGATGAAGAGTACGACGGGGAGCACCGGGCTGTTCATATGACGGAGAGGGAACGGATCTTCACCCTTTGAAGATTCGTTACCATAGCACAGTGGATATACCCTATGACGAGAGGTACACGGAGTTCATCCAGCCTACCGGTCTTATGCCGTTCATATCCCTTGTAAGCCGTGGGGGGCCGAACATGAACCCCTCTGCACTCACCGCCCTTGTCGACCGGTGGAGGCCGGAGACTCACACCTTCCACCTGAGGGCCGGCGAGATGGCCCCTACTCTCCAGGATGTTTCCATGATCCTTGGACTACCTATTCAGGGCGAGCCACCGTGTATGAACACAGCTTCGATGGGTGGCGCGGACGATGGAGGACCTTATTGGCAGTGGCTCCTCCGGCGCCAGCAGAATCCAAAGGAGAGAGTTCCCGCCGGCGCGTCTTTCTCTTGGATCGGACTAACTTTGCAGTAATGCCCGGAAGGGGCCAACGAGGACACTCGGAGGACGTACGCCCGCGTGTACTTATGGTACATGATTTCGAGGACTCTCTTTCCCGACGGGGGGGGAAGCTGGCCCATTGGTGTTGGGTGAAGGCGCTTACTGTGTTGGACAACCGGTGGAGTTGGGGAACAGCGGCACTTGCCTACCTCTACCGGCAGGTGATGACTTGTTCTATGTACTATTTTCCCATAGTAGTGTGCTAGACAAAGTAGTAACCAAATGTCTTATTACGCAGTTGGACGAAGCTTGTCGCAGGACTGGGAGCAGGACTGGGAGCGGCGGTATTGGTGGATGCTTGCTCCTAGTTTCCGTATGGAGCTGGGACCGCATATCAGTTGGGCGGCATAGGATACTCAACGAGAGGCCATGGCCTCATCACCATGAGAACCCTGATCGGGAGCCCACTTGGGCATACCTTTGAGACAATGTCTCGGAGAAGACAAGCGATCCAATGGTCATGTACAGGCAGTACACTGCGGAGTTGGACACTCTTACCGCTGAGCAGGTAACCGATCACTCTTTTGCAATCCTAGTTTTCATTGATTCTACTGGCATGTTCTAAATTCTGAAATATTTGTATGGTGCAGGTGGAATGGGAGCCATATGGTACCTACTACCGTATTGGCGCGGGGATGGCTGACCTCAACCGCAAGTGCACAGAGGAGGAGCTGTTCTGGCGGATGCGCTACCCACTCATATGCATGTGGCTTGTTGAACACCACCAGCCGCACAGAGTGATGAGACAGTTTGGGCTGTATCAGGAGTGCCCACCTCAGTGGCAAGACACGGACAAGGCGCTTCATAGGTAAACTTCTGGAATCATGCGACGGAAGATTCTTGATAGAAGAGGTAGAATCTAACTTCTTGATTCTTGCAGGCTTGATAGGCAGCGGCCGAGGAAGATCACAAATTGGCCAGTTCATCATAGCGGCCACGTCGCAGCGTTCCTACACTGCTTGGAAGCGACACGGACTGCTGGCCCTGTGGAGATTGTGCCTCACGACTTGGCCGCTTTCAACAACTACCTTCAGTGGTTCCATGAAAACACGCGTATCGAGTTAGTGAAGCGCGCGTATGCTGACTACATCTTGGACGACCCCATCGAGTTCGATGAGGTTGCGCAAAGCCAGCACGACACCTATGCTCGCAGAGGGAGATCGACTTCTATTGCTTCCGAGCTGAACTTCGTGGTAATGAATTCTCTCACTAAATAGTACATCATCTAGATTGCCATGTGTTCGCTTAAATTGTGTATGCTATGTTTGTCATAGCGGTCGGAGATCCAAAAAACGGTTGGCGAGTGCGAGACTATGTGGGACCAGAGCGGGAGAGATGAAAAGCCTGTCGGACTGTTGCGCCATTTCATTAAGGTATGATCACCAACTTTGAATGTACGCTATTATGTTCTGGTGGCTTTGTAACCATGAGTTCCATGACGCGTAACACCGCACGAAAGATGCGGCGGTTAGCCAACTTGCTAGGTTGCCGCGAAGGCGAAATCCCTACATCCTCCTCTTCTGAAGAACTGCAGGTATGGACTATTTTGTTGCTGTCAAACATGTTCTTACTAATTTCAACTTTTGTAATCTCATGTGTTCATGTTTGTGAAGATTCCTCCTGACGACGACTTGATTCTGAGTCAAAGCATACCTCCAAAGCATACCTCCAAAGCATACCTCCAAGCAAGCCCCACGGTCAGCTTACCAGTTGAAGCCAAGGGGCAATGCTCCAAAACGGTACACTCCGGAAGATTATGTCACCCGGGGAAAGAAGGTTGTCATTGAGGGGGATGAGGGGCCGGTGCGGAGATCATCTTTGTCGAGGATGAGGAACGACGAGCCGTTCTCTTCAGAGGAGGAGGAGCAGCAGGAGCAGCAGGAGCAGCAGGAGCAGCAGCAACAAGAGCCACGGCAGCGGACGAAGAGGATGGCCGTCCGGAAGCAGCCCGTGAGGACGACACGTCGAGGACGACACTAGAATGTGCTCCGTGTTGTTGTGAACTCTATCTTCATAAGTATCGACTTGTGAACCCTATGTGATTTCGAACCATGTCTGTAATGCTACTTGTTGTTTGAATCTACTTGCTATGATGTGAGCTATGAAGTGTTATATGTGTATGTTCTGAAATTGCTACTTGTTGTGTCCAATGTTGTGTTGAAAACTGTTGGAATATGGTAGGATTTTTCATGCTTTTAACACAAGTCAATGTGTGGCGCCCTCCACATTGGCGCCACACTGCATTGTGTGGCGCCCGTGCCATCGGCGCCACACATGCCAACTTATATCAACTTTTGGATCGAAAACATCCAGGGGCTCCGGACGATAAGTCCTTAGCCGTTTTGGCGAGGCTCTTTGTGTGGCGCCCGTGGCATCGGCGCCACACGTAGAGCCTCGCAAAACGGCTAAGTCCCAGACGAATTGTCTCACAGTATGTTTTGGGCAATTGTAAGTGCATGTGTGGCGCCGATGGGAGGGGGGCCGCCACACATGCTGCCACGTCGGATCGGCGGACCAGCTCAGCGTCGATGGCGCCACGTCGGCTGGGTGTGTGGCGCCGGCAGGAGGGGCGCCACACTGGCATGTGTGGCGCCGATGTGAGGGGCGCCACACAAAAGGGTTAGATAGGTGAAATAGTTTTGCCGGAGGGTCAGTCTATGCTTTTCTTTCACTTTTAGGTTATTTTTGTGCAAATCGCCGGCGAGATAGAACCGAAACCGGAATAAGCATAAAATAACTGGGCCAAAAGTTTCTAGAACTTCCCTAAAACCGGAAGTAATTTTTTACACTAAAATCCTGCTAGGCCGGCCCGCTTCGGATGATCAGCAATGGGAGGGGTAAGCGTAGGCACTCTCTGGTTCGCGCTGAGCATCAAATACGAAACGCTCTAGCGCCCAGTTAGGGAGGGTCTCAAGTCGCTGCTTCAACCTCCATGCCCTAGATTAGACTAGCCCAGCTCTTCATTTTTTCCTGATGGAATGTTGCTGCAACTTGAAATTTTAGGGCCCCAACAACCAGAGTAAGCTTATTGGTAGAAGTTAACTAGTAGCACGTCCTACTAGATGATTACTATTTGGCGCTCGCTGCGTCGGATATCACAGCGACGCCTTGTAACCACTGGTTTGGTAAGTGGCATGGCCCATGTAGGTTCTTTTCACATCGACGAGCACCCCCTCTAAAAGCATGTCCATCAGCCGCGTCAAAAGACCATCCGCGCGGTAGAAAACCACCAGTTTAGTGCGCCGGTGCCGAAATAATTTGCTCCAACAAAACCGTCAAAATATTGCATGCGCTAATTTTTTTGCCGCGCGCGGTATAAAACGGCACGCGCGACGCGTCGTCAAACGCCGCTGAAATCTCGCATGCCGCGCCCACGCGGCCTCACGCCTGCCACGCGCACCACGGACACCGACACCGCACCGCCGCCATGCCCCCCCAGCGCAACTCGTTCGGTTTCATCGGCGTGCGCACCCGCCCGAGCGGCACCTTCTATGCGGAGATCTGCGTCGGCGGCGCTCGCCTCACCCTCGGCACGTTCGACACCGTCAAGCAGGTGGCGCGCGCCTACGACGAGGCGGCATGGCGCCTTGGGCGCCCCCGCCAGCAGCTCAATTTCAAGGACTACGATTCGCTCATGGAGGCGGACTTCTTAGCCGGCTTCGACAGCCTCGTCACCATCGAGCAGCGCCACTGCCAAAAGCAGCTTCAGCGCCGCCTCGCCATTGTGCAGGCAGATGAACACGCCATGGAGGTGTGGGATGCCGCCTTCCCGCAGGACGTCCTCGACGAGTGTGCCTTCTACGCGCAGAAGAAGGCTGAGGGCATGGCGGAGAAGGAGGGCATTCACACGCGCAACCGGTTCATCGAGGTGCGGGAAGCTGGCCCGTTAACGATGGACGACAACGAAGAACGTTGGATGGATTTGTTCACGACCGAGCTGTCGGAATCGTCGGAATCGGACTTTGACTTCTCCGATTAGATGTTTGTATTGTATCCGTTTAATTGTCGTTCTTGTCGTCGTTTTATAAACATATTTTAGTAGTATGTTTGATCTTCTTTTCAATCAATATGTATGCAAATCTTGTTTCGGGCGTTGTCAGCGCGTCTGATAAAGCGTTGTTTCCGCGCTGTATTTTTTCCCGCTTCTAGAAAACTTAGAGACGTGCCGCGCCCAAAAAAGCGAAAATCAGCGTTGTATAAAAAAATTAGTGCACCAAAGGTACACGCGTCTGTTGGAGATGCTCTAAGCTTCAGGCGGGTTTCTTTTTATTCCTTATTTTCTTTTTCGATTTAATTGTTTTTTCCTTCAAATTTTTTTTGCTCGTTTATGTTGTTTCCTATTTCTTCTTTGTTTCCCTTTCTTTCCTTTTATTTCATTTTTATTTTCCTTTTTTTCTTTTTCTTCTTATTATTTTCTTATTTATTGTCTTGTTTTAATAGAAAAATGATAATATTTGCATGACAAGTGACAAATTAAATCACGTGAATAGTATTTTGAACTATGTGAATTTTTTGAACCTGCTAACATTTCTTTATAACCGTGTGAACTTTGTTTTTGAACTCGCAAACAATTTTCTCAATCATGTGAAACATTTTTCAACTAGACCAACATTTTCCTCTCTTAATAACACATTTTGAACTCGCGACATTTTTTATAACCGCTTGCACTTACTTTTTCGAACTCTCTTAATAAACTGATGAGCACTAATGCACTATCATATTTTACGAATATTTTATGAACACGCCAAACGTGAGAACTTTTTTTAAATGGATGAGCATTTTTTCTTCTATTGCGAACATTTTTTGATTCGTGAACAAATTCATGGACATTTTTAATAGTTCTTGAGCATTTCTTAAATTCACGAACATATTTCAAATTCCTAAACATTTTTAAAATTCTTGAATATTTCTAAATACATGAATACTGTTTCAAATCTGTGAACATTATTTAAATTTATGACCTTTTATTTATCCCCAAACACTTTTTATTTTACCAAAATATTAAATTAACGGTAAATGTAGTATTAACAAAAGCGAAGCAGAAACCATTTTAAAGAGACTAGTACAAATGCTCGTGCATTGTTACGGGTTCTCAAATTTCATTTCTCAATGCATATACATAATTCACAGCTGACTATAAAAATTCAAAAGAAATTAGAGATATCATAATGTAGGTAGTCAAAATCCCGATCCTATTACCGAAATCCTATGATTTGCGATCTTACCCAAACCCCACTATGAATCCCAATCGGGTAGAATCAATGTTGAGTCCCGATCCAAATTATAGAATCCTTTACAATAATGTAGAATCTTGATCCTTTTTAAGGATTTTTTGATTCTACTAACTGTTTATTTTCCCATCCTCTAAGCTAAGGCTTACTAGTTAAACATTGCAAGCCCTTTTCACTTGCTTCAGTACCCTTTATTTACCTACCAAACTTCAAATGATCTATCTCTAGAATATTATTGCTAGAAGCTTCATGGATTATTATTTTTTATCTCCATTATACTATTAAAAAACTGTGTGCTTGATAAAAATATCTTCTTTGAGTAAGTATGGTAGGATCCCAGATTCTACGATTCGATACTACGACTCGATTCTTCCTGATGAAAATCGACTCAACTCTGAATCCAGACTCTGACTACCTACTGCAGCATGATAATATCGAACGCAATAACAAGACAACATTGTTGTGCATCTACGTAGTTTCAAGAGGTCATCTTGTTTCTCTTCCGCGGTAAGTCCCACGCCCATATTCTGGGCATGTCTATTATGAAAAGAAGAGTAGCAGATTATATTGGTACCAAATTAACAAACCATACAAACAGATGGATATTAAAGGTAGTTTGGAGTTAGGATGCTTGAGCCATCTGACAATATATTTATCGAAAAGATTTTTTGATTGACAACCAAAATCAGAATAATTTAGGTGACACCAAACCACCTACTAAACCTCCTACAAGAGTGCCATTTTCCACCACAGCGGATCTTTGGCAAGATAGTCCTTGTCCTGGCTCCTACATTTGGTCAAAGAAAAAAAAAGTACATTAAATCTGGATGGATGAAAAATACTTTGCAAAGATTTATCATGGAAGTAGTATTAGACGGCATACCACCACCCTTGGAAATGCTATAACAATACACTCTCTTAGAGAAAAATTAAATTAGAGCTGGTAAAGTACATACGAGATGTCCCATGCATGTGTGATTGATTCGATCTTCAAGTAGCTGAGTAGGGAAATTTCTTGTAGGGTCTTCCCTATTCTCATATGTCAGACATAACGATCAACAATAATAATAAAATGTGGTTCTCGAAGTGTTAGTGCCCAATTTCAGTAAGCAGAAGCGACTATTTGTGCGAAAAATGGAACTACTTAGTCCCATCCCACCTAATTCTCTATGGAGGGCGGCTGGAAGACTTGGCAAGTCACCTCATCTCCTCCAAAATGAAATAGGACACGACGGAATTAACCGATCAATCAATCTGAACAATAGATTTTCTCCATTGTTGCTTTCTATAGAATACAAGAAATATGTAAACTCTAAAACATCAATGTTGTTCTTCTCAATGAAATGTCTGATGGTATATTAAGGAACATTCGAACAGTTAATAGTAATGTGAAAAAGACAAGATGGCTTGCTTCATATAATGTTGAAATTAGAAAAACTAATGTTGAAATGTCTGATGGTACAATATTCTTCTTAGTGGTAATACTATGGAAGTACCTTGTATTTACTGCTTCTAGAATAAATTGTGCTTTAGACCGTTGGTATCATTCCTCCTCCCGCAAATTGCTATATCCGCATTTAATTGGCTTTGTAGATCAATCTCTTGTGCGGTCAGCGGGCGTACTTTTGTTAGATCCTCTAGGTTATCTATAATAGATGAAAGTCATTACTTTTCTATCTTAAGTAACTCTGAAGTATGATGAGCCCAACCAGACACGTGTTTGCGTAAACGACGCATTTTGTTATTCTACCTCTATTTCGGAGTATCACCAGCAATAGATCTTTCCCAAACCCTTTTGACCATGGCATGAAAGCCTTCCCGCCGTAACCACCCAAGCTCAAACTTGAACCGGGTGAGTAGATGGTGGTCTGCCGAATCCAGTGGTCAACAAGATGGGAATATGATCCGACAGACCTACAATACTTTCCGAAGCACGTTCGGAAATCATAGGGAAATTTGATTTCCAATTGATATCCATCAGTACGCCATAGAATTGGCACTTGATCACGGGTAAAATTGGAAATCATCTGTCCTGAATTTCATCATACCTCTGGCTTGACTAAACCGAACATGCTACAATTTTGCAAAGGTTCCTGCAGTTTCTGTATTTACCTGGCTATAAGTTCCATTTTAGGGGACAAAAGAAGTTGATATAGATATGTGCACGTTGAGATGCTGTCGTGACTTGTGACACTGACCAGAGTTGACTTTATCATCACACCAGAAAGTGGTGCGCATGTCACCTGCTACTTCCTTGCCTGGACTAGAAGTTCAGTACTCCAGGATTCGACGCAAAATCAGTTGCAGGTATGAAGTGATGGTACTTGCAAGCTCTCAAAAGGCTGTCTGCTTTTTTACCGGAACCGGAAGAATTCACACAACTGCTAGCTAGCTAGCTAGCTATAGATCGCAACCGACACACCACACCCAACTTTACACATTGCAGATTCTTTTCAACCTACGGGCGAGGCATTTCAGCGTCCGAAAATATCCCCGTGCGTCCGTTTGTCAGCCGAAATGGTCGAAATCGATCGCGCGTTCATTTGCGTCGGGGGTGGCTCCAGCGGCACGATGTATTTTTTTCTCGAATTTCCATTTTTTATAACATGAAAACATAATTTACATAGTTGAACACATGGGAAAAAAAAACCTAAACGCAGATGCGCCTACTGGTTCTCCTCGTCGATGTCGATCACGACGAGCTCCGGTACCGCCCACAGCCAGTTGAGAACCGGCGGAACGTACGCCAGGCACGTCGGCGGTGCTGGAGGTGGAGGAGCCCAGGCCTGTGGTGGAGGTGGATGTGGAGGCGCCCAGGCCTGTGGCGGAGGTGGAGGAGCCCAGGCCTGAGGTGGGGGCCCCCACGGGTTGTACGGCGGAGGTGGAGGCGGCGGTTGTGGCGTGGCCGCGCCGGTCGTAGGGCTTCTTCCTCCGACAGGCCCGGCGGCATGATGCCGGTGGCGTACCGGGGCAGCGGCGGCTGCACAGGTCGGTCGTTCTCCAAGACGAGGACGCCGAGCCTTGTGATCTCGTCGTCCGTCAAGTTGTTCGGGTACTCAAACTTCCGGCCCTCCGCCATGGCCAACTGCCATTCCTTGAAGATGCACGCGACGTAGTCGTCGCTATCGTCCTTGGCCTCCTCGTTGTGGTACGCCAGCGCCTCGTTGTAATCGTCGTCGTCCTGCGCAGGTGTCGGCGCTTGCTGCACACGCGTCGGTGCCAACTGTCTTCGACGACGAGGCGCCGGTGGACGGTCGAAGGGAAAGTCCATGTCGCCCATGAAGCCCGTCCTCCTCCTCAGATCCCTCTCGGACACGAGATACGTGCGCCAGCTGTCGGAGTCCATGTCATAGGCGGGATCGGTGCAGAGGTCCGACGGTAGGTACCGCCTCCTTCGCCGGATATCGGCGCTCCTATCTGGCTCGCGCGCAGGCACGGGAGGGACGGGCACCCGGCGGTAGCTGAGCCGCCAGCCGTCAGGCATGTGCACGTCCTCCCAGGGCTCGCACGGCGTCCAGTTCCGGTGCACCAGCCTCCCCACGCTGACGGGCAGCGGCACCCTGTTCGGCCGCTCCTCCTTCGTGGTGCCGCTGTCGGATGCCTCGAAGTCGTTCTTCTTCTTTCTCATGGTGCTACGACGGTGGTGGTAGGAGTGGAGGTGTGGGCGATGGAGGAACGATGCCGGTGGACTTTTAAGACCGGTCGCGCGCGGGAAACGATGTCATTGTAGGCTATTCTGGATGATGTAACTATTCTGTGATTGTGAGGCGGCAAGTTTCTTACGCACTCTTTTCCTTATCAGAATACCTAAGGGGACTGGAAGGTTTTTAATGAGGCGACTTGCTGACCTAATATATTTACTTTTTACCTCAAAAAAAAGTATAGATTGGACCTTCCTCGAGGGTGAAAATTTAGGATCTGACAATACTGGTTAGACCGAATGAAGGTAGTGTTTGTGCACATCGTTTTTTAGAAACTTTTTTTCAAAGCTGAGATATCTTCACCGCTGGTGGTGCTATTGTCGTTGCGAGTTTCTAACTACTTTGGCGGGTTCTTTTTTTTTCGCTGTATGCGTCCTGGATGTTTACCTAGTCATCATGTTATTGCAGAGGTAGAAT
>NC_061512.1:132349935-132407915 GCF_022539505.1 Lolium rigidum
TAACACGAACCGGTACGAAAGCCCCTCCCAAACCGGTACCAAAGCTCCTCGCCCACCTGAGCCCTCAAACCGGTACAAATGGCCCCTTTAGTACCGGTTCGTAAGGGAACCGGTACCAATGGCTTAGATGGATGAGAGGTTTTCTACTAGTGCAAGGCTTTGGCTGTTGTAAAAGTTTTATCACGTGAATCATCTGCATTGGAGAATTTGCGGCGGTAAAACTTCTCTCCGTTAGTGTTCATCTTTTTTCTCTGGAAATAGCTTAGAAAAGCATAACGAACACACCATTAGTACCCTTTTTTTTTTAGAAGAGAGCCATACCATTAGTATCTGCTCCATGTCTAACACGTCAACACCTATTTTTATATGAGTGATTGTTTGGTTGTGACATTTTTTTCAACCTTCACAGGTCATCTACAATGTAGTACGTGTACAATTAAACTATATTTACACCTATCAACTACTCTAAAATATATACTACCTCGGTACCTCCATCCCGGTTTATAGTCTGGCGTGTATCCCTACCTCATCAATATAACCAATATAATGTAAATTGTGTAACATAAAAATTATACCGTTATAAAGTATATACCATCTTAGGTTTTCAATAATATATATATATATATATATTGTAATATATAGATCATATTATGTTTGCCAGATTGATAATCTAGGAATACGCGCCGGACCAATAAACCAAAATAGAGGTACCCGAATAGTCAAAGACTTCAATAGCAGATACATGAAGTCAGCACTTTTGAATAGGTTATGTAACTAACAAGGCAACCACCCATCCATACTAATTCTGGCCTTTTCTGTAGGTTTATTTAACAAAAGTATATGATTCCTCTGCTTTTCAATAGATGACCTGAGAGGGGAGAATGGATTTACGTAGCTCAGACTACATGGAGGTCCTTTTTAAACCTCTGAAAATTAGAATTCAAACATTTCAAACAAAATAAAATTAGGATCTAGATAGTATCGTAATCTGACAGTGTGTAAATTTTCAGATCAAATATGTTGTATTTAGGGCTCAGAAAAATGAGAAATCTGTATTTTGTCCTGATTGAACAGTAATGAATAGTACACTAGTATCTCGATTTTGTCATTTTTATTGAGGGTCAAATACAACGTATTTCATTCCTAAAAATTTACACAGTGATAGAATACAACATTGTATATGTTCTCTTATTTGTTTCAGAATTTTTTGAAACTTTGAAATCAAATTTTATAGTTTCAAAAAGAAAAAAAGGCTACACTTGGGGTTTTTGAGTGAGAGGATGAATAGGTTATAGGTAGTTTGTCGTTGAATAGGTAGGCTGAATATAAATGTGAGAGTGCAAACTTTGTGTTTTTATTAGGGAAATATATATGCTGATTTTGAATGAAAAAAATGCACAAACACAAACCATGGTAACAACATTGAGTACACCAAAGTTAAGACTTTTCTAATTTTATTTTCGATTTTTCAAAATTACTCTTCATCCGGGTTTATGCTCCCAGAAGCTAAAACTCCATGCCCGTTTCTTCCATCTTACTAATGTAAACATTTTTAATTAGTAGTTAAAGTTAACTTATTTTGACTATGCACTTTTGAAAGTAACCTAGTAAGCGGCACCTAAATGTTTAGATGTTTAAATCTTAGGTTGGTAAATGTAGGCGGGTAGCATTTCATAACAAATCGATCTCTATGTTTTGGTCAGTTATGTGACGTCGCCCACAATAATCGGTTCACACAGGATGAATTGTAATCATTGTGCATATGTATACTAGTCCTTCTATGTAAGAAATAAGAAAAGACAATAGACTTTGAACTAAAAAAACAAATGATACAAGGGAAAACGAACATAAAAGAAATGACAGTGTTTCAACTTGCTGCAAGGGGTAGTGGATTATACTAGTTGCAATACAAGGGACTTTGAACTACTAATGCAAGGTAAATATACAAAGGATCTCGCCATTTGATAATTTTTTCATAAAGATCTGGCCATTTGAGTTAATAAAAAATATATTTCCTTTGTCCTATAATATAAGATATTATTACAACAAATATACCCACGGAATGATTGCAATAATATGATATGGATGGAGTACATATATGATATGTCAACAACTGATGCGTACGATCGGTGAAGAACTATGTCTTTGGGCAACATGCACAACCAGCCTTCAGTAGCTTTGCTAAGTTGGGCTTCTCAATGATCAATCTACCTAGGCTCAGGGAATTGGTTATCACATGGGGCTTTTTTACATGGTCAAATAACCATAAGACCCCACTCTCGAAAAGTCAGATAGAGTGCCGGTTTAAAGGGGTTAGGAGGACATTTTCCCACTGGCAATGGTACAAAAAGCAGTGAGAGATTGTTCTAATGCGAAACCTCCCGCAAACTTTTGATATGAGCATTTTTAGGAAAAGGAGGTAGACTTTTTGTATAGAGTAAAAAAGGATGTCTTATTACTGTCAAGGAAAAAGACTCTCTTAGTTTTTCTATTTTAAATTTAGAAAATATGAAGGATGCTCTTAAAGGATGGGGAATAAATTTAAGGCTTAATCAGTTAAAAGGAAACAAAGAGATTCTTGTGCATTTACAAGATTTGGAGATCTTAGAGGAACTTCATCATTTATCCTCTCAGGAATTGGGTTTTAGATCAAATTTTTAAAAAGAGTTGTGGTGTATCTATGAACCTGATGAATTATTTTGGTATCTAGTAGGTCTAATGAAAATTGGTTGTTAAAGGGAGGAAATAATACTGAATACTTTCATAGGGTAACTAATGGCAGGAAAGGAAACAAATTACCAATTTTAGACTTCACTCATAGGACAAGGAAATAGTTGGTGATGTGGAGATTTTAGAGCATGCAAAAATTTATTATAAGTACTTGTTTAGACATGCTAGCAATTCCTATTTAAATTCAGATCCAGACCTATGCTGGAAGAAGAAAAACCTACACTTTTGAAAGCTTGGAGCTGTGTAGACCATTTGAAGAAGAAGAAATTAGATCAGCCATTTTTCAAATGAAAAAAAAACAAAGCAGCATGACCTGATGGTCTTCCTTCAGATTTTTTTCAATTTTGTTGGAGCGTTATTCAAAATTATTTGGTACATATGTTTGAGGAGTTCCACTATCGTAGGTTGGACTTGACTAGATTTATTTCTAGTGTGATTACTCTGATTTCTAAAAAGAAAGGAGCTGATATGATACACTTGTTTAGGCCTATTTGTTTATTGAATGTGTTTTTAAAGATTTTGTCTAAGGTGCCTTCAATTTTTTCCGACTCTGCGAATGATAAAATTGTGGTCTCTTGTCAAGTTGCCTTTATTAAGGGTAGAAAAATTATGGATGGGGTTATATCTCTGCTTGAAATTTTACATGAATCTAGAATTAGAAAGTATGGGGTGGTGTTCAACTTTACTTTGAGAAATCTTATGATAAACTAAATTGAGTTTTACTGTTTAAAAGTTTGACACTTGGTGTGGATGGATGAATAAAGTGGTTGTTGGAGGTATATTATGTATTAGAATCAGTAACTCTTTAGGGAGAGACTTTGGCACTTCCAAAGGTGTGAGACATGGGATCAAATATCCTGTCTTATGTTCAATGCAGTTGGAGATGTTATAGCTAGAATGTTTAGGAAGGTAAAAAATAATGGTTCGATTAAGGGGTTGGTCCCACCTATTGTTAAGATTGGAATCTGTATTGTACACTATGCTGATGACAATGTAGACATGTTTCAAGGAAGTTTAGACATGGCTATAAATGTCAAAATTCTTTTATATATGTTTGTAGATATGGCTAGTTTTAAAATTAACTTTGACAAAAGTGAAGTAATTTTGGTTATGGAAGATAGTATAAAACTGAAACAGTATGATGAAGTGCTAAACTGTCAATTAGGCTATTGGCCCATGAAATACCTAGGTGTTCCTATTCGTGGATCTAGAATTAGGATTAGGGATTTGAATTTTATTGAATAAGAACCTTAAAACACCTGGACGGCTAGCAAGGGGGATCCATGTCTTTGGGTGGTAGAAAAGTTTTGATCGACTCCTCTTTGAATGGAATCTATACTTATTACATGTCTATGTTTAAATTCCCTGTAACTTTTAGTGAAAGCATTTAAAATTACAGGGAAGATCTGACAAGGTGGACATTTTGTTAGGAAATATCATATGGTAAAATGGAAAATTCCATGTAGACCCAAGGATAGAGGGGGTGTGGGTATTAAAAACCTTGATAAATGATCATTAGTTTGCTATGCAAATGGTGGTGGAAATTAGAAAATCATGAGGGTTTGTGGAAAGAAATCATAGAAGCTAAATACTTACAGAACATGCCCATTGCTTTGGTGCACCATAGACAATTGACTCTGCTTGTTGGTCTGATCTTTTCAAAGTGAAACACTTTTATTTGGAGAATATACACATGAGGGTTGGTAATGGGAAATCAACCAGTTTCTATGATGATGCTTGGTGCACATCTGATCCTTTAAGGAAGTTACACCCCAATCATTATATATGATATTTTTAATGAACAAACACTTTTTATTTCAGAAGCCCGTGCTTTAAACTAGCAATTCACCTTTAAAATAGGGTTAAATGGCCAACAACAACAATTTCTCGCAATACTTTGCTTGGATTGCGAGGTTGTATCCTAGGAAAACTAACTTGCAAGTGGTGGGGTATCACGGCTTTGTGCTGGGCAATGTGGAAACTGAGTAGGGCTTACTTTGAAAATAAATTGATGAGAAAACCAGCTGAGATTTTTTTGCTATGCATGTTCCTTCTTGAAGTATTAGGTTGGTTTGCAATAGGGTGTTGACAAAGAGGATGTCCTAGCAGGTGCTCAAGCTCTCCAGGCGCTGGCGCTCTCGCTTCAAGCAACTTCATCATCTCGGAGGATGATGCGGGTTGAAGATCTACCGAAGTCGGTACCTGATCAAGATGGTGAAAACTGAAGAATGTGGTGAAGAGCTGGTGATGCCTGGTCCCGACAACATCTAGAGATGCTTTAATCCAGGTGTTGGTGTCGTGATACCACAACTTATAACTGTTTGAGATAATTCTTGCTCTGTTTGTTGGTTGTCTCGAAATTTAGAAGTTTAGATGTCCTTAAAAACTTTTCTTCGAAAAATTGCCTCTGAGGTTGTCTGCGTTGTAGGTGTGGTTTAAGAAGTTGGTTTGGTTTCGAAAGAAGTGAAGATTATTCAGGTGAATCCTAGAGGTGGTTTCTTTTCTGTTTTTTTTTCTTTTTGTTTTGGTTTGCAGGCTGAGTACTGCTCCTTATGGAGTTGGTTTTGTAACATAAATGTACTTTGTTTTGTTATGTGTTGATAGTGGAAACTGGACTTATGCTCCATATGGAAAAAATATTGGGCTTCCATGAAGTTATTGTCTACTTGAGCCTCTCTCCTTTTGCTTCTTTGTGATAATAAAAATATATCTCCGAGAATTAATTGGAACCATGAAGTGGAATTTTTTCCATCTTTTATTTCCCTCAAAGTTAAATATTATAACAGACCCTCCTTTACCGGATCATAAGTTTGTAACGAAGGAGACTACCCACATATGTGCTAAAAGGAGATGTTTCTTCCTTTGAGTTGGAGGCTACCGTTTTCTTGCATATTTGGTGTACATTTCTACAAAACCGTTGCTTTTGTTCTAAGAGCATCAATATAATTTGGATTGCTAAACTGGGTATAGGAAGAGGAGAGGGAATGTTTTTCAATTAAAAAATTGTTCCAAGAATATCCCTAGAAAATTATGCAATCTAGAGGGCGATAGGGTTCAGATCTAAGGACTACATTTTAGGAGTTTTTCAAATCTGGCTTTGGATTGGCATATTTGATAATCCAACTAAAAATATAGCGAGCTTATATCAATGCTCTTGTAGATGTTCTAAATAAACTAATGGCGAGCTCAATCTTACATACATCATCTGATTTGTACCCTCCAGTTAGACAAGACGGGGAAGACAAGTTCAAATTTTTAAAAAGTGGAGTTGACCTGGTCACTAGGAGCCAACGAGTAGTTGGAGAGAAACTGAAAGTTGAATCGGCTGTACACATCGACTCCTGTAATCTTGTTTCATTGGCGATTATGAATTATTATACAACATTTTCTTATCATCATAGTCCGCTTAGATTAGATGTACACTTGATATACAAGTGGAAGTTTGATGTTAGTTAAACAGCTAGCAATACCCGAAGACTTGACTAGTCGCAGTTTTGAATTGGTTATGTCAACGCCATTCATACTTATCTTCGCACCGCCTATTTAACAGAAATATATGATTCATCCGTTTGTAAATAATGAGGCTTTAGAGATTAACACAAAATCCAGTATACAACTTTGAGTTGTCATATGCATATTCCATTGGAAAATTTAATCCGATGACACTGTTTCCAACTTACTAATATAAATATCTAGATCCTCTAAGCCTTGGACATTCATATATTCTTGGCAAGCACATTTGAGAACTATTGGATGTTTTGGTCTATAATAGGCGACCTGTGCAAACCATTTTTAACGCAAGTTATAGAGGAATACACAATGTCAATATTGGTATTGAAATGATTATACTAGGCAATTTTGTGCTTATTTTTTTTATTTCTTGAAGGGAATGGATGATTTATCGTGGTCCAAGACTGGAGACAAAACAACATTCAGTAAAACCCAATTAGATCAGTGGCGGGCAATAAAAGAGCAGGCTGGGTGCAGGCGCTTAAGAACAAGTGCCATCGCAAAAGGAAAACTCTGGCCGCCTACAACCTTTCACCGGCGTTGTGCCCGTAAGACAAAAGGTGCGTCACAACAAAACTTATCACTCACAAGTTATTTGACAGGCAACTAAGAGGCGGACATCAGTGAAAAAACCTTTCGGAGTTGAGTCCTAACTCCTGCGGGTGCTACTACTAACGCCTGTCAGCGATGAAAAATAAACAAAACCCCCTTTTGGTCCTCACTGACAGATTTCTTAATGCCCGTCAGCGACAGGCCATCGAAAACAATTGATTCTGTATAGGTGCAAAGTCCTTTTGTCTCTCCCTTGCCCTTCCTGTACTGCAGCTCCACGGGACATAGTGCTAAATAATTTCCCATGTTTGCTCTCTTCCTCTATTTACTCCGTCCGATCGAAAAGGTCCCGAGGTAGTACCACTCAAGCCCCTTCCTATGAGTTCCCCTGGTGGCTGAATTACAGGCACTCGCTTGACTCAGGGGCGAGGTGGCCCTGTTCTCCACGACGTCCCCCTCCCTCGGCGTCCTTCCTCCAGCAAGGACTGCGGCGCCGAACTCGCTGCTCAGCCTTTGCGCCGCCGGACCGCGCGAATGCAAGTGAACCGCGTCTTGCCACTCTTGCGGCCGGATCTGCGGATGCACACGAGGGCGAGGCGACACACGAATTGTGTTGGGCCGGACAAGTTGCATGGCCTGTTTGGTATGGACATCGTACAAACCAAACGACTAAACCTTTCTAAATCCAGCGGTTGGCAATATTGCAGTATTATGTAATGGATGCGTGTACAATGGGCCCGGTTACCGGTTAGTCTTACAAAAAATGATCCTTATATTTAAATTGAATCTTTCCAAAAATAAAAAAATAGCAATGATCCAGCCATCGAATCTTTTCTTAAAATCAGGGAACCAAGGCGGGGCCTAAGGCTATCATGAGATGGAGGTCTGAAGAGCTCCATGTGAACGATCCAACACCCAACGCAAAAATCATAATATACCAATGCTAGTATACGAAGAAATACTTGGGGATTGCCACGTAAATACTTGTGTCTATGTATTGATGCTGGTACTGCATTTTTAGCCTGAGAGCATTTAGTACTTGTACTACTGGAGTTTGCAGAAATCAGTAGTACTTATCCTAGTTGTACGTTGAAATCACTCACGGTGACTTACTAAACTTCAGCCAGTTAGGCTAACCCAGTTCGTACTTCATATATGTTTGAAGCATATCATAACGAAAAGAAAACACTTTTAGGGGGCACATAGAGAAAGATGACACGCGTTAGTGATGTTGTCAAAATAAACTTCCAAAGGTGCCACACTAGCTCAAGAACCTATATAACAAACCCTAACCTCCACCCTACTTCTCACTTCCACGCTGCGGAACTGCCCTACTCCTCTTCCGGCCTAACACCCAACTCTATAGTTAGCAGCACTACCTTAATCCCTTGGCACCCAGCTCCCCATTCTCCATGCCACCGCACTCCCCTACTCCCGTTACTACCCTACTCCTCACTCTCCACTCTAGCTAGGTGGACTCACCTCCCATTCGACAAGCCTCAACGGAGATGGTGCACAAGTTGAAGAAAGCTAGCTAGAAATGCCCATCGATCAATACCGCATCCCCGGTCCTGCTCTACGCCCACGACCTGCATGAATATTCTTGGTGCCTTTCCAAACGAATTTCGTCGCCTCCTTATTTCTCTTTTTTCCGAAGGACGGCTGTAAATTTTTGGTTTTTCAGTTTGTTGTAAGAACTGTTTTCACCTAATATAATGGAATGACATTGCACCTATCGATCTTCCAAAAGATGGATTTTTTTGAGACACACAACGCTAAATATGTACATACACTTACCCCTATGAATACATGCACACCCTAGCACGACCAGCACCTCTGTGAGACTATGTCCGTGAAGCTAAGCTAGCGGGCTATCACTAGAAGAATATTTCGTCATTAAAAACACCAAAACGTTAAACCAGGGGTTTGATCCTTGGTGAAATTGGTGTAGCATTGTTATTCTATAACCATCCAACTTGTGGTTGGTTCTCAAAAAAGAAAGATGTATTGTACTGGCATATATACACTCCGGTTGGTTATGCTGGAATTTGGGGCATTTGGCCTTTGGCCCATGGCCCATTATCAAATTCTGAAACTCACATGGCCCACTCCAATAATCAGTGGCAGCACTAGTGGGGGCTAAAGTTTAGTCCCACATTGCTAGTTGGGAGAGAGTTGGAGTGGTATATAAGGTGGGCTGTTCTAGTCCTAGTAAGTGAGTGAGAAGAGAGAGAGCCCTCGCGCACTCCTCCTCCTCCGCCGCCCGCCTCGCCACGCCTCGCCTCGCCTCGTCACGACACGTCACGACGCGCCGCGGGAATCTCGCCGAGCCGAGCTTATCTTTTTGCTGTTTGGGAAATTAATTGCGTAATCAATTTTGAGTCATTAACGGACGCGTTACTCAGCCGTTTTGCCTTCCGGTTTTTCTGGATCGTGGCTGTGCCGACTCGGACGTGGGCTGCGCCCCACGACCTTCCCGAACCGCACTATATAAGCGCGGACGAGAACCCTAGCCTGTACGAGACACATATGCGACTACCCGTTTCCAGCTCATTGCGCCGCCGCCTTCGTCTTCCTCATCCCGTCCGTCGGCGTGCACCGACTGCCGGGACGAGTAGGCCTCCGGAACCCTGCCTCTCGTGAACCTGTACGGGTGAGGGGCAATCAGGTTTTTGGGGAGCGCTCCGGCGCGACTATCGGCAAGCACGACGTCATCTTCGGACGACGAGTTCCTCCACACCGACAACTTCTTCCCGGACCTCAGCGACTTCTTCGACAACCTCAACATGGGCGACAACGACGCTGCTGCGAAGTATGTGATCTTGTCGTTTCTCTTTCGGTTCTGCTAGAGTTCTTTCTTCTAGTTTCTGTGGTAGATGCGATCGGTTTATCTCGTTTAGATGCGATCTGTTCATCTATCTTACTAGTCTGTACGATTAGTTTATTTGTTGTTTTCATAGTCATGATTTATCAATTACTTCTACGGATTATTTCATATGGATATTTGCTCATATAATCAACAATCCAAAAACCTGATCATAGGCAAATCAATTCAAGCAGCGTTGCTGCCGCTACTCGACCTCCCCTCTTTGATGGTATGCATTACAAGAGGTGGCGCACAAAGGCAGTTCTATGGTTTACAAACCTAGGCTGTTTTAGCGCCACGGATGCTAGACTCGAGGGGCCTCTCTCCGCAGAGGAGCAGGAAAAGTTTGAGAAGGTCGACGCCATGTTTAAGGCGGCCTTGTTCAGTATTCTTGGGGACAACATTGTTGACCCGTACATGGCTTTCGACCATGGTAAAGATGCGTGGGATGCGCTCGAGGCCAAATTTGGGGTCTCGGACGCCGGCACCGAACTCGTATGTCATGGAGCAATACTATGACTACAGGATGACTGATGAGCGCTCCGTGGTTGAGCAGGCTCATGAGATTCAGTCCCTTGCCAAAGAACTCGAGCAGTTTAAGTGTACCTTACCGGACAAATTTGTGGCCGGTGGCATTATTGCCAAGCTTCCTCCCTCGTGGAGGAACTTTGCTACTTCTCTGAAACATAAGAGACAAGAGTTTTCCGTTTCGGATCTCATTGGCTCGCTTCATGTGGAAGAGAAGGCGAGAGCAAAGGACACACGCGCTCGTAGTTTTGAGGGAGGTTCTAGTGCCAATGTGGTACGGAAGAAAAACTTCCAAACCCACAAGTCTAAGAATAAGAACAATGGAAAAGGCAAGTTTGACGAGAAGAACAAAGCCTCTAACTCAACCAACTTCAAGAAGAAGACTCCTTATAAGAAGAAAGGGAACTGCCATGTTTGTGGCGCTCCTGGACATTGGGCTCCTGATTGCCCGAACGCCATGATCGGCGTGGGAACAGCGGCAAGTCCGCAAATGTTGTTATTGGTGTTGATACTGAGATGAAGGACGTTGGGTACGGTATTTCTCCTATCGTCCTTTCGGTATGTAATTCTCCCGATTGGTGGATAGACACCGGAGCCAATACACATGTATGTTCCGATGTCTCTATGTTTTCTTCTTATCAGAGTTGCAAGGACTTGCTCCGTGCTGATGGGAAACGGCTCACGTGCTTCTGTTCGTGGTGTTGGTACGGTGGATCTGAAGTTTACTTCGGGAAAGACCATCCAACTGAAGAATGTGCAGCACGTTCCCTCCATCAATAAGAATCTCGTTAGCGGATCGCTTTTATGTCGAGATGGTTTTAAGTTGGTCTTTGAGTCCAATAAAGTTGTAATTTCCAAGTGTGGACAATTTGTTGGAAAGGGTTATGTGTGCGGAGGCTTGTTCCGCTTATCTTTGTCAGACATATGTACTCAAATTATTAATCATATTTGCAATGATAGTGAGTCCGATATTTGGCATTCACGACTTTGTCATATTAATTTTGGGTGCATGACGCGGCTAGCGAATATGAATATAATTCCGAAATTTGCTATTGTCAAGAAATCCAAGTGCCAAGTATGTGTGCAAGCAAAGCAACCACGTAAGTCTCACAAGACCGCGGAGGCAAGAGACTTGGCACCGCTGGAGCTTATACATTCGGATCTTTGTGAAATGAATGGCGAATTGACAAAAGGAGGGAAAAGATACTTCATGACTTTAATTGATGACTCTACTCGATATTGTTATGTGTACCTCCTGAAATCTAAAGATGAAGCTCTTAATTACTTCAAAATCTTTAAAGCTGTAGCAGAAAACCAACTTGATCGAAAGATCAAGCGGCTAAGGTCTGATCGTGGTGGAGAGTATTTTTCCAACGAGTTTGATTCTTTTTGTGCGGAACATGGTATTATCCATGAGAGGACGCCTCCCTACTCACCTCAGTCAAATGGGGTGGCCGAAAGAAAGAACCGTACTCTAACAGATTTGGTTAACGCCATGTTAGATACATCGGGTCTATCCAAGGCATGGTGGGGGGAGGCGATATTGACTGCATGTCATGTCCTAAACCGTGTCCCCACAAAGAACAAAACCCTTACCCCGTTTGAGGAATGGGAAAGGAAAAGGTTGAAACTCTCTTACCTACGAACTTGGGGTTGTATGGCGAAAGTAAATGTGCCAATACCCAAGAAGCGCAAGCTTGGACCAAAAACCGTGGATTGTGTTCTTCTGGGATATGCTTTTCATAGCATTGGCTATAGATTTTTGATAGTAAAATCTGAGGTACCCGACATGCATATTGGTACAATTATGGAGTCGAATGATGCGACTTTCTTTGAGGATATCTTTCCTATGAAGGAAACGTCTAGCTCATCAATTCAGGAGATGCCCAATTCATCTACTCGGGAATTATTTCCGAACCTACCATGGCTATAGAACACTTTGATAATCCTGTGCAGGATGACAATGAAGCTCCCAAAAGGAGCAAGAGACAGAGGACTCGCAAAGTCTTTTGGTCATGATTTCATTGTGTACCTCGTGGATGATACTCCCACTTCTATATCAGAAGCCTATGCATCTCAGGATGCTGACTACTGGAAGGAAGCTGTCCGTAGTGAGATGGATTCCATCTTAGCTAATGGAACTTGGGAGGTTACTGATCGTCCTTATGGGTGCAAACCTGTAGGATGCAAGTGGGTGTTTAAGAAAAAGCTTAGGCCTGATGGTACTATTGAAAAGTACAAGGCACGTCTTGTGGCCAAGGGTTATACCCAGAAAGAAGGTGAAGATTTCTTTGATACATACTCACCTGTTGCCAGATTGACCACCATTCGAGTGCTACTATCCTTGGCTGCCTCACATGGTCTTCTCGTTCATCAAATGGATGTTAAGACTGCTTCCTGAATGGAGAGCTTGAAGAGGAAATATATATGGAGCAGCCAGATGGATTTGTAGTAGATGGTCAAGAAGGAAAGGTGTGTAAGTTACTGAAGTCTTTGTATGGGCTTAAGCAAGCGCCTAAGCAGTGGCATGAGAAGTTTGAAAGAACTTTAACCGCTGAAGGCTTTGTTGTAAACGAAGCTGACAAGTGTGTATACTATCGCCATGGTGGGGGCGAGGGAGTTATTCTCTGTCTCTATGTCGACGACATATTGATATTTGGGACCAGCCTTACTGTGATTAAGGAGGTCAAGGAGTTCCTATCTCGTTGTTTTGAGATGAAGGACTTGGGAGTAGCTGATGTGATCTTAAACATCAAGCTGCTGAAGGATGACAATGGTGGGATTACATTGCTTCAGTCCACTATGTGGAAAAGATCCTGAGTCGCTTCGGGTATAGCGACTGCAAATCTTCTCCAACGCCTTATGATCCTAGTGTGATAATTCGTAAGAATAAAAGAATTGCTAGAGATCAACTGCGATATTCGCAAATCATTGGCTCGCTTATGTATTTAGCCAGCGCCACAAGGCCTGACATCTCCTTTGCTGTAAGTAAACTCAGCCGTTTTGTGTCTAGACCTGGAGATGTTCATTGGCATGCTCTTGAGAGAGTTTTGCGCTTATCCGAAAGGCATCATGAGTTACGGCATTCACTATACTCGGGTATCCAAGGGTACTTGAGGGTTATAGTGATGCAAATTGGATATCTCGATGCTGATGAGACTAAAGCCACAAGTGGATATTTGTTTACACTTGGAGGTGGCGCTGTTTCTCGGAAGTCTTGCAAGCGGACCATCATTACGAGGTCAACTATGGAAGCAGTAACTCACCAGCATTAGACACAGCCACTGTTGAAGCAGAGTGGCTTCGTGAGCTTTTGATGGACTTACCTGTGGTTGAGAAACCAATACCCGCTATTCCTATGAACTGTGATAATCAAACTGTAATCGTCAAAGTAAACAGTTCTAAGGATAATATGAAGTCATCAAGGCATGTGAAGAGGAGATTGAAAACTGTCAGGAAAATGAGAAACTCCGGAGTTATAGCGTTGGATTATATCCATACGTCTAGAAACCTGGCAGACCCCTTCACAAAGGGACTATCACGAAATGTGATAGAAAATGCATCGAGGGAGATGGGTATGAGACCCACATTATGAGCTGCCCACGGTGGTAACCCACTCTATGTGATCGGAGATCCCGTGAATTAGAACTGGGAGACAAGCTGTTGGTCAGCTGAGAGGAGAGTATATATCCCTATAGCAATTTTACCACTCCCTAAGATGCAATACTCTCCTAATCTGCATGGCAGGTTGATAATTATCTTAATGTGTTCTAAGTGGCTTATTTTAGCAGAGATGTTGTCCTGCAGAACATCTTTTGAAGAACACACCTATATGAGTCCGATTGTTAAACGTCGCAATCTATGAGAGTTGGGTGCTCTCTAGTAAACTCATGAAAGGCCCTGGAGTATGACGTATAAGCTCCAAACCGCGAGGAAGCCTCGCGGCAGCCTAGTATCGGTCTAGGCTTTGTATGAAGCTAGTGCGCAGAAAACTTGTAGTTCAAGGCATAGTCCACTATCCAAGTTGCAATCTAGTGTAATATGAAGCTTTAAGTGGAAGTTCAACTTAACAGTCTCCACGACATACCGGTATATAAAACAATGTTCTGGAAACTTACTGATGAGATGTGCCAATGAGAGTTTGTGGGGGATTGCTGGAATTTGGGGCATTTGGCCTTTGGCCCATGGCCCATTATCAAATTCTGAAACTCACATGGCCCACTCCAATAATCAGTGGCAGCACTAGTGGGGGCTAAAGTTTAGTCCCACATTGCTAGTTGGGAGAGAGTTGGAGTGGTATATAAGGTGGGCTGTTCTAGTCCTAGTAAGTGAGTGAGAAAAGAGAGAGCCCTCGCGCACTCCTCCTCCTCCGCCGCCCGCCTCGCCACGCCTCGCCTCGCCTCGTCACGACACGTCACGACGCGCCGCGGGTTGCGGGAATCTCGCCGAGCCGAGCTTATCTTTTTGCTGTTTGGGAAATTAATTGCGTAATCAATTTTGAGTCATTAACGGACGCACTCAGCCGTTTTGCCTTCCGGTTTTTCTGGATCGTGGCTGTGCCGACTCGGACGTGGGCTGCGCCCCACGACCTTCCCGAACCGCACTATATAAGCGCGGACGAGAACCCTAGCCTGTACGAGACACATATGCGACTACCTGTTTCCAGTTCATTGCGCCGCCGCCTTCGTCTTCCTCATCCCGTCCGTCGGCGTGCACCGACTGCCGGGACAGTAGGCCTCCGGAACCCTGCCTCTCGTGAACCTGTACGGGTGAGGGGCAATCAGGTTTTTGGGGAGCGCTCCGGCGCGACTACTGGCAGCACGACGTCATCTTCGGACGACGAGTTCCTCCACACCGACAACTTCTTCCCGGACCTCAGCGACTTCTTCGACAACCTCAACATGGGCGACAACGACGCTGCTGCGAAGTATGTGATCTTGTCGTTTCTCTTTCAGTTTCTGCTAGAGTTCTTTCTTCTAGTTTCTGTGGTAGATGCGATCGGTTTATCTCGTTTAGATGCGATCTGTTCATCTATCTTACTAGTCTGTACGATTAGTTTATTTGTTGTTTTCATAGTCATGATTTATCAATTACTTCTACGGATTATTTCATATGGATATTTGCTCATATATTCAACAGGTTACACCTCACAACCAAGTTAAAAGGAAACACTTATTGAAGAAAAAAATAACCAATCTACACCGCAACACCGGCCGTGCGTGCGGCGGCCGGCGGTGGCGCCGACTCATCAATCGGAGCCCTGCAGAGCGGGCAGGTGCGGTTCCTGCGAAGCCAAGCCGCGAAGCACCCTCTGTGGAACCTGTGGCCGCACGCCGTCAAGACGCTGCGCCCGTCGCCGCCGGCCTCGTACGGCTCCATGCAGATCACGCAGGAGTTCGTGTCGTCCGCATCGTCAGAGCCGCCGTGATCAGCAGCAGGTGGCTGCCGCTGCGCCTGCGCGGCGCCACCAGGACCAGGCACTTGCTCCCAGTCGTCCGGGATCGGCTCGTCCACGTGATGCTGGTTGCGGACCGCCACCGCGGCCAGTCTCATCGCCTCCGCGGTCTCCCTGACGAACGCCGTGGTGGCCGCAACCTTGTCGCAGGCGGCTATGACTGTGACGCATGCTCGTACGATCCAGCCCATCAGACCGTCCATGTCCGCCATGGCGGACAGGATGTAGCTCGGCCCCGGTGATGCCGGCGGCGATCCCTCGACGAGCGCGCGCTCGTGTACCTGTAGACGGAATCGGCTGGGCTTCGAAACTTTTGGCTGTCAAAACTGTTTCCTAGGTTAACTGGGAAAGTTCTTGACTTTGGTTATGTGTGGGAATTAACCGTCCCGGTTTGTTCTTCAAGAGTCGGAGCTGGACTAGATCGCTGCAATAGGGTGCCACGTCACGTCCCTTGAGTCCTGAATCCTGACTCCACCTTCGTACGCCACTATGCAAGCTGTGTTGATACGTATCGACTTTTTTGATTGGCAACAAAATTCTTGTTTCGGCAGGGGAGATTGTCTACAAGATTATTAGACCTTCAATTTCTTAGCATAGAAGTTCTTTCGGTGTCTATGAACTAGCAATTCTACACATACATAAATTCAATTCAGCTCCCGGGAGCATATATATGCACCCTCTACCAAAAAATTATATTTTGAAATATCTACATATACATCTACAAGAGTATGTTCGTCAAGTTTCGTGATTGATGAACAAATATTTTCTGTGGTCTATTTAAAAGAGAGAAAATTTATCTTCTGAAAAATCTTATTTTTAGCATTGAATTTTGTCTTTTTTACGCACAACACACGACAAATCAATTTTTCATGAAATGACTTTATGAATGCATAGCACGTGAAGATGTGTATGTGCAAAATTTTCATTTCATTTTTTTTAAATTTAAAATATGTGTAACATGCATTTCAAAATAGAGGAGCATATGATCCCACGTGCCAAAAGAGAACTCTCGTACACATATACATATACATAGTATTACATAAATAAAGTGTTCATATGAAGACCAAATAAATTATACAGTACATATGTAATATGAATTACCGCCACTCCATGGCTTAAGTGCTTTATGGAAAGGTGACTTATAAACTCTTTTTTCAATCTATTACCTAAAAGTTTTCAGCATTACACTCAGTCTCTATATAGCTAAGATATACATAACCACAACAAGTTTAACAAATTTTTAACTCTTTCGACTTCAATATGAAGTGGAAGCTCCGCGGAGCGAATGCATTGAGGAGTTGAGGAGTTGTCACGTGGCAATGATTCAGTCTAACAGTTGCCTGACACCAGTTATAAAATCTACATGTGTTCGAATTCGAACGTCCGCTCAATATAATTTTCCAACTCTTTTTCATGTGGTCCTTGTTTGGCCAGGTGCGACATTTGGAATTGATAAGAATATTTCTTAATTGAACAAATCGTGCAATACACATGTATGATTTGGATCTTCACTCTTGTACATGTAATGCACGGTGTTCACTAATGCACAAAAAACTTGTGTGTCAACAAGAATTGTAATATATCTAATTTTCACATAAATTTGTAAAAGACCCCACAGATAGCAGTTTAAGAGGTAGTAATAGATCTACCTATCAATATACAATTATCCATAAAACAAGTGCAAATCAAAAGATTATTTGCCTACTAACAATTTGTAGTGTATGACATCAAAAACATACCCTAGAGGCTTGAGCCACACCCTCTACGCAAAAGATCTCTTCAGACATGTAAAACCACAACCATCCATACTTTCATGATATGAACCATATGCAGACATGCATATACAGAGTCAACCAACCTCCTTGTTATTTTTTGCCTGAGTCTGCCACGCTGTGAATCTAAATCAGGATGAACAAGTCCAACAGGCATGGAGCGGTGTCCCGAGCCAGGGAGCGTGCACATTGTTGTTCTAAAGGGGGTGATGGAGACAATCCTTTAAATTACACCAAAAAAAAAAAGACAATCCTTTAAATTTTGGCTGGACATGATTTTGCATTCATGACATGAAATCGAAACGGGCTGTTGGAGTTTCGCAGGAATTTAGAGCATGTACGATGATAAAGAAAGTAAGACTTCTCTTGGCCTGCCACGTTAGATCTAAAGAAGCCTATAACTATAATGTGTATAATGCATTACCTCTCTTTACATTTTTTTTAAAATAGGGTTTTACCCAGCCTCTGCCTCAATCGATGCACACAGCTTGTTTTATTACGTAGTCATAAGTTTCAATAGTTACATCTCATGGATCACATAGAGTAGAAAATTATGTTGGTAAAGGGCGATCATATGTGGTACAATGGAGCAAATAATCTTCTCGTAATTCCTAAGAGATTATTTCCTTAGCTAAAGAAAGGTAATTAACATTCTTTTTCTCTATTCTCTTTTCTTCAACTCAGCAAATATCACACGTGGCAGCTCTAAAGGAATGCTGATGTCAATCCATTCCAGATGGCCTTACAAACATCTATCTAAACCCCCTTGATCAAATCATTCAGACAACCCGACCTTAATAATTACAAAATGTTCCTGGCGTAATCTGAGATTCTGAGCTGCATGAAAAATTGAAGGGAACAATAAAGCGAGGATATACATCTAGGCCTCTTTCTTAGCTAGCTACACCATGTTCTCGGCGGCGTTGCCCTTCCGCGGCACGGCGTCGGCCCCTATCGTGGCCCTGCAGAGCGGGCAGGTGGTGCGCGTGGTGTGCAGCCAGGTCGCGAAGCAGCCCCGGTGGAAGACGTGGCCGCACCCCGGCAGGACGCTGCACCGCTCGCCGGCCTCGTACTGCGCCATGCAGATCACGCACGAGCTCTGGCTCCGGCGCAGCTCCTTGTCCTCCTCCTCCTCCGCCGCCGACGCAGCGCCGCCGTCTCGGTCGGGTATCTGCCTGTACGCGACATCCGGTATGCTCTTCAGCAGCCTCTCGACGGAGAGCAGCTGGCAGCGCTTGCGCACGTGGCGGACCAGCTCCGCGATTACGACGACGAGCACCAGGGCGGCGCTGAGCGCCAGCAAGACGAGGAGGGCCATCAGAAACCCCCATAGGAACCAGTCCAGCACGTCGTCCGCGTCCATGATGACGACGGCGGTGATCGATCGTCTCGACGGTAACTTTCTGAACCTTTTTTAGGTTCCTTCCTCGAAGGGTTTATGATAGATACGGGGTGAGATACGTAATGCAGTTGATCGAATTAGGTAAGGCGTGTTACGTGTAGCTAGATAGCGGGACGGGACGTACGGAGATGCCTGTTCTCGAGTTTGACATGGATTCGACACCGCAATTTCGATCTGACTCGGGTATATACCTACGTTCCCAACGCAATCTCTGCGCACGTGCAGGTTAGCTAGCTGACATTATCTCAATCTAATTAAACCGAACTTTAATCTGATCCGTAACAACCTAGCTAATCGGAATCTGTTTCAAAAGAGTAGCACGTCTCTTCTTTCCCGACACGGAATTCGTGTTTGCCCACGATCGATTAGTAGGACACCATCGAATACTCACGTTCCTTCCTTCAAAGCTTCTTCCCTCGTCGAAGCTCGGTCGCAGGATTCGCTTAATTGCTCTCGCCGGTGGAAGAGCTAATAATTAACCTATGGACGATGGTTGGGAGTTCCTCATATGGGTTCTCGCGACCTTCCTTTTCAGTATCCTCGTACTGGCCATCATGGACTGCATCGAGAGGCGACAACGACGACTGGAGGATGAAGCCGTGATCGGGGCTGCGGTGGCGACGGAGATGGCCCGGGCGGACGGCGCAGCGGCGATAGTGCGCGAGATACTGGACTACGTGTCGTTGCCACGGCAGCACCAGCCGGGCGGCGCTGCTGCTGCTGCCGCGGGCGACGGGTCGACGACGGCAACAGAAAGGCCGGAGTGCGTGTTTTGCCTTGGGGAGCTGGAGGATGAAGAGGACGCCGAGGAGTGGATTGTCCTCAAGACGTGCAGGCACGAGTTTCACCGGAAGTGCATGGCCAAGTGGATCCTGCAGAAGAAGAGCAGCTGCCCCACATGCAGAGCACTGGTGTGGCCAGACGTATTGCCGGAAACGCCGCCTCTTGCTGATATGGTCTAGAGTCTAGGCTCACTCTAGAGATGTATTTTCACTTAACTTACATTTTAGTCATGTATAGTTAGTGTAAATTAGTTTCTAAAAGGATGATTGTGAAATAATTCGTATGCATATAGTTTCTTTTTGTGGGTAGAAGAGCATTATGTTAATCAATAGGGATTGCAATGAGGTCATGGACTTGCTACCCAATTACATTGCTAAAAAAAAGCTCCCCAATTACACATTCAGGTTACACGCCATGCCATGCCATTGTTTCCTCTGTCTTTGTGAGATTCACAAGACAGTGACTCACCCTACTTTAAGATCGATCCACTTTTACGGAGGATAGTTGCTGACTACCATTAACTAACAATCCAATTTGTGAAATAATTCGTTATTCGTATATATGTAGTTGTAGCAACAGGTTTGTCAGAAAGTCAACATGTATGTAACTCAACGATTGTTGAAGAAATAAATCAATAGGCTACGATGAATGTGGCTACACGATGCGGTGATGATGCTCGAACATGAGTATCACCGCCACATATGCTGACTATAATATTAGTATATTTTTGCAAAATACTTGAATTAATCCTTGAACCTGCAATTAATCCAGAAATAAAGTAGAACTGTGTAGTGAAGAATACATATGCAGAACATTGAAGATGTAATCACCGTCTCATAAATTGACTTTTGCATTCTACTTGAACAGATTACTTGTGACATAAATTCAATTCGGCTCCCGGGTGCATATGCTCCCTCAACCAAAAAATTATATTTTGAAATGTTGAATAATGAAGAAAAATTCTACATGTACATCTCCATATCTATATGTGCATTCGTCAAGTTTCGCGAGAAGCAAATATTTTCTGTAGTCTATGTAAAAAGGAGAAAATTTATCTTCTGAAAAGCCTTATTTTTAGCATTGACTTTTGTCTATTTTCCAGACGCCATATGATAAGTCGATTTTTCATAAAATAATTTTGTAGCACGTGAAGATGTATGTACAAATTTTTTGTTTCCATTTTTTAATTTTTTTCAAAATATGTGTAACATGTATTTTAAAATAAAGGGAGCAAATGCTCTCATGTGCCAAAACATCACTTACTTGTGAACCCTATATATACTACCTCTGTTTCAAGGAATAAGGCGCACGCGTATTTCAAGACGAAATTTGACCATAAAAATTGAGCCATAAAATTTTAATTTTCTTATATGTAATTAGCACCGTTGGATTCATACTGAAAAGCACTTTCTAATAATGCTAATTTATATTTAAAGTATTTTTTGGTCAAATAAAAAACACGTAAAAAGAGGACACCTTATTCCTTGAAATCGAAGTAGTATATAATAAGCCAGTACCACTAAAGTTAAAGGGATACGTTAGCCTAGAATGGGTATCGAAAGATCCTAGCCATCCACATAGAATCAAAGTAAGCCAGTACCAGTAAAGTTAAAGGGATACGTTAGCCTAGAATGGGTATCGAAAGATCCTAGCCATCCACATAGAATCAAAGTTTGCAGGGGGGGGGGGGTGTGCAATGAAGCAAAAACCATATAACAAATCACATGTAAAGGACGGGAGCAACTTGGGGCCAAAGTTGGAATCAGCCCACCCTCTAGGAAATGAAAATGTGATCCAAACAGTAGCATGCATGTCAACAAATCCTGAATCAAATACAACTAGGTAGAGCGAGGGCATGACTTCGGAGCCGGGGCAAGAAAAAAATTGATCGACACTTGAATGTCGCCATTGTGCCCTTGTTGTCAGATGGAGCAAGTAACCAAGATGTATGAAACCCGGTTTCATCTTCAGCGTTGCATCCTACCAGCGACGCATCTGACACCCATCACTGGTGCACAGTACCGGTGGTTGCATACTGGTGACGTCGGCCTCTACCGTCAGCAGTCCGGAAAACACGCCTGCTACATAAACATAGTATAGATTATTATTGTTTACATTATATTCTGCATGCTGGGTTTTATTTCTGTTTTCACCATTTTTCTGTCTTGCTGAAAATAATTATACGGGATGTCACCAGATTCTGTGATTGAATTTTCAAATTTCTTAAATTGGTGACTTTAGAGGTGAATTAGATCACTCACGGAGGATCTCCTTATTTGTAATATTAATGATTTTTGTGATGGACTATGGGTATAACACTAACTCGATAGTGCATACATCAATGACTTCATCATATGAATGCAAGAAAGCGTAATGAGGGTTTTTAAGAGTTCAGAGGAGATAGCAACAAATTTGTCGGTTTTCAGAAATTTCTCTCACAGAAAGAGCATACTTCTATATTGTGCTATCTTGAGTGGCTCTCGTTAGTTTTTGGGGTCGTGGATTTTTCTTATCTTTGTTAGCTAACATATTATGGTAAGAAATTTCAACACAATACGCATTATTATAGATGAACTATTATTATCTTTTTTCGGATAAGAAACTCCAAGGCTTCATATGACAAAGCACCGGATTGCTTTTCATGTATAGTTGCAAGGTAATATCTTTTGTGCCGAGAAATGAAGACAAGTTGATAAAAGAGAAGATTCTCATAGATTTAACTGTTGGAGTTTTCAAGTCATAAATTTTGATTGATGAATAAATTGTGATGTGCATTTCCAGTACTAAAGCTCCATCAAGTACTTATTCTGATGTGCATTTTTTAATTGTGACCTTCATAGTTTTGATTTACTTGCCCTGTCATTATTGTGGTCAATCGGTCGTATTGTTTCCCCATTTCATGAAGATGTTTAAAATTTGTAAGAAAACATGAATAATTGTCCATATTTTATCATATGTTAATACATTTCCAAGTTTCTCATTTAAATTGTATCATTTGTTCTTTTAAAATGGATGGGTGAGGCAATGGGCGCTACTATGGTCTAGTTTATTATGAAGGAGCTGTTTCCGCACTCCATCCTCATCCATAAGTTTAAAAATTCATTTTCTGAGTAAAATCTTGTTTTTTAACTCTAAAACCCCCACTCATAACTCTTCTTGGTCATTGGTTCTGCATATGATATTCCACTTAGTCATCTATATATTTTTTTTATGACCATCACTTTGCCCAAAAAAAAAAAAGAGATCTAAAACTATCCGAGTCTCATTGGTACACCTTTTGGTATTTCAAGAAAAGAGAGCATGCATATTGAAAATCTCATCAGGAAATAACTAATAAGGACTAAATGATTCCCATAAGATAGCATCTGTCCGATCCTACAACTCAATTTTCTCAAAGCGATCCTAAATGGGTTTCTACTCACCATTTTTAAATTTATAAAAATTTATCGGGGTTACCAATTATCTAAATGGAAAAGATCTTATGTCACACCAAATAGAATTTTGTATTCTTCTTCTACTTCTTTTGCATTGCCAAAGAAGAAAATGTCACTCTTGTAAAAAATAATTTTGAGGCTCAACAATTGTCCAACTAGATGTGGACATCCACTAATTTTACCTTGTTCTTTAGCCCAAGAAATAAGAATTTATAATATATCTGCCACTAAATTAAAAAATAGAATAGGAGATAAAATTATGAACCCTGGTGCACCACTTTGGGTCAAGGCTCTTCAAAAGCAAGGTTTGCTAAAAAAAAGGAACAATTTACTTTGTCATACGCCTTTTGAAAATATGTATCTAAAAACCATTATCCATTTTCTTCCTTTGAAGTTCATGAATAGATTCATGAAGAATAACAACTCCCTGTAGAATGTGTCCATTCAACATAAAAGTTGTTTGTGTCGGTTGCACAACATCTGCAATATCAGAAATGTGATTTGTCCAACTTAGTGAAAAATTTAACCTGAAATTAAGTACAAAAATGAGACGGTATTGTTGTATTTGAATATCATTTTATTTTAGGGATTAAAATTATTGTGCAAAAACTTACACGAAATAACGGTAGCTCTCCCTTATATATGGAAGCTACCGAACATTGACATTAGATCCTCTTTTATAATGCCCCAAAATTTCTGATAGATCTTAGCAGAAAATATGTTTGGTTTCGGACTTTCGGTGCCTAATTCTTTTCCATTTGCATTACCACATCAGACACCTATTTTTTTGTAAAATCCGTTGTTAAGATCACATTTTCATCTAGCAAAATTTACTTTATATCATGAGTTACGGACTCAATCATCACGCAATTATTATTTGGGGGCGTACCGAGACATCTTTTTTTTGTAATACTTAGAGTATATGGTTTTAGATTCTCTTGCCAATAATAGTCCCTTCATCTTGCTCAAGCTGAAAATTATTTTCCTCCTATGTTCGCCATTTGGTGTTATCGCCACCCCCTGGATGTGTATGACCTTAGACCATTGAGCCCACTCGTTATGTGTTAACTTGGCCACCCCATCATCAGCATTGCACAAAGTTTTCTTTCGCCCTCATTTAGTGTTGCAGTTTCGGCCTTACGGTCTAAAATACCAATTATATTGAGTAAACGTTATTTTTATATTTTATATGAACCACTAAAATTCTGCACGCTGCATGTGAGGAATTGCCGAAGGTGGGTCGTAGGCGAGCCATTGTCCGCAGGGCCACAAGGCGGTGAGCTGATCGGGTTAGCCTGCATTGAGACATCATGCTCGCTAGTGTGCATGTTGTTCGCCCATCGAGACGATGACATCATCATTGACCTCCTATCCGGTTGATGCACAAGGTGAGACGGTTGACGAATGCGGCGACATAACATCAGATCTCTTGTACCAGTACACTCCAGGGCAGACTCTGCCCGCGGCAAAGAAAAGCGCGGTTTGTTCTTCCGCGGGAGAAGAAATTGACGAAAATCCTGCCATAACGACACATTGCTGCCTAACAACTAGTACTTCGTTGACGTCAACGATCAACGACCCATGCGATATGTGACGCGGCAGTGAAGATGGGAGGCCATCATCATCATCATCATCCTCTATGTCACCCATAGTTTTCGAGGTAGAATTGTGGTAATTCTCCCCTCGGACATACTACCAAATTGAGAACAAGGACGGAATTTGTGTTCAATAGAACACCAAAAAGAACCGGCCTAAGCCATGTTCTCTAGGAAGATATTGTCGCCAACATTGTGGAAAAGGCGGCCCCCAAATTTATTTCGGTTTCTAAACTAGGAAGTATGGTTACCGCCATTGGAGCCGCCTGGTCCTCGTAGAGGTTGAGGTTGTGTTGCATATGGCGGTCGTGGTGGGAGTGTAGGTGGTGGTCCTAATCGAGGTTGATGTCACCCTTGTCTGAGGAAATAAATAGCACATAACACCAGTTGTTGGTGTTTGCACAAAACCACAGGTTACAGTTTGTTTTGCATGCGAACACCAGATTTCTTGGTAATCTTTGCAAAAAACACATAATACATGATTAGCCTATGTTAACACATTAATTAGATGACCGGGCCCAGTAGCAGGAAGCCCAAACTGCTCCACACGCCCATCCAGGCCATCTTCAACCAAACTCCCCTGCTCCTTTCTCGTAAAAAAAGAACGCTGCTCTCCTATACCACCGAGGCGACCACATCGTACGAGGCGGCGACCTGGAATCCGGCGACGGCGGCGGGGGCGGCGGCGCGTCGGAGATGGCGGAGATGGAGGAGTACGAGACAGACACAGATTGGTTTGCCACAGCAATCGGCGAGTCGACTTTAATTGAGGCGGCCTCCACGCGACCTGGCGCCGGCGGCGGGGGCGGCGCGCCTGCCAAGAAGATGCCGGCCATGGATTCCAATGCCCCGGGACAATTAATCGGGTAAGCTTGGTCGCCAATGCCATTTTTGTTGAATTTTTTCCTTTTGGTGAGGGATTTGACCGGGAGGAGAAACCCTAGCTTGGCTGCGGAAGAACTCGATTCTGATCGACGTAGAAACCTAGGTTCTTTCTCAATTTTGCTGTGTTAGATTCGGCCATGTGAATTTCGTTGTGCGGTTGTGCAGTTTGATGAAATAAAGTGTGAATAACAGTCAATTTATTTTGGTATCAGACTAGTAGGAAATGAGCTCATTTGAATGAATTTTGTGTGTACTGTAGTTGAATTGGACATATTAATAACCATTGCTTATGTATGTTCAGGTTGGAGGATTATGCCAGTTTTTCTGTCCATGGGAGAGAGATGATTGGATCTGTAACACATTGGCATTTCGATTCATTTGGCCCTGTGGGTACCCAAGGGAGTGTCAATCAGCCTGCTGATGCTTTTGGACAGAGCCAAATGAGCAGCAACGTGGATTGGCCTATTCCTATTGATGAATCTGTAGCACGTATGGAGGAAGATGCCCAAGCTGAAGGCAATGTTGATGAGGAATACCAAGTTGACGGAGAAACCGACTCTGATCATTATGATGATTTTCTGGTTCGTTGTGAAGGTGATACAGATGTTGAGGAATGCTTCCCAACACCAGTGGCAGCAAATTATGTACTTGAGAAAGAGAAGCCAAGGGTAGAGAGGGAAGACATCCAGGAACGAGGTAGGAAAAAAAAATGCAAAGGATAAGGCGGAGCTGTCAAGAGCAGCCAAGAGAAGGGCAATAGAAGGAGTTCTGGAGGAAGAAGGCATGCCATTTAGTGATCAAGCAAGTGATGACTGCAGGGACTTGGATGATTCTAGCGATGATGATGGAGCTGTGGATCCAAAGTCTGTGTCCTTAACAAAGAGGAAGAGCAGATCAAAGAAACTAGAGAAGGCCAAGTGCAGGTGCAGGTGAAGGGCCAGATGGAACCAGAAGAATGACGACAATCACATGCTCAAATTGTAACCTCAAAGGGCACAGATACACCACATGTACTGTGCCATTGAAGCCTCATCTCGCAATTAGAAAGGTCGGACACAAGGTAATTAGTTTATGCTCATATAATTCTATATTAAGTGCCTCCCTGATGTTTACTTGATTAATTTGTATTGATTTAGAGCAACCGTCAGCGGCCTGGGTACTTGGACGTGCCTACGGCTCCTTCCTAGCCTACAGCTACAGCGCCTCCACCTCCCCCAGCCGCACCACCACAACAAGCTCCATTTGCAGCACCTCGCCAAGCTGCAGCTACAACACGTCAGCATGCTCCAGCTGCAGCACATCAACATGCTCCCGCAGCAGCACCTCGACATGCTCCAGCTGCAGCACCTCGACATGCTCCAGCTGCAGCACCTCGACATGCTCAAGCTGATGCACAATCTCGACATGCTCAAGCTGCTGCACAACCTCGACAGGCTCAAGATGCACCAAGGCAGAAACTCCCTTCTATGCGGGGACGACGACATATGCATTACACTGAGTCTCGACTATATGGTTACTTCACAGCAAGTAATGGCCAAGGTCAGCAACATGAGGAAGAAAATCATGTCTGAAATTTGTATGAAATGAAAAGAGCCATGTGATGAAGAACAAATTATCTTGACTCTTACTTTTGTATTTGAAGTGAGATACTAAATCTGGATAAATATGATCTTCTCAAGCTTTTGGATGGATATGTTAACCGAATGGATGTGTTGAACCAGACCACTCCTCTAATTGATGTGTTAACATAGGCTAATTATGTTTTATATGTTTCTTGCAAAGATTACATGAAAACATGGTGTTCTGTGCAAAACAAACTGCAACCTGTGGTTCTATGCAAAAGATTCACCAACAACTGGTGTTATGTGCTATTTCCTCCCCTTGTCTCGTCCCGTCCCACTATTCCTCATCGCGGCGAAGCAGTCGATCCACCGACGGTACTGCAAGCGTCAACGTGCAATGCGACCGGTTGGGGGTGAGAGTGAAACAGGTATATTGAGAGGAGGGAGTGGGGGCGGTGAGGGGATTTATGTCACTGTCCCCGAACCGTTGTGGCTGGCCTGGAGATGTTTTAATTCTCATGCTGGCCAGAACATGAGGTGATGCGTTTCTGTCTCCCCATGGGCAGGCCAGATGGCCCACGACCTACCAAATGCGCCCTATGTCTCTATGCAGTTTTGAAGGTACATTTGTGGTAATTCTTTCCTCATAATGTAAAATTGGGAACGAGGAAAAAATCTATTCCCTCGGTCCCATGAAACATGTCGGATGTTTATATAAACTAGATTTTGATGTGTGCCTTGGCGCACCATCCCGTAGAATTCGTGTATATGTGTGAAAGGTGATAATTTTTGCCTTAGGTCTTATAAAACACAGTGAACCACGGAAATTACAATAGAGTAACAAATGTTGTATAATATACCATATATAGCAACTAACAACACGAATTAGTTAGGTTTCAATCATGGCCACCCGCACAATTGGATTTTGTTGTTCTCAGCTTGTTTGATGGGGATGGGAGGCGACAACCAAAATGGGTCTCCAGTGATGTGGTGGCATCGGGTCTAGCTCGTCCTCTTCCTGGCCTTGTTTTCGTACATCTCCCTACGACTACCCTCCATGCAAGACGTTTCTCAGTCGTCTATCGATGCTGGTGGGCGGCCATTTTGTGGCCAAGGTTATGATGTCGGCGAGGGTGTTGGAATGAAACCTAACCTTAGAGCATCTCCAGACCCCCCCCCCCCCCACACCAACGGTTTGGTGGTGCCGACGGATTTTTTTTCACCCAATCGTCCCTCCCCCCCCCCCCCAAAGTTCCTTTTCCGTCGGCAAAGATGTTTTCCTCGTCCGATGCTCCCACCTCAAACCCAACCCATAGGGGGCAAGTGGGGGCGCCGGTAGGAGTTGGAAACGTCGTGGGCTAGCGTTGTCCGCGAGACAACCCCAAAAAAGCTCCACTACGCCTTTTTTCTTCTCACCCCGCTAGATCTCCACCACCACCATCCCTTGCCACCTCCCGCTGCCTTTGCCTTTCCCACCACCCGAGAAGCCTGCGCCGCCGAGCAAACAAGTCCCCCTCTCCCCGACCACCATCCCGAATCCGCCGTCCAGTGCATGACCCTGAACCATGGCACCGACAGGGCCCTCTTGTGTCGGTTGACCACTAGGTGCCGCTTTCTTTCGCTCCCTTCCTCGACATGCGTCGGGAAATCCGAAACAATACGATTGATCACCAACTTCAAGACGATCTGGTGGATCATTTGTGGATTCTCAAAGGAGGAGCCTAGTTTTATGTGCTTCAAAACATGTTTAAACTATTTATAATTTTGTTTTGCTTGTTAAAACTATGATTTTATTCAAATATGAACCTTTTTGTGTGGGCAGGAATGATTTTATTCAAATATGGCCATTTTGGGGCGCCGTATTGGGGCCGCGGCTGGAAAAACTTCTCCCATACAAAACGCTCCACCGGTCCTACATTTGGCCAATAAAATAGTTTCGCCGGACCTCGAATAGGGAGACAGCTGGAGATGCTCTTAGATAGCTTCCAAACATGATATTGCTGATGCGGCCACGTTCACTGGTGGAAAAACAGGCTTCCGGGAAGCCCCATAAGTCGCGAAGGTAAAGGAACCGCGACTAATGGGGTCTTTAGTCGCGGTTCGTGTGGCGAACCGCGACCAAAGGCTCGGGCCCAGGGCGCACGGTGGCCAGGCTGGTGCACGTGGGGGGCTTTAGTCGCGGTTGGCCAGCCCAACCGCGACTAAAGGTGCCCGAAGGCCTTTAGTCGCGGTTGGCCAGGCCAACCGGGACTAAAGCCCCTCCCCTATATATACCCATCCAGCAGCCAACACTTAGCCATTTGGAGCCATTCTCTTCACAAGTGAGTGTTAGGTTTGCTTTTGGTTCCTCTTATGCACATAAGGTGTTTGATGAAATGCCCCAAGAGCATGAAACAAACATGATATGAAGTGTTGGAGTCACACTTGAGCTTTCTCATTTAATTTTTCCTCCTCGATCGCGGTTAGCAACTTGAACCTTTGATATGTGTCATTGATAAAATATGCATGTGTGTGTAGTTCATTAATTGTTTAATTTATATTGTTTGTAGCTAGTTAGTTTAACAAATGCATGATGGTTAATTATATATTTTATATTATAATAATGCGGATGAATCGGCAATGGATGTACGGTAACCGACTCTCCGGCGAGTTCAGTACGGGTTTGAAAGATTTCCTCGTAGTGGCTAATGCGAACAAGCGGGGGGTTTTGTTATCTGTCCATGTGTTAAGTGTAAGAATCGGAAGGGTTACTCTTCCTCAAGAGATGTTCACATGCACCTGCTTCGGCACGGTTTCATGCCAAGCTATAATTGTTGGACCAAGCATGGAGAAAGAGGGGTTATAATGGAAGAAGATGAAGAAGGGGATGATTTCAATGATGAAAGCTATCTTTCTCATTTCGGTGATACTTTCATGGAGGATGCTGAAGGTGAAGGGGAAGGTGAAGAAGAGGCACGTGATGATCCCGTTGATGATCTTGGTCGGACCATTGCTGATGCACGGAGACGCTGCGAAACTGAAAAAGAGAGGGAGAATTTGGATCGCATGTTAGAGGATCACAGGAAGGCGCTGTACCCCGGATGCGACGATGGTCTGAAAAAGCTGGGCTGCACACTGGATTTGCTGAGATGGAAGGCACAGGCAGGTGTAGCTGACTCCGCATTTGAAAACTTGCTGAAAATGTTGAAGAATATGTTTCCAAAGAATAACGAGCTGCCCGCCACTACGTACGAAGCAAAGAAGGTTGTCTGCCCTCTAGGTTTAGAGGTTCTGAAGATACATGCATGCATCAACGACCGCATCCTCTACCGCGGTGAATACGAGAATTTGAATGAATGCCCGGTATGCACCGCATTGCGTTATAAGATCGAGGCGATGACCCCGGTGACGATGTTGAGGGCCGGAAACCCGGGAAGAGGGTTCCCGCCAAGGTGATGTGGTATGCTCCTATAATACCACGGTTGAAACGTCCGTTCGGGAACAAAGAGCATGCCAAGTTGTTGCGATGGCACAAAGAGGACCGTAAGTCGGACGGGGAGTTGAGACACCCCGCAGATGGAACGCAATGGAGAAAGATCGACGGAGAGTTCAAAGATTTTGCAGCTGACGCAAGGAACATAAGATTTGGTCTAAGTACGGATGGCATGAATCCTTTTGGCGAGCAGAGCTCCAGCCATAGCACCTGGCCCGTGACTCTATGCATCTACAACCTTCCTCCTTGGTTGTGCATGAAGCGGAAGTTCATTATGATGCCGGTGCTCATCCAAGGTCCGAAGCAACCCGGCAACGACATCGATGTGTACCTAAGGCCATTAGTTGATGAGCTTTTACAGCTGTGGGGCAGACCTGGTGTCCGTGTGTGGGATGAGCACAAAGAAGAGGAATTTGACCTACGAGCGTTGCTTTTCGTAACCATCAACGATTGGCCTCGCTCTTAGTAACCTTTCGGGACTCGTCAAATAAGGGATACAATGCATGCACGCACCGCTTACATGAGGCTCGAAAGTGTACATTTGCCAAATTGTAAGAAGAACGTGTACCTTGGGCATCGTCGATTTCTTCCGAAAGGTCATCCAGAGAAGAAAGAAAGGCAAGCATTACAACGGCAAGGCAGATCACCGGCCGAAGCCTCGCGGAACACACCTGGTGTCTGAGGTATTTGATATGGTCAAGGGTTTGAAAGTCATCTTTGGAAAGGGTCCTGGCGGACAATCAGTTCCGAAGGGAGCTGACGGGCACGTAGCCATGTGGAAGAAGAAATCTATATTCTGGGAGCTAGAATATTGGAAAGTCCTAGAAGTCCGCTCTGCAATCGACGTGATGCACGTTACGAAGAATATTTGCGTGAACATCCTAAGCTTCTTGGGCGTGTATGGGAAGTCAAATGATACAAAGGAAGCACGGCGAGGACCAGCAAAGTTTGAAAGACCCCGATGACAAGCATCCGGAACGGTTTCAAGGTCGTGCCGGCTACGCTCGACCAAAGAAGAGAAGGTCATCTTTTTTGAATGCCCGAGCGAGTATGAAGGTCCCGTCGAGATTCTCGTCCAATATAAAGGGAATAATAAACATGGCGGAGAAAAAGTTCCAAAACCTGAAGTCTCACGACTGCCACGTGATTATGACGCAATTGCTTCCGATTGCTTTGAGGGGGCTCCTGCCGGAAAATGTTCGAGTAGCCATTGTGAAGCTATGTGCATTCCTCAATGCAATCTCTCGGAAGGTAATCAATCCAGAGGTTCTACCACGGTTACGTAACGATGTGATCCAATGTCTTGTCGGTTTCGAGTTGGTGTTCCCGCCATCCTTCTTCAATATTATGACGCACCTCCTGGTTCACCTAGTCGATGAGATTTCCATTCTCGGTCCTGTATTTCTACACAATATGTTCCCCTTCGAGAGGTTCATGGGAGTATTAAAGAAATATGTTCGTAACCGTGCTAGGCCGGAAGGAAGCATCGCCAAGGGCTATGGAAATGAGGAGGTAATTGAGTTTTGTGTTGACTTTGTTCCTGACCTTAAGCCGATTGGTCTTCCTCAATCGCGGCACGAGGGGAGACTAAGTGGAAAAGGCACGATCGGAAGGAAATCAATGATATGTATGGACGGCCATTCTCCGATCGAAGCACACCACACGGTTCCGACCAATTCCAGCTTGGTGGCTCCGTACTTTGAGAAACACAAGAATATTTTACGCTCGGACAACCATGGGAAGCCCGAATCCTGGATTAGGAAGGCCCACATGGAGACTTTCGGCAGTTGGTTGAGAAAACATTTAATGAGTGACAATAAGGTTGTAGATCAGCTGTACATGTTGGCCAAGACACCATCTTCGACTATAACGACTTTCCAAGGGTACGAGATAAATGGGAATACATTTTACACGATCGCCCAAGATAAAAAGAGCACCAACCAAAACAGTGGTGTCCGCTTTGATGCAGCAACCGAGAATGGGCAAAAGGTCACATATTATGGTTACATAGAGGAGATATGGGAACTTGACTATGGACCCTCCTTTAGGGTCCCTTTGTTCCGGTGCAAATGGTTCAAGCTAACAGGAGGTGGGGTAAAGGTGGACCAGCAATACGGAATGACAATGGTGGATTTCAACAATCTTGGTTACCTTGACGAACCATTCGTCCTAGCGAAAGATGTCGCTCAGGTTTTCTATGTGAAGGACATGAGTAGCAAACCGAGGAAACGGAAAGATAAGAAAACGATCGGTACATCATGCGATGATCCAAAGCGCCACATTGTTCTTTCAGGGAAAAGAAACATCGTGGGAGTGGAGGACAAGACGGACATGTCGGAAGATTATAATATGTTTGCTGAAATTCCGCCCTTCAAAGTGAACACCGACCCAAGCATTAAGTTAAATGATGAGGATGCTCCATGGATACGGCACAATCGTAAGCAAGCAGGGACACAAGGGAAGAAATGATGTGTAATAATTTATTATTGTACCAAACTTTGTTGAATGAATCATGTGAATTATATTACCCGTGATGTGTTTAATTGGTGTCCATTTTCGAATGATTCAATTGACTCGAGATAGCACCGATGATACATGAAATTTGGAGTGACTAAGTCATACTCCTGCATACATGAAATTTGGAGTGACTAAGTCATACTCCTGCATACATGAAATTTGGAGTGACTAAGTCATACTCCTGCATATAGGAAATTTGGAGTGACTAAGTCATACTCCTGCATACATGAAATTTGGAGTGATTTAGTCATACTCCTGCCTAGGCGTATAATATGCATACTCGTAGTCTTCATAGCCGCCGCCGTTGTACTGGTAGTCGTCGCCTCCTAAGTTGCCGGCGTCGTCGTCGCTGCTGTCGTCGCTGTCGTCGGGCGGCGCTCGTGGCTCGAACGAGGGTAGCGCAGGCGGGGGATATCGCCGGCCGTGATGTAGTCCATGACGCTCCGCGAGTCCGGCCGTACCACCATAGCCGACGGCCGGCCTCGTGGAAGTTTCCGGGAGGCGGACCGTCCTCCTCATACCCGGCGAGCGCCCTCTCACGCCGATTGATGAAGAAGGCGTCCCAAGTATGCTGGTTATCGGGATGCCGGCGGGGATTCATCCGCTGCTCCGGCGTGAGGTCGAGGTAGTAGTGATTCGTGATGGCCGCCCGGCGCGCGGTACTCGAGGGACGGGAGGGACCGGCACGCCGCCGGCGCTTAGGCTCCGGCCCGGCAGGGACGCGGTAGCCCGGAGGGCAAGGGTAGTTCGAGGCGCAAAGCTCCTCCACCTGCTGGTAGGTTAGAGTGGGTGCGGTGGAAGCCATGAGAGAGTGATGAGAGATTGTAGAGATGTGATGCTGGCCAAGCCGGGCTACCTATATGTAGTGACAAATGGCGGGAAAAATGGGAGCGGGAAGACGAGGAGGCGGGAAGACAGGAGGCGGGGAGAAAGTGGCGGGAAGAAATTGGCGGGAAAAAATTTGGCGGGAAGAAAGAGGCCGGAAGAAATTGGCGGGAAACAATTGGCGGGAAGAAAGAGGCGGGAAGACAGGGAAGAAATGGCGGGAAGACGAGGAGGGAAGAGGGGGTCGGCGGAAAGAGGCGGGAAGAGGGGGCGCCAACGAACTTTTGAATTGAATTAGTTTTATTTTTCTGATTTTTTTGATATATAATTTGTATTTTTAAAATTTTGAATTGAATTAGTTTTATTTTTCTGATTTTTTTGATATATAATTTGTATTTTTAAGAATTTGAATTGAATTAGTTTTATTTTTCTGAGTTTTTCTGTATTTATTAACATTTTGAAAAACAAAAAGTAATTTAAAAATGTCTTTAGTCGCGGTTGGCCTCCCCAACCGCGACTAAAGCTCTGTGCGCGCGGGAACGAAAAACCCGGCGAAAAAAGCCTTTAGTCGCGGTTGGTCTGGCCAACCGCGACTAAAGGGTGCCCTTTAGTCGCGGGTCGCCTCCCCAACCGCGACTAAAGGTGGGGGGGCTATAAATACCTCGCGCGAACCGTCGCCTCCGCCATCGTCTTCTCCGCATCTTCTCCGCCATCGTCAGACGCCGCCGAACGCCAGACGCCGCCGCCAGACGCCAGACGCCGCCCGCCAGACGTCGTCGCCGCACTCGCCGTCGCCGCAGACGCCGTCGCCGCCGCCTCTCGTCGCGCCATCGATCCGTATGTCGCCGCGCGCCCCGCGCGCCCCTACGTACCGTACTATCGCCGCCCGCCAGATGACGCGCCGCCGCCCGCCAGACGCGCCGCCGCCGCCCGCACGCCGGACGCGCCGCCGCCGCCCGCCGGACGCGCGCCGCCGCCGCCCGCACGCACGCGCCGACGCCGCCCGCGCCAGACGCCACCCGGCCGCGCGCCAGAAAAGGAGAGAGAGAGAGAGGGCCGGGCCGGATTTTTCCCTTTTTTGTGTTTTTTTTTTCTTTTTAATTTTAACTAGTTAATTAGTTTAACAAAAACGGTAAATTAACAAAAAAAAGTAAAACTTGATAATTTGTAACTAAAATTTTGTATACTTAACAAAAATTTGTAACTAAAATTTTGTATACTTAACAAAAATTTAACTAAAATTTTGTATACTAACAAAATTTTGTATACTTAACAAAAACTTGACTTAACAAAAATTTTACTTAACAAAAATTGTACTTATCAAAATTTTGACTTAAGAAAATTTTTACTTAGCGCCGTCGCCACCGCCCTCTCGCTCACCGCCACCGCCCTCTCGGTCACCGCTACCGGTCTCTCGGTCACGCGCGCGGTCACTGCGTCCCCCCTTTCGCCACCGCCACCGGTCTCTCGGTCACGCGGTCACCGCGTCCCCCTCTCGCCACCGCCACCGGTCTCTCGGTCACGCGGTCACTGCGTCCCCCTCTCGCCACCGCCACCGGTCTCTCGGTCACGCGGTCACTGCGTCCCCCCTCTCGCCACCGCCACCGGTCTCTCGGTCACGCGCGCGGTCACTGCGTCCCCCCTTTCGCCACCGCCACCGGTCTCTCGGTCACGCGCTCACTGCGTCCCCTCTCTCGCCTCCCTCGTCGCCCTCTCTCTTTATATGTAGAAGAGATGTGATAATGCTGGTATATACACAATTAATTTGTTTTGACTACATGTTTTCAGGACTGACATATGGCGGACGATAGAGGTGACCCGATTCTGGACAACTATGATCCGGACGGCTGAAGACCATATGTTCGGCATCATAAAAGGCGATATTCCTTTTGTGCCGACCGGAGAAGAAGAAGATGATATCGCTTCTTATCTGAACTTTGAGTGTGAAGATGAAGGGCGCCGTCGGCAAGCGAGATGATGCCGAAGAAACGTCGATAAACGACGATCTTCAATTGGAAGTAGCAACCACCTCCGGCGCCGAGGTATATATATATATATATACATATTGAGCGTCTGGTGATACAACTAACTGATTTGAATAAATGTGTGTGTACTAACGCGCGCGACTCTCTTTCTTATTTTAGCCCTCGGCCGGATCGTCGAAAAAATCGAGTACGTCGTCGTCAAAGCGTGGCGCCACCAAGACGATGAAAGCAGGAGAAACATGCACCATCGATGTTGTCGACGAAGCAACCGGCAGGCCGCGGAGCCCAGCAAGAACGCCACCAAGTTTGTCGGCCAATGCGGAGCCGTTGTTAGAGACAACGTCTCGATCACCCGCCGAGAGTGGAATGAGCCAAAGAAGGCACGTGTTGGTTTTACTTTTGTCGAACGAGAGAGAAAAAAGATTGCTTCAACAAGCTTATGGAACATTTCGTTCTACCTCCGGAATACCGCAAATACGATGAGGAGGGTAACAAGATTGCGGAAAACAAGAAGAGGCGCAAGCTAGTCAAACGAGTTCGCTCTTTCTAGGATGGCCAACGCATTCCGGAAATACAAGCAAAATCTAGCCCATGACTTTGTCAACCAGGGCAAGACTCCGGATTTCAAAGGACAATATGAGAAACGGCAACATGATTGGCCAGAATTTGTGAAGCAAAAGAAATCGGAGCAGTTCCTTGAACTATCGAAAAAAAATAAGGAAAATGCGGCCAAGAAGGAGTACAATCATAAAATGGGGCCAGGAGGGTATCGCTTTTGGCAGCCTAAGTGGGAGAAGATGGAGAACGAGCTGAGGGCGCGAGGAATCCGTCCGTGTACGGAGGGATGGGACCCAAGGGCCAAAAGCTGGTGGTACGGGCATGGGGGATCGCCGAACCCGGAGACAGGGGAGTGTGTTTACCGGGGCAAAATAATTACACCCACCCAAAACCTTATTGAGGCAATGAGGGATGCTCAAGAGGGGAGGATCAGGTTCAACGGAGAGAACGACGCCCGACAAAAGCCCTCGGGAATCCCGAACACGGAGGACGTGTACGAGGCATGCCCGGGGACATTTCGTGGAAACTAGGGTTCCCCGGAAAGATGACCCGTACGGTTACGTGAGCCGTAAGAGAAAGATGGATCGGGATGCGGATGTTGTGGCGAAGTTGGTAACGGAAATGGATGTGATGAAGAAAACCGTGAGTGTACTAGTCGCCGAAAGAGATGCAGCTCGGGCGCAGCATGAAGATCATCCAATGGATCTCGGAAGCCAGCAGCGGAGAAGAAGCAGCGTGGCTTCCACGGAGGCCTCACCGGCTGGTGCACCGACGATCGAAATTACCGCACCGGAGCCTCAGCTGGTGGTCGAAGTTACTGCACCGGAGCCTCCTCGCTACCCCGTGGACGATATAAAGGAGATGAAAGCATGTCATCTGTATTATCCTATCGGGAACATGTCCATGAAGGTAGCCATCGGCAGTGCTTTACCACTGGAGCACTCCACCACAACAACCCCATTCAAGATGGCTATGCTCGTGTCACGGTGGAGGAGATAGTCCAAGGGTTTGAGGACCCGGACATTGACATTGCTACACCTGAAGGGGTGAAAAGACTTGGAGATGTCAAGCGCCAGTTCATTCTATGGCGAAGAAATTTATCAAGTTTCCGAGGCGAGGCGCCAACAAGTCCACCCCCGTACGGTGGTGGTGGTGGCGGTGGCGGTGACGGTGGCGGTGGCGGTGGCGGTGACGGTGGCGGTGGCGGTGACGGTGGCGGTGGTGCTTCACCTAATACACCTCATTCACGTCGGCGGACGCCGCCCCCCGTCCTCGTCCGGCGGGTGATCGGACACCGGTACCGCCCCCCAATCCACCTCCGGCGAAGAAGCGAGAAGCAGTCCCGGGTTATTAACCCGGACCATTACGTACCTAAGAAAACAAAGGTACCGGAGGTATCACTGAAGCCTCTCCCCACGAGGCCTTGGGAAAGTAGTGCCGAGGAAGTCGAGGCGGGCGCGGCTGCTGATTGAGAGAAATGGAAGGCGAGCGTCAAGAAGAAAATAGAGGGCGAGCCCAAGCCAGTATATTCGGACAAGGAAAAGCAGTGGGCTAAGTCATTTTTGAACACACCGTCCCAAGCCGCGAAGAATCTGCCCGACGACTATTTACGTGAACTTCGTAGGCAAGCACTCGCGTTCAAGAACGAGGAAAGAGTTGGCGGAGAAGAAAGCCTTGAAGGACGAGGCCGAGTCAAAATTAGAAAGGGGAAAGAAGTTGCCCAGCTCGGGGAACAAAGTAAACAATCGATCGCCCCGCTCATAGTGCAAGCCGCCGGTCCGGATGCCCCCGATATCATAGCAGCTGCGGCAGCACATGGATTGACTGTAGAAAGTGCCAGAAAACAAGCGGCCGACTTAGGTATCACTCTTCGTGCGGTGTTAGGCCTTGATGAGGCGCCAATGAAGGACGTAGTATTTTCATATGTGAAGAATGGCCCTCTCATCGAGCTCGCGCAGGAAGAGGATCTACCTCGACAAATGAAAGGTCTCGCTAAATTGGTACAAGGCTTACATAAAACATGAAAACGCCAAAGACTATATCTATGCGGAAGTTAAATATGTGCATCACTTCAAACGTTACTCGGGTACAAATTCCTCCGAGTGAATTGTTCCAGCTTGTTCAATCTGCGCGAGCTCGACAAATCTATCATCGGTTGCTACGTTACGTAAGTGATTTATTAATTTCTACCCCATCTCGTTCATTGCCTGCACTATATATATATATATTGTCCTAACTATCTTGTTGTGTACGCTATATATTATGCAGAATGAAGAAGCGGGAAATGCGAATAAGGAACATCCATGATGTTGGGTTCATTGACCCACACATCGTTAATTCATATGTGTTAGAATACCACCCCGCCGACGTGGAGGAAGACTCGTGGCGGTTTATTAGAAAACAGCAAGAGAAAAGTGATATTCTATTTCCTTACCATTTTGGGTGAGTGTTTCTGTCTTGAGCACATTCTCTTTTGTTTACTCCATGCATGGTATGTGGCTAATCGATGAGTTATGCATGATTGTGCATGTATCGTGTCCGCAGGTTCCACCGGATTCTTATGGTAATTAAAGTTCAGACCTCCTCGGTTCTCGTCCACGACTCTCCGAATATGGATCCGGCGCTTTGGGGCGACATGAGAAAAATGATGCAAAAGTAATTATTTTCATTCATTTGCGCTCTATATCGATCGGCCTATTTCGTTCATCATTTCCTTATATCAAGTAACTAATTAATAACTCTCTTGTTTATTTAATTTTCTTTGCCTCGTAGGGTTTGGAGACGGTTCGTAGATACCAAGGTCGGTGAATTCAAAAAAGAGCTACATTTTAAAATGGCAGTGCCGACGTCTGGGGATACTCAGCCACCGGGGACCAATCTATGTGGATACTATGTTTGTGAGAGGATCCGGAGATACCGCAATGAGCGGGACCGGACGTGTGAGAACAACATCCCGAGGAATAACCTCCGGAAGACGCTTAGTCCAGAAGCTCGCTTCCGACCACTTCAAGAGGAACTAGCTGGATGGTTGGCGAGGGAAGTCATCGATCCTAGAGGAGAACACTATTACGATGACGTAGATCTTTATACGCACCGGAATTTGTAACTAACTTGTTCAAAATTGTATATGGTCATCCGATATTGAATATATATTGTATATGGTCATCCGATATTGAATATATATTGTATATTACTCTTGAATTCTTTTTGGTTCTAATTTCAAATTTGTTTGAAATTGTACATTCATATGCATGTATGTATACAGTACCGTAGAATATGTGAAACTCCTTCAAAATTAAAACCCAAAAGAAATAAAATAATACAAATTAAAAAGAAACCAGATTTAGGGGGAGGGGGGGGCTAAACCCTAAACCCTGCGGAGGCCTTTAGTCGCGGTTGGCCAGAAGAACCGCGACGAAAGGTCCTCCGCCCTGGCGCTCGCCTGCGGCCCACGTGGATGGGCCTTTAGTCGCGGTTCGTGAGGAACCGCGACTAAAGGGGGGGCCTTTAGTCGCGCTACTTTGGTCGCGGTTGGGCCACCGCGACTAATGGCAGTTGCCAACCGCGACCAAAGCCCCTTTTTCCACCAGTGGTTCCAGAAATCGGCACTCTAGACCTTTTGATCCTGGTGTAAGTTGGCGTTTAGATAGTTCCCAAACAACGAATTGCTGATGTCACCACGGTCTTCACTTCTATCTCACACAGACATATCAATGGCCCACATGTCGTATGTGTCGTTAGAGGACTCTATGATGCCACGGCCGCTCGATGATGCCACACCAGCAACACCTGTCGCCGAGCGCTAGCTCCCTCTCGTGTTCCTCGGCACCCACGACGACCCAATGTGCGCGGATGCATCTCCCTCTCCATGACACAGAGCTTGCCGGGGTATGCTCCTTTCCTGAGCCACTGACGTTCAATCCTCTTCGTATTATGTCTGGGAACTCTGAATTCCTTTGTCAACTGACGGGAGAGCCGTTGTGAGCTGTCTTTAGTTCTTGCAGCACGCTGAGATTTGTTCTTTGTGGTTGTCCAAATGAACTGACACTTCATTCTGTTGGTACAGCAGCAATACGAGTCTACTTTTGATCAAGATCAATCTCCTTATGCGCACAAATTTTGATAGAGAAGACAACGAGAATTGCAAGGTGAATTGAGGTGTTGTCGTACCAGCTCGTATGGTCCTCTTTTCTAAACCAGTAAAACTGAATTGTTTTCTCTTCATCAAGCTAGATGAAACAACCATGTTTTCTCCAGATTTACTTTTCGGTTGCCTAGAAGATTCTGTTTCTCTCTTTCTGCATGTTCAAATAAGTCAAAACTAAAGAAGCAAAACTAAAAACTAAATACAGACACCATAACCCTTTATCACACCGACAGATTACGGCAATTAGAAGATGTATAGACATTGAAACAAAAGATAGCCTTCAACACATTCATTACACTTGCACAGAGCAGTACAAATACATAAAAGAAACTTCTGGCTATGGCACCACATAGAATTAGCTGGCAATAGCAAAAACATAATGAGATGATCTATGCTAAATGAGTTGCATACATATTTGCAGCAGCTGCGGATCGTGGTTTGAGCACTCAACAATTGATGTTGCTATATGCAGACACCTATGCTAAGTGAGTTGCTTCCATATTTGCAGAAGCTGCGGATGGTAGTTTGAGCCCTCAATACTTGCAGCTGCTATATGCACACACCTAGAGCTCAGCTCCCTGATTGAGTACTGCCCTGTACAAACTTTCAGCGTTAGATTCCTAGTTGTAGACCTGCTCCTGCACTAAAATTTAGACAATAAAGAATAGTATAGCGAGCAATTTATAAAACTTACCACAGAAGGGTCAAGGTAGAAGGCACGACATCTAGGAACGCATCAGCATATACAATCACATCAAGAAGCGGACACTTGCATCTGCCATCTGAACATAGCTGAGTTGTGTGACAGTTAAATGCTACTCCCTCCATCCATTTTAAAATATAAATCCTATATTTGACAATCTTTTAGAATATGACACTTGCATGTAGAAATGACTGACTCTTCTCTCCTTTTTACTAAATTATTTATTTCCATTATTTATGACTAAACATACATCATCACTGTTCTCTCTCTCTCATATTCTCAAGATAATAATACCATTGGCTACCATGGCCACTTCCTTATAATATCCTTATTTCGTGAAATAGACTAAAACATGCATTACAAAATGGAACGGATGGACCATCAGGATTGCCACTCGTTCATTGATGTTCCCACTATTAGCCAATTAATCATTTCCCAAAGGATGAAGGGAACAAAAGCACTTGAACTTCCACCCGAACACTTGAACAGTCCAATATTTATTATTTCAAGCTAGCAATGTTATACTCTACTCGATGAATCATAAATTAGTGTAACCTTCTAATCCATATAAACATGAGTTACCAATAACAGTCCAACTATTGCAATGTCTTGCTATGTAGTATTGACATTTATGTTATAAAATTCCGCAGAAGTCGAGTCAATAAGGATTTATTCATCGAACAATATAGTAATGTATGATTATGTCCCCTACAAAAAAGGTGAAATTGTGAAGTTCAATGTTCTATAAATCTTTCCATGATAGCAAGAATGACATCCTGCTCAGAGATGGCAATAACAACTCATCGGTTTATTTTAATTAGAAATTCCAAGGTTGCTTCAAAAATCTGAAAATAACACCTGATGTCCTGATCCATCCCCATGATGTTTTTTAGTGTGCACAAGTTGTTGTATTGGAACAAAAAATCTTGCATGCAAGAACAAAGACAAATTATTGAGTTTAAAACTGAGAAACCATAAATCGTGCAACAGATAGGAAGTCCATCAAGCTTCCTCAGCTGAGTGAACTGTAGGTGCTTTGGCATGTACTCATGTACTCATAAGAACGAAAATATGAGAAACGTATTTTGCATGTTCTTTGTCTAAAAAAAATGATAGAACCGCTTAGCCATCACGACATTAAAACATATTCCAGAGCTGAAATTAAAGCCATGACATCACTAACCTTGGTTTAGAGAAACCCAACATCGATCTGCATCTTAAACTTTTGAAGCCATCTACAACTTCCTTGATTTAAAGAAATCCACCGTAACTGGAAAATCATCCATTGTGTAGTGTTCCTGCGGCTCCATCTGAAATGAAATTATAGATTTTGTGTATTGCTTCTTTCCTATCAATAACCTGAGTGGGCTTGCTTTAACTGCAATCATAATTATGAAAGAACAGTGATTAGAGCCCTAGTAACCTGAGCTGGCTACCTACACAAATAGAAAATGAAATCACCGCTGTTAAATTCTGCAGAGGAATATCAGTTAAAATAAAGCACCCATGTGAACTAAAACTCTATATACCAACGAATGTGCAAACTATCACCAAATTACAACCGTGAACATAATAAATTTAGGGCTCCTTTGATTTGAAGGATAGGAAAAACATAGGAATAGGAAAGGTATAGGATTGGAATGGCATGTCTACTTGAATCCTATAGGAAGATGAAGTTTGTTTGATTGTAGCAAAGGAATTTTTCATGAGGTATGGGCTAATGCTTTTTTCCTATAGGAATTACACTACAAGATTCCTATAGGAATTTTTCCTATAGGCTATGTTCCTATGAATCAAACAACATGTATAGGAAATTTTCCCATAGGAACCAAATCCTACACAATTCCTATGCAAATCCTTTGAATCAAATGAGCCCTTAAGATTACAGTGGTTTGGGACTATGCACCCAAACCAAAGTTTGGACAGTGGACTGAGAACACATGGAGGACACGGAAACTACCAGTAGACCGCTAGAACAGTAAAGAGGACGCTGCATCTCATACCTGGGACACGAAAAGAGATGAAGTGGCCAATGCTTATAGGAAGCTGTAGCGAGTTGCCCTGCAATTGCAATCCCACGGACTAATCTCCTGAAGCAATGCCACGTAACTGAACACATCAGACTTGATAGAGATTCTTCAGTTCATATTTCAATACAAATAGAAGTACTAATTTTTTCCTATGGTTTCTTCTTCGTATACCTGCAATCTATAGGGTATAGATTACCAATGCTCATCCTTAAGCACAATATGAAATTTGCAAGAAAGATATAAACTAACCCACAAAGAATGAACTCCACGTGTATCTCCCATAACCAAGCAAACAATCTGGACAATACCTAGCCATCTCAAGATCATGACCCTTCTCATTTTCAAATACTAAGGTGTGACGGCATCACCGCAACAGGTCATACCATACATAATATGTATTTACCTTCTTCAACATTGCAACCAGTTGGATAGAACTAACAGAAGTGAACGCCAACACCTCTTGCTGCCAATTCAGCTGTTAAAGGTTCCTTTGCAGCTTGTTCATGTAGAAGAAAACAACAGACAGTTAGAATAAGAAATGCCTCATGTTGCAAAAGATAACAATAATGAAGTATGTTGCTACCATACATGAAATTATAGGCAATGTTTACAACAAGTGCAGTTAAACCTAAAATGTACTGAGTGGAAACATTATTTTAAAAGGTTAACAAACATCAAATACATCACATAAAATAATTAAAAGGCAACTCGGGATGACAATCTGCAGGTGGATACACCGATGCAAAGATAAATATTTATCATGTAAAAAGACAACAAAGAACAAGAACACTTGTTAATAAAGAATTAGGATGTACCTTTGCCAAGCATATAGCCACTGCTATGGTCAGCATGTGTAGCTTTGCCTTTCGGCTTGGCCACCAGACATGACCGAGCCGAGAAATTGTTCTAGTAACAAACTGCAATACATAGATGCTAGCATATAGATAGGAAGAACTCATAGAGCTCGTAAGTGAAGAAAGAAAAATATATATGTGAAATTAAAATTAGGCTGCTCATTTACCAGTAGGAATATCCATAGCTTTGAAGGGTCATATCTGAACATAACCATTCATTGTAATTCGTTTTATGCTCCTAAAAAGAAAAATAGGACAAAAAGTTTCTCAGATGGGAATTCCATAAACTGGAGAATAATGCAAAACTTGTACAAAATAGAAACTGTGATTCTTGAATCTTAAAGATTGAATTATCGGACTATAATTAATGTTGTTGACAAAACTGAAATTTTCATATAGCTTCGCTCTCATCCACTGTCTATACTTGACCATACTATAGTTACCTCACCATACTATAATATGAACTTCAGAAATATAAGCTCAAGCATTGTTAGAAGGCCTTGATGCAAACATCGCCAAGAATAGAGAGAACGGGTCGGGTACAGACACTATATTTCTGAAACCATATATGTGCATGTCTGCAGGTCAGAAGGCCTTCGCGGTTCATTGATTGAAGTTAGAGCATAAATTTATAGGGGGTAGTCCATGAGTCTATCATTTATCTCCTGCCATATCCAGTAAAAAACATATTAGACAGTAAACAATATTAAATTATATTCAAGACAAATTATCTCTTTGGAAGAAAAATTTCTAAGAAAATCCTTTATATTAATAAATAAATATTTTGCTTTCTTTAAATCATTTATGAATAGGTAATAAACAAAGATTTTGCAGAGAAACAGATAAAACCTATAGAATCACTAGATTAGTCATGCACCTTTGATTGGTGCATCAACCTGTCAACTACCGCTAAATGAATTTGGCAATGAATCATTCCATTTGAACCTACCAGCCAAATAATAAATAAACCTTTAGACCATTCAATAATTTTTTCCTTTCAAAGTTCATCGAAGAAACATATATAACTTTCTGCCCACAATAGAGATGATATGACAAGAAAGAATTTATCAAACATGAAGGAAGAGAGCACTCACCACGAGCAGACCAACTTCATTCCCTAAAATATTTCAATTTATTGCAAATGAAATATTACTTTTCAATGGCATATCACACAGTATACCACACCATTTGCACTGGTCGAAAGAATGAAGATTTTATACGTGATTATTGCCACCGAGTGAACGTATTCTACTTCTTTGTTGGAGCAGATCTGTGCTTATCCATTGTCTCCTCTTCCACCTCACCCCTTATTCCTCACTAGAAGCAGCGAATCACCTAAACAACAACTGGGTGAACAAGAGAAAATTGCCTCAAAATGGCGAACACGAAGAAGGAGAAGAAAAAGTGGCTTGCGTAGGCGGATCAGCGGCGACTCGGCTCAGCCGTGGCTAGGCATCTCCCTCTGGTGCGTCCTAGCGGCAGCTCGAGCTCCTTCTCCGCATCGGCAAAGAATAGGTGAGTCGTCTTTGTCGCCATCCCTCAACATTTACAGTAGCAATCCAAATTGTGACAAAGAAACCTGCAGATGAATCCTTAAATTATTCAGCATTCAAACTCTTTTACTACATCAAGGAGAGAATTTCCATGGACAGCGTATTTAGAAACACAACTTCCACATACTCGCAGAATGAAACAGGTACGGAGCAGGAGGTTGTTTGAAGTTCAAAGTACAGAGAAATCAATAGTAGAACCCTTTCATTGCTTGAAGTATAACCTGTTTTTGCAAAAATAGAGCAGCAACTTGTTTTCAACGCTGCAGCTAAACCGCTGAACCAAATTGGGTGAATGACCACTCAAAACGATTCGCAGGAAGAAGACCTACAAAACACTCCAACTAAGTTTCCTCTGTTTCGGCTAAATGGGTACTCAAAAATGACAATCTCTGAACTGTATGTCCAGAAACGGAAATCTAGAAACATGTTTGCTCTATTTTCCAATTGATCTTGCTAATCCCTGCCGTAAGAAGCTAGGAACCACCATTTGCAGAACCTAAGAGCATCCTGGAGGGTGGGGAAAATTAGCTTTGAAGCTGAATCAAGAAGAATCGGATCGGAAAAGTGGGGTTCTTCTCTTTTTCCATCTTTTCATGTTTCTCTTGTTTGCAAAAACATAGCAGTAACTTGTTTTCAACGCTGCAACTAAACCGCTGAACCAAATTGGATGAATGACCACTCAAAACAATCGCAGGAATGAGACCTATAAAACACTCCAAATAAGGTTCCTCTGATTCGGCCAAATGGGTACTCAAAAATGACAATCTCTGAACCTGTATGTCTAGAAACGGAAATATAGAGACATGTTTACTCTATTTTCCAATTGTTCTTGCTAATTCCCTGCCATAAGAAGCTAGGAATCACCATTTGCAGAACCTAAGAGGATCATGGAGGGTGGGGAAAATTACCTTTGGATCTGGATAAGGAAGAATCAGATAGGAAGGGTGGGGATCTTCTTTTCTTCCATCTTTTGCTCCTCCTTGCTCTGTTCTTGCCACCTCTTCTTCTTCCTTCAATACCTAGATGAGAAACCCTTCTTGATGTGGAAAAGGATAAGATAGGGCATGTCATAGAGCAAAGGGAGAGAGGGCAGTAGGTGCTTCTCCATGTTGATCTCTGCCTCCTCAACCATGCCACCCTAGTTCCCTTCACCTCTTGCTGCTCCAGACATGGAGGAAACCAGAAAATGTAGTGGCTCTTGAGGGGATTGGGGAGAGAGAAACGTGGGGATTGGAGGAGAGAAAGGAGCGCGGCGGCCAGGATTGGTTGAGTGTGGAGAGGCATCTAGGGTTTCACTTGGAATGTCCCTTCATATGATGCAGTGAAAAAAATTGAATGACTAAGATGCACAGATGGAAAAATCCGACGGCTCAGAATCTCTAATCGCTGTGAGACCCCCTATGGGGGACATCAATTATACCTTTAGATTTGGACGTACCTAAGCACTAAATAGTCTCTAGATACGGCATGCTTCATGACCAAATTTTGATGCCAGCTTCTAGAGTCGGTTTACTTCTACAACAAGCTATGCTATTCCCAGGAAAAACGTACTGGAAGCCGAATAGAACACCCCATGTATGAGAAAGCGCGTTAGAGTTTGCGTCGGATCGGATCGACGCTTAAACTGGTTCTGCTTGCAGTACCAGTGTACCACTCGGATCGATAAAACCTTCTGCAGCTCGATCCCACCTGCAACTTGCTATATGTCTAGCGTACGATCGACGAGCCGTTCCTGCACATGCTATCTGTCGGTTTCCGTCGCGCAGTCCGGCTCTGGTTGGACTCCAAACCACCTCGTTTCCGTCCTTCGCCCAGCCAATCGATAAAAGGTGACTCGCCCCGCAGACTGGATCCTCACCAAACGCAGACGTAGCCTCGCGCGCCGCCCCTCACGAGACAACTTCAACGCAGATCACGCACGTACGAGTTCGAGGAGCAGCAAAGAACAAGCAATGGCGGACCACGCGTCGGCGACTTCCCTGAAGCGCAAGTGCCCCGACAGCGACAGCTCGTCTGAGTCGTCTCCGGCCGGCATGTGCCCCGGTGGCTGCGGCTTCTACGGCGCCGCCGCCACCGGCAACATGTGCTCCAAGTGCTACAAGGAGAAAGCCGTCCCCGCCTCCGAAACCACGGCGGCTCAGACGAGCGTCTTCGTCCCTGCCCCTGCATCTCCCACCGCGCCGCCGGAGAAGAAGGCCAAGACCATCGTCTCCGTCGCGTCTTCTGACGGTGCCGTGGCGTCCGTGAAGCAGCCAACGCCGGCGACGACGAACCGGTGCGCGACATGCCGCAAGAAGGTGGGCATGCTGGGGTTCCGCTGCCGCTGCGAGGGCACCTTCTGCAGCGTCCACCGCTACTCCGACAAGCACGACTGCGGCTTCGACTACAAGACGGCTGCCCGGGAGAAGATTGCCAAGAACAACCCGACTGTCGTTGCCGACAAGATCGCAACGAGGATCTGAAGCCCAGGAGACCTAGCTGAACAGCTTGTAATTAGTGCATGGAACTGGAGAATAGTAGAATAGAATTGATGATTTCTGTATTTTTCCTGTCGTCCTGTTATTATAATTAAGTTCCACCATCCATATCTGAATCCGTCAGGATGAACACAAGCAGGTTGTACTGGTTCCAGAGGATAATATGTCATCTCTATTTTCCTTGTACTCCGTATTTTCTTCGCCTGGAGCTGGTAATGCTTTTTTGGACGTAACTAGCAGGTGCTGCCTTTCCACGGGGACAACTTGGAAACCCACAATTATTTTCGCGGTAGCTGTAAGCTGTGGTGCCAAACAGACGCAAACCCAGGCAGTGGTTGCAGTGACCTGTTCATTTTCGCTCAAGTCAATTGAGCATCCTGCAAAGAGGACAACAAAAGGCTGTTCCGGTTGAAGGTATTCAGGATTCTGTTAGTTCAGTACGCTGTGTAGGTTGCAGACACTAGTAGAAAAAGAAGCAACCGTCTAAGCCTTTAATACCGGTTTCCTTACGAACCGGTATTAAAGGGGTCATTTGTACCGGTTTGTGCGCTCAAATAGGTGAGGAGCATTAATACCGGTTCGTGAGGAGCTTTCGTACCGGTTCGTGTTACGAACCGGTACGAAAGGTCTTCGGCCAGGCGCGTGTGACCTTTCGTACCGGTTTGTAACACGAACCGGTACCAAAGGGTGCCCACCTATATTATCACATCGCGCCCGTCCCTGGCTCTCATTTTTCTCTTCTTCCTCTCACACTCTAAAACTTTTTGCATCTCTCACACTCCAACAAGTTTCTATTTTTTCTCCACCATTTTAACAAGATTAAGGGAATACATCTATCTAAGGATTAGCAATATCATCCTTTCTTCCGGCGTTCCTAATTTAGCTCATTTCTTTGGTAGTTTTACTCGTACTACTTTTCTAGTGCTAGCAAGGTGTTCGATGAAATGCATAAGTTAGGGATTTTATTTTTTTTATATGCAATTTGAGCTGAAATTATGGTATGTTTTGTAAGTTTTAATTAGTATCATCCCCGTCCTCACCACCGTCGATCGCCAGCGTCGTTGCCGGCACCGTACCACCTCGGTGAGCCTCTTCTTTTTATAAAAAAATTTAGTTTTATGTGATGAACTTGAATATTAATTAAGTTGGTCACTCAATGGATGTACGGTGACCGGTGCCATCCCGACTTCATTAATGGCATGCATTATTTTCTCAACGTGGCTGAGGCAAACAGGCAGTCGAATGGTTTCATCTATTGTCCATGTAGTTCCTGTAAGAATATGAAGGATTACTCTACCTCAAAGACCATTCACGTCCACCTACTGGAGAACGGTTTCATGCCCAGCTATAATTGTTGGACCAAGCATGGAAAAAGAGGGGTTATATTGGAAGACAACGAAGAAGAAGAGGATAGTGACAACTATCCTATGTTCACTGGAGACGGTGATAGTTGAATGGGGGAAGACGAAGCTGAAGAAGAGCCCATTTTTGATGAGCCGATATTTGATGACCCCGATGACAATTTGGGTCGGGCCATTCTTGATGCGAAGATAAACTGCGGAAGTGAAAAGGAGAGGTTGAAGTTGGAGAAAATGTTAGAGGATCACAACAAACTGTTATACCCAAATTGCGAAGATGGCCAGAAAAAGCTGGGTACCACGCTATAATTGCTGCAATGGAAGGCAGAGAACGGTACTTCTGACAAGGGATTTGAAAATTTGTTGAAAATAATAAAGAAGATGCTTCCAGGGGAGAACGTATTGCCCTCTAGTATATACGAAGCGAAGAAGGTTGTCTGCCCTCTAGGATTAGAGGTGCAGAAGATACATGCATGCATCCATGACTGCATCCTCTACCGCAAGGAGTACGAGAATTTGAATGCATGCCCGGTATGTAGTGCATTGAGGTATAAGATCAGGCGAGATGACCCTGGCGATGTTGAGAGCGAGTCCAACCCCAGGAAGAGGGTTCCTGCGAAGGTTATGTGGTATGCTCCTATAATACCACGGTTGAAGCGTTTGTTCCAAAACAAAGAGCATGCCAAGTTGTTGCGATGGCACAAAGAGGACCGTAAGAAAGATGTGATGCTGAGACACCCCGCTGACGGGTCGCAGTGGAGAAAAATCGACAGAGAGTTCAAGTCATTTTCAGATGACGCAAGGAACTTAAGATTTGGTCTAAGTACATATGGTTTTAATCCTTTCGGGGAGCAGAGCTCCAGTCATAGCACCTGGCCAGTGACTCTATGTATCTATAACCTTCCTCCTTGGTTGTGCATGAAGAGGAAGTTCATTATGATGCCAGTGCTCATCCAGAGCCCGAGGCAACCCGGCCATGACATTGATGTGTACCTTACGCCATTGGTTGAAGAACTTTTAGAGTTGTGGCGTGAAGAAGGTGTACCTGTGTGGGATGAGCACGAACAAAAGGAATTTAACCTACGAGCATTGTTATTTGTAACCATCAATGATTGGCCTGTTCTTGGTAACATTTCAGGGCAGTCAAACAAGGGATACAATGCATGCACATTGTTTAGGTGGGACTGACAGTAAATATTTGGGAAACAAGAATGTGTACCTGGAGCATCGTCGATTTCTTCCAAAACAACATCACGTAAGAAAGAGAGAAAATCATTTCGGAGGTGAGGCAGATAACCGAACGAAGCCTACCCGCCCTACTGGGGAAGTTATATATGATATGGTCAAGGATTTAAAAGTGATCTTTGGAAAGGGTCCTGGCAGACAATCTGTTCCGCATGATGTTGACGGACACGTACCCATGTGGAAGAAGAAGTCTATATTTTGGGAGCTACCATACTAGAAATTCCTAGAGGTTCACTCTGCAATCGACGTGATGCACGTGATGAAAAATCTTTGCGTGAACCTGCTAAACTTCTTGGGCGTGTATGGGAAGACAAAAGATACACCAGATGCACGGCAGGACCAGCAAAGTATCCACGAAGGAAACAACTCGAATCCAGAGAAGTATCAAGGTCCCGCTGAGCTACGCTCTTACCAAAAAAGAGAAGGAGATCTTTTTTGAAGTCCTGAGTAGCATCAAGGTCCCGTCTGGCTTCTCGTTGAATATAAAGGGAATAATAAACATGTCAGAGAAAAAGTTTCAAAACCTTAAATCTCATGACTGCCACGTGATTATGACAAAATTACTTTCGGTTGCATTGAGGGGGCTTCTGCCGGAAAATGTTCGAGTACCCATTGTGAAGCTATGTGCGTTCCTCAATGTAATTTCTCAGAAGGTGATCAATCCACTTACTCTACAAAATTTACAGCAGGATGTGGTGCAATGTCTAGTCAGCTTCGAGTTGGTGTTCCCACCATCCTTCTTAAATATTATGACACATCTCCTAGTTCACCTGGTCGAAGAGATTGACGTTCTCGGTCCTGTATTTCTACACAACATGTTCCCCTTTGAGAGATTCATGGGAGTCTTAAAGAAGTACGTTCATAACCGTGCTAGGCCAGAAGGAAGCATATCCAATGGCTATGGAACAGAGGAGGTCATTGAGTTTTGTGTTGACTTTATTCCTGACCTTAAGCCGATCGGTGTTCCTGAATCGCGCTATGAGGGGAGACTGCGTGGAAAAGGCACGCTAGGAAAGAAAGCAACAACGTGTATGGATGGAAATTCTTTCACTCAAGCACACTACACAGTTCTACATAATTCCATCTTGGTGGCTCCGTACAAAGAGGAACACAAGGATATCTTACGCTCTAAATACCCGGATCAACGTGAAGATTGGATTGATGGAGAACACATGAAGATTTTCGGCGGTTGGTTGCAAACACGTCTCATGAATGTCACTGATGACGAGCGGCTATACTTGTTGGCCAAGCAACCATCTTCGACTATATCGACTTTTCAAGGGTACGAGATTAATCGGAATACATTTTACACGTTCGCCCAAGATAAAAAGAGCACCAACCAAAACAGTGGTGTCCGCTTTGATGCAGCAGATGACAATGGGAAGAAGGTCACATATTATGGTACATAGAGGAGGTATTGGAACTTGACTATGGACCTAATTTCAAGGTCCCTTTGTTCCGGTGCAAATGGTTCAACCTGAAAGACGGGGTACAAGTAGACCCGCGATGCGGAATGACTACGGTGGATCTCAAGAATCTAGGGTACGACACCGAACCATTCGTCCTAGCCAGTGAAGTGGCTCAGGTTTTTTATGTGAAGGACATGTCTAGCAAACCGAAAAAAAGAAAATAAAGGCAAGAGGACACATCATACGATGAGCCAAAGCGGCACATAGTTCTTTCAGAAAAAAGAAATATCGTGGGAGTAGAGAACAAGACAGACATGTCAGAAGATTATAATAAGTTTGATGTTATTCCACCCTTCAAGGTAAAAACTGACCCAAGCATCATCTTAAATAATGAAGATTGTCCATGGTTGCGTTGCAATCAGAAGAAAGGGAAACACACGAAGAAAACTCAGAAGACTAGCTAGATAGGGATCATAACTTGTGTATCTCAATATGGAAATCACTTTTGTGCAATGATGTTACTGTATGTAAGATATTAACAATGGAGATGGAGTCTTTCACGGGCTTGCAGGGAAATTTTTCCGAGGCGCAGCTTCCGAGGATGTCGTAGGGCGTGTGCACCAACGCCATCTTCGAGAAGTTGCGCCACGGGAGATTTCCCAACCCTTTCCCCATTACTGTTAGAGTAGATGGAGTCTTTCACGGTGACGTGGGCATTACCCTTCGGGTAACTAGTATTGCCCTATCTGATATTGACAAGTTGGAGGCCCATGAAGCTACCAGAAGGCGAGATGGGCCACTAGGCCGGTGAGTCAGAAGATTCCTTGGCGGACAAGATCAGGAAACGGACAAACAAGGAAAGATTGGATCTAATCTACTGTAAACCTAGTCGTCTTCGGTTAGGACCCTTGAGACCTGGCCTCCTATATAAAGGCCAGGAGAGGGGCTGCCGAGGGACACAATCAATCTTAGCTACAATAGCCAGCAGAAGCTTAGAACTAGGACAACCTAGCAACTAGCATCTCGACGAGATCACAGCCGAAGTATTCGGCACCCCATTGTAACCTGTTTTCATCATAATCAAAGAACAGACAGGCAGGACGTAAGGGTTTTACCTCATCGAGGGCCCCGAACCTGGGTAAATCGCTCTCCCCGCTTGTCTGTGTACCGATGTCTCGTGTCAGCTTGCAGGATTCCATCAACCCTAAGCCCCTATCGGAGGGCATTGCCGAGGAGCACCCTCGACAATTGGCGCCGTCTGTGGGAAACCTGTTGAAACAAGGCAGGGCATCGGCAGATCCGATCATGACGTCGGCAGCCTCATCGGCAAACTCGCCAGCAGTTTCGCCAGCAAATTCGCCAGTAACTTCATCAGCAACCTTGTCGACACCGTCGTCGCCCATCCTGGGAAGTCCGATTCGATTCGGCTCCTACGAGTTTACTCCACACAGCGATTCCTCCCGTTCAAACTTTTCGGATCTACAAGGGAACATGGAGATGACCTTCGGCAGCGTCCACTACAACGTCAACGCAGAAGGAATCCTTCAACTGCTGGAATCTCCTGCTTCTGGATCAACAAGTTCAAACGCATCATCTTCAGTCGATCTGTCGGCTGGTTTAACGGGATCGACGTGCTCCCCCACTCCATCGGCTCCTCGTTCGATGTCCTCTATGTCAGTAGGGTCAGACGACTCCTCGTCTTCGAAGCTGACTTCGTATTATTGCTTGAACTGCGACACCAGGCACGGACTAGGATCTACCGACACGCCGTTCATCTGCAACGCCCAGTATTCATCGGGAGAAGATAGTATCGACAGCACCATCCAGCGAACCACCCAAAGGACGGCACGCCATCAGGTCTATGTCGCCAACAACACGGGGAACGCAAGGCGCAGAAGAGACGAGGATCATACCCCTCGCTCCAGCAGAAGGGCAAGTTTTGAGGACAGCGCCAGCAACCGCGACAGCGATTACACCATCGCGGATGAAGAGTGGGCGGCAGCAAGGGCAGCAGTACTCAACAACACACCGCTCCCCGCAGGGACTTCGGTCAGAACCCTCAATGCTTACCGCTCCATACTGGAGAAAAACCGAGAGCACTTGTCGAAAGAACAAGCCACCCTCGAGAGGCGCCTATCTGCGGCAGACCGATCCAGCGAAAGGCGAAGGGGTTCGCAAGGAAGCGCCTCCCGAAACACTCAGGGAGCGGGCAAGCACCGGTCAAGGTTGTCCAGGCTTTCGGAAGATGATGCCAGAGAGATAACATCGAATCTGACTAAATCCTTTATGACCACGGATACTGCGGGCATGCCACGGCCGAAAACCGTTGCAGCAGCAACGGCCAACCTCGCTGCTTACCTCATCAACCAGCGCCCTGAGGGATCTATGGCTCAAGCTCACCGAGGTGCTCTTGAAAGCCTCGCGATATTGGGAAACAACCTAGTCCCGCCAAAGGAAAAAACTATGGTCCAAGGCAGTGGGTCAAAACATCATGCGAGAGATGCTCGGGACGAGATCACCCAGAGCAGAATCGACAAAGCAAGGCGCCGACGCGCCACCAGGAAAGACGACGATAGCGATTCTTCGGATGAGGACCAGGAGTACGGCGGCGAGCTCAGGGGAGCCGACTGTCTAAGTTACAAGATACGCGAAGCAATGCCGCCTAAAAAGTTCAAGCCTACCCCTACCGACGCTGCCAAATACGATGGGCAGCAAGAACCAAGATCTTGGATAGATGACTACCTGCAGACAGTGATCTTGCACAAAGGAAACCAGATAGCGGCAATGCAATGCTTACAACTTTACTTGAAGGATTCAGCACGGGCCTGGCTACGGGGGCTGCCAAAAGGTTCCGTCAAATCATGGGATGACCTAGTGGACGCCTTCGTTGCCAACTTCCAAGCAACATATAAAAGGCCCGTCGGGATCGAAGAACTACGGAATTGTCGACAGAAGCAGAAGGAGTCGATGCGTTCGTACATCGGGAGATTCACAAAGCTCTTAAATGCTGCCGAAGATGTATCTGTCGACAGAGCAATCGACGCTTTCAGCGACGGCGTCCAGCGGGAAAGTTACATAGAAGAACTCGGGCGCAAAAAGCCAAAAACCATAACCAAGTTAATGGAAATTGCCAACAGCTGGGCTGATGGTGAAGACAACGTACGAAGGCCACGGCAGCGTAGTGATGATGAAGACGATGACCAGCCGAAACACGACTCGGGCGGCCGAAGGGATCGTCATAAGAGGAGGAAAAACCGCAACTACGATTATAACAATCTGGTAGCAGGAGGGTACGCTGATCGGCAAGACGACCGAGATGACAGGCACGACGGTAACCGGAACAACTCTGGGAACCGTGGTAATTATAAACCACGACAGCAGAGGACTCCCGAACTACCCTACGCTGAACAAATCAACGCCCCTTGTTACCTGCATTCGTATGTCGATTCAAAGGACGGCAAAACGAAGTCGAGTCACCTGCTCAGGGACTGGCGGCATTTCCTTGACATGCACAAGCTCATCCAGCAGTCAGGCCAGCAACAGCTACCACCACCACCACCACCTCCACCACAGCATCAAGTCCAGCAGGCCCAACCCAACGAGGCATTCCCACCACCACGTGGGCAGATGAGCATGATTCACAGGACAGGTGTTTCAAAAAGAGAGATGAAGAAGCTCACCCGAGAGATCAATTTGGCGGAAAGCATCACGGCAAACATCCCCGAGTACGTCGACTGGTCTTCTCAGAGCATAACGTTCAGCTGAGCAGATCATCCGATGACCATACCAAAACCAGGACACACTGCCCTGGTAGTCGAAGCGCAAATTGGGGGGTTCAAGATGAGCAAAATATTTATCGATGGCGGAAGCGGGATAAACCTGATATTCGTAGACACAATCAGGAGTATGGGGATCACCATGAGCATGCTGGAAGAAACAGACACCTGCTTCCATGGAATCCTTCCAACCGCACCGGGCCACTCCCTTGGCAAAGTCTACCTGAATGTTATCTTCGGCAGAGCCGATAATTTCAGGAAGGAGAAAATCGAGTTTGAAGTGGTGAACTGGGAATCACAGTATCACGCTATACTTGGGAGACCAGCCTATGCCAAGTTCATGGCTGTGCCGCACTATGCATACCTTAAGCTGAAGATGGGACAAACATCACAGTCTATGGAGGTTTTTCACGCTCGGACAATTGTGATCGCGACTTTCAGAGGATTGCTGCAAAGTTTGGGCCGCAGCGAGAAATCGTCGGCCCTCCGCCCAAGCTGTCCTTACGAGAGATCAAGGAAGAAAAAGACGGCAGGGAAACCAAGAAGAAACCAGCTGCTCTCGCCCTTAAAGCATCGGCAACAGAGGCTTTGGCAGCAGAAGCTTCGGCAGTGAAAGCGTCGACAGCAAAAGGCTCGGGAGTTGACGGCACAGAAGGCCCAGTAGATAGAAAGATAGTGGCAACCACCGATGAAACCAGCAACGCTGCGGCAACTACTAACGCGGTGAAGAAGCCAGACGAAGAGAAGAACCCCTTCCTTGACTAAGCAGCCTATCAGCTTTTATTTTCTCTTTAACTTCATTATAAACAGGGCCTTATTCTTTTCGCCCTCTAGCATCGTGCTTACCTTATTAATAAGAACTTAAAGCTTCGATTCTTGTTAAGCATTGCAGTAACTACAAACTTCTAAGCCCCATCACTATGTAAACATAGTACAGGGCGGAAGATCATGCTCCAAAAAGCCTCTACGAGTGCTAAAATGACGTCACCTTTCCCTCTGCTTCAGATGCCTCTACGAGTGCCGTTCAAAGCGAGAGTCTGGAAAAACTTGCACACAACCCACGCTCGATATTTCACTTATGGAAATATCAGAAAGCAACGGGCTCATCGGCAGAATTATTACACCCGAAAAATTCGGGAATAACTGTCGAACTTTACAAACGGTTGAAAGCAAAGTTGCGCATACAACAGGTTTAGCAAAACCTGCAACACGAGCTGATCACTCATAATGATTTGCTAACCAACTAATACTCATACATCCAACGGGCAATTAAGGTCCGCCCCTGTTAATATCTACCAACAGCATGGTGAAAGTACACATTCGTGTACCAACCAGTTAAGAAGTTTTTCGGCCCAAAAAACCCGAATACTCGGATGGATTAGCCGATACAATATACAAAAAGTAACTTTACACCTTTCTATCACTCTTGCGGAGTTTCCTTTTCTTCAGGTACCTTTGACATCTCTTCCAGCCTGTCGACAATTACATGAGCAGGAGCCAAAACTTTCGGGTATAGCTCCTCAAACTCACCAGTTGCACTGGCAATAGACTGCAAGTGAATTGAAGGATAACAAGCAAGCACAAGGGCAAGCGTGCATTTGGCCCCTGCAAAGACTTGAGATCTTACTAGCTCCCGAACCTTCGTGGCACTTCCAAATTCAGACATCAAAGTCAAAAGGGTAGGAGGAACTGCATTCAGAGGGAACATTGTTTTCCAAACTACCCTCATGGCCTTGTAGCACTTGTCGAAGAACTGGTGGACCTGTTGCACCCGATCCTGGAATTTAACGACAGCCGAGGTCTTCGATTGGTCCCTCCAGAAAATTTCTTCAGATGAGGAAAGCTGAGTCAAAGCACGCACCCGCTCGTTTATCTGCTTGTTCTCTTCCGCAGGATTCAACGCTATGACTGCCAAAAGAATCAGTCAAAGATCCAGACAAGAAGTTGTTAGCAAGCAGGCAAGAGGATCAAGAAATTTACAGTTTAAACTCTCGGTA
>NC_061512.1:132408015-132457899 GCF_022539505.1 Lolium rigidum
CCGCCTCCTGAACCTCCGCGTTGGAACGCCATGGCGACCATGTCGGATCCGCCACTCTTCTGGTCATCAGGGTTTTTGCGTTTGTGGCCGCTGTTGTTACCGTTATCACGGTTCTTCTTTTGTTGGTGCAGGTGTTATCACCAGAATTTGACCAGATCAGAGGTGGGCCGCGATCAAGATGGACTTGAAGAATCTACATGGAAGAAATACGTGAATCGGCCTTTATATGCAAAGTTTGGGCTAGTTAGCCCGTGTATCTTAATATAGTAGATCGCATCTTAGTTTAGAAGTTAGAGTTTTACCCGTGCACGGTTCGGTGCATGCCTGAATTAGAAAGTCCCCTGGACTATAAATATGTATCTAGGGTTTATGGAATAAACAACAACACAACGTTCACCCCAAAACAAACCAATCTCGGCGCATCGCCAACTCCTTCGTCTCGAGGGTTTCAATCAGGTAGCGACATGTCTGCCTAGATCGCATCTTGCGATCTAGGCAGCACAAGCTCCACGTTGTTCATGCGTTGCCCGTATCGAAGCGTCTTTGATGGCGGGCAACGTAGTTATCATAGATGTGTTAGGGTTAGCATTGTTCTTCGTATAAACATGCTTACGTAGTGCAACCCTCGCATATCTAGCCGTCCTCATGCCTATCTCGGGCATGGGGGCGGCACCCTCGCTTGTTCATCGTTTAGTAGATCTGATCCGTTACGATTGCTCCTTGCTCGCAAGGATTAGTTTAATATCTGCAATAGTTAGGCCTTACAAAGGGGGAGGATCCAAGTGGCATGTAGGGTGGCGTTCGCAAGTCCTAAACAGGATGTTCCGTGGATCAACTACATTGTTGGTTCTTTGGCCTTGTTTAGGATCGGCTTATGAGCACCGTGCGTGGCCGCGAGGCCCAACCTGGAGTAGGATGATCCGATTATGCGGTGAAAACCCTAAATCGTCGTAGATCTCATTAGCTTTATCTTGATCAAGCAGGATCACCAAGTATTCGTGCACCCCGCACGGATCATGGGTGGATCGGCTCTTTGAGCCGATTCACAGGATAACCTGAGAGCCGATCGAGGCTCGTATTTAATGTTTACGTGTATGCCATGCAGGAACTAAGCGAGGCATTCCCCATCACCTTCCTGACCAGGTATAGGTCAGGTGGCACGCCCTTGCACTTCGCATCGCCGCGTGTGACCAGAAGAGCATTGCGGGCCGTCGCTCGGAGGGGTCTCGGCCAGCCGCAGCTCTAGGCTCTTCCCGGCTCTACTAGTGCTGACTGTCGCTGCCCGACGGTGGGTTTTGGCGGTCAACACATTCTGGCACGCTCGGTGGGACAACCTTCGACATCCAGCACATCGCCGTCTGCATCCGAGATGTCGGAAAGCACTCCGGTCAAGTACGAGGATCTGCCTGATGAGCTCAAGAAGAAACATGACGAGATCAAGGCAACCCTCGAAGCCGAACTCATCGGCTCTTTCCACCGAACCCGCTCCCATGGCGTCGGGTGGAAGGGTTTCACACCGAAGGCGCACTCGATGGAGTGGACCTGTCCGCCCCGTCGGAAGAACGCACCAGCTCGCTGCGTCGGGAGATCAACTTCATGGTGGCTCATTCGCTGCACCGCCATGGCAAAGACAAAGAAGAGAGCGAGTCACTCGGTGGCAAGGACGAAGAGGAGGCCGGTTCAAGCGATCGGCTTCGATATGATGATAAAGGTACAACAATGAAGACGGTATAGGGTCTTATAATGCTTTCAATATGTCTTTTATGTGAGTTTTGCTGTACTGGTTCATACTTGTGTTTGCTTTAAACACCTTGCTAGCCTAAACCTTGTATCAAGAGGGAATACTTCTCATGCATCCAAAATCCTTGAGACAACCACTATGCCATTTGTGTCCACCATACCTACCTACTACATGGTATTTATCCGCCATTCCAAAGTAAATTGCTTGAGTGCTACCTTTAAAATTCCATCATTCACCTTTGCAATATATAGCTCATGGGACAAATAGCTTAAAAACTATTGTGGTATTGAATATGTACTTATGCACTTTATCTCTTATTAAGTTGCTTGTTGTGCGATAACCATGTTTCGGGGACGCCATCAACTATTCCTTGTTGAATATCATGTGAGTTGCTATGCATGTCCGTCTTGTCCGAAGTAAGAGAGATCTACCACCTTAATGGTTGGAGCATGCATTTGTTAGAGAAGAACATTGGGCCGCTAACTAAAGCCATGAATCATGGTGGAAGTTTCAGTTTTGGACATATATCCTCAATCTCATATGAGAATAATAATTGTTGCCACATGCTTATGCATTAGAGAGGAGTCCATTATCTGTTGTCCATGTTGTCCCGGTATGGATGTCTAAGTTGAGAATAATCAAAAGCGAGAAATCCAAAATGCGAGCTTTCTCCTTAGACCTTTGTACAAGCGGCATGGAGGTACCCCATTGTGACACTTGGTTAAAACATGTGCATTGCAAAGATCCGGTAGTCCAAGCTAATTAGGACAAGGTGCGGGCACTATTAGTATACTATGCATGAGGCTTGCAACTTGTAAGATATAACTTTCATAACTCATATGCTTTATTACTACCGTTGACAAAATTGTTCCATGTTTTCAAAATAAAAGCTCTAGCACAAATATAGCAATCCATGCTTCCTCTCGCGAAGGGCCTTTCTTCTACTTTTATTGTTGAGTCAGTTTACCCATTTCCTTCTATCTAAAAAGCAAACACTTGTGTTAACTCGTGCATTGATTCCTACATACTTGCATATTGCATTTGTTATATTACTTTATGTTGACAATATCCAGAAGATATACACAAGACCGCATTCGAGTACTAGGTTCAATGGGCTTGTTTGAATATGTAGTCATGACATTTTGATCGAAGAAACTCGGGGGCAGCTCACCCCGAAGGTCCTCTCCTCCGGAGAGCCGATTTCGTTCAAATCGGCCGGCTCGCATGATAGTGCCCTCGGACATGATCAAGCCCAGGTCCATTCGGCTAATTTGTGTATCCTCGTCTCCGTTTCGCCTTGACCGAGACTCTGGGGGCAACCGACCCGGTAAATGTTCCGTTTCTAGAAGCCAATTGGAGTATCATCGGCTGGTCCTGTGTAGCAACCTTCTTCGAGGATGGTGAATTTTGCGGAGGAGTGTCACCGAGTCTCGTAGTCATCGGTCGAAGAAGATGAAGGACAGATTATGAGAGACCAATGCGTTGCTATCGGCTCATTGGGCGTCGATCCAGCTAACAATCGGCGGTTCACGCTCCGCCATGACATGACCCTTCGAAGGAAAAGCATAATGATTTTGGAAATGTCATTTCCAAAACCAGGGGGCATGTGTTATCACCGGAATTTGACCAGATCGGAGGTGGGCCGCGATCAAGATGGACTTGAAGAATCTACATGGAAGAAATACGTGAATCGGCCTTTATATGCAAAGTTTGGGCTAGTTAGCCCGTGTATCTTAATATAGTAGATCGCATCTTAGTTTAGAAGTTAGAGTTTTACCCGTGCACGGTTCGGTGCATGCCTGAATTAGAAAGTCCCCTGGACTATAAATATGTATCTAGGGTTTATGGAATAAACAACAACACAACATTCACCCCAAAACAAACCAATCTCGGCGCATCGCCAACTCCTTCGTCTCGAGGGTTTCAATCAGGTAAGCGACATGCTCGCCTAGATCGCATCTTGCGATCTAGGCAGCACAAGCTCCACGTTGTTCATGCGTTGCCCGTACTCGAAGCGTCTTTGATGGCGGGCAACGTAGTTATCATAGATGTGTTAGGGTTAGCATTGTTCTTCGTATAAACATGCTTACGTAGTGCAACCCTCGCATATCTAGCCGTCCTCATGCCTATCTCGGGCATGGGGGCGGCACCTCGCTTGTTCATCGTTTAGTAGATCTGATCCGTTACGATTGCTCCTTGCTCTGCAAGGATTAGTTTAATATCTGCAATAGTTAGGCCTTACAAAGGGGGGGAGGATCCAGTGGCATGTAGGGTGGCGTTCGCAAGTCCTAAACAGGATGTTCCGTGGATCAACTACATTGTTGGTTCTTTGGCCTTGTTTAGGATCGGCTTATGAGCACCGTGCGTGGCCGCGAGGCCCAACCTCGGAGTAGGATGATCCGATTATGCGGTGAAAACCCTAAATCGTCGTAGATCTCATTAGCTTTATCTTGATCAAGCAGGATCACCAAGTATTCGTGCACCCCGCACGGATCATGGGTGGATCGGCTCTTTGAGCCGATTCACAGGATAACCTGAGAGCCGATCGAGGCTCGTATTTAATGTTTACGTGTATGCCATGCAGGAACTAAGCGAGGCATTCCCCATCACCTTCCTGACCAGGTATAGGTCAGGTGGCACGCCCTTGCACTTCGCATCGCCGCGTGTGACCAGAAGAGCATTGCGGGCCGTCGCTCGGAGGGGTCTCAGCCAGCCGCAGCTCTAGGCTCTTCCCGGCTCTACTAGTGCTGACTGTCGCTGCCCGACGGTGGGTTTTGGCGGTCAACAGCAGGGGGATTGCTGTAGCTGCGATATTATCACCCGCATCGTCATCGGCGGCAGTGTGGTCACTGGCAATGGAGATCATCTCATCCAAAGTCAGTTTATTGGCGTTAGCCAAACATGTGAGCTTATGCCTCAGCAATCCTCCTCTCTGCAATCCACCGATGAAGGCGTACATGGCAGTGGTGTGGTCGACGTTTTCGCACTCGTTCCTGCATGCCAACCATCGTGTGAGGAAGTTTCTTGAGGATTCTCCCTTCTTCTGGATACAAGCTTGTAAGTCGCTTGCCGTGGCAGGTCTTTTGTAGGTGCCCCTGAAGTGTTTCTCGAAAGCGGTCTTCAGGTCAAACCAGCAAAAGATGGAGTTTTTCTCGAGGTCACTGAGCCAGATCCGGGCTGGACCTACAAGGTACAACTGGGGCATGCGGCAGGCGATATTAGGGGTTCCTCCGGCGAAGGTTACCGCATTGTAGTAATCCTCAATCCAGGTATCCGGCCTTTCGGTGCCATCATAATGCTTCAGGTTTCCGGGTAGCTTGAGGGAGCTCCTTGGCTTTGGTTCCTCTCGAATCATCCCGCCAAAGCACTTTGGTCCGATGTAGTCGGTTCCGTATTCGTTGAGGCGTTCCCGCGCGTCGCGCGAACCGTGACGGGGACCGTGAGCGAGAGCGAGATCTCCGGCCACCGCCTCCGCCTCCACCTCCGCCGCCACCGCTAGGTGGTGGTGAGGGAGACCTGCGAGGGGGCCGATCCGACCTCTTGCTTCCGCCTCCGATTCTCCCCCTGTGCCGGCTCCGGCTCCCGTGGCTGCCTTCGCCGTGGCGCTGGCTGCCCTGGTCGTTCCGGCCCGGCGAGGTTCCGGTCGCGCTCCTCATTCCGGCTCCTCCTAGGCTCGGGCTCACGATCGTTGTTCTGATTCCGGCGAGGTTCCGGCGTGCGCTCCCCGTTCCGGCTTCCGGAGGGCATCACGTTGTCGCGGATAACAATTCCACCATGCCCTTGAGGCCTCGGTGTTTCGGCTGGACTACGGCGGTGAGGGGGACGCGGGTAACCATTAGGCGGAGGAGAGGGGTTGCGGTACTTGTCTCGTCCGGAGTACATTGGACCCTTTCCCTTTCTCGGATCTGACGGTGGCGTCTTTGACGGTACGGGGATCGGATTTGGGTGTTCCCTGGTTTTCCTTCTGCGTTCCGAGGATCCGGTTCGCGATTCGTCATCTCGATGGCGGTTGTCGTGGGCGTCCTTCTGCGCAGTGGAGACGCAATGCTCCGGGTTAGATTCCAACTTGCGCGAAGTGTCTGCCTTGCTCTGTTGTTTAACCGCTGAAGCGACGAGCGTGCGTAAGTAATTGATGTCAATCTCCTCGTCACTTTTCTTCAAAATTTCTGCAGCTTTCGTCATATTGTCTTTTGGGGTTGCGAATGGCTGCTGCTCCGTTGGAGACGCGAAGGTGATCCTGCGGGGAGCTATCAACTCACGCCGGACCTTTTCTACCTCCCGATCAGCTTCAACGATCTTTTCCTCCCAATGCTTTCGGAGTTCCTTGACCTTCGCCAGTCCTTCGTCCACCTCCTGCTCACGCTGGATGAAGTCTTCCACAAAAACTGCGGCGTGCTTCCTTTCCTCCAGCATGGCGGCTGCGGTGTCCTTAAACTTCTTGGCTGTGGCCAGCAGCTCCACTCTTTTAGCTTCTAAAGCTTCTACGTCTTCGGGAGTGATGGGTTTGTTAAGGATATCCGAGCGATAAACTGCATCCATGCCTGCTTGTGCTACCATCTCTTCAGGTGACAGGAGGCTCTCTGAGGAAGAATCCTTACGGGGCCGCTCCCGCGACATTGGAGATCCGTGACGGGATGGCTGGGGGTCGGATTGGGTGCCTGCCTCTTCGGATCCGTTCTCTCCCAGTGCTGCTACAGTTGCAAGTACCTGCTTTGGCTGGACAGAATCGACTTCAGGCTGTTCACCGTATCCGAGTTCCGTCACCTTGCGATCAAACTCTTCAGTGTTCATGGATTGAGTGTCTCCGGAAATTGGGCTTAGGTTTCCCAAAATTGATTCTTCAGCCGGAGTTCCGCTTTCTCCGACAGCTTCTTGCTGATCCGGAACAGCGTTGTTTTCCGGGACCTCGACCTGCTCGGGACCAGCTCCGACTTCATGAGGGGCGGTTCCGGCGGTATGGGCCAAGAAGTGCACAAAGTGACACCTTTGCTTCTCTAACACCTGGGAGACCCAGGCGGATCTGCATTGGTCTTCCACCGTTATTTCCTGCTCAGGGGCGGATTGGGTGGGTTTTGATTTTTTCAGATCTAAGGCGGAATCTTCGCTAGGAAGTTCCTGCGTCTCAGATCGGATCTTCGCGACTGCGTCCAGCTCAGCGGCGGTCGCGTCAGCGCTACTTACCAGTGGGTTTCCGTCGGAATCGACGGTTTCCCCGATGAAGATGTGTATGCCGCCAACTGGGACGATGGAGAGCTTGACGGGGTTGGTTTTAGCCGGAATCCAACACTCATCCGGAGGGACGATCGGCAGATTTCCGACGTAAAGGACACGCCCCACAGCGATGGTGTCGTCGTAGCTTCCCATGGCGGAACCCTCCCGGTTCCGGCCTCCAGACGCCGCAGGCCCCACGGTGGGCGCCAACTGTCGTTGCCTAATCGACGGTACCTCGGAGGAGGGATCCTCACGAGGGGAGAAGAAGTAGGGGCCATAGGGCGGAGTGCACACGGGACGGTGGTACGCGAGTTACCCAGCCTTCGAACACCCGCACGATGACAGGGCCTACCGCTGCTTGTCCGGAATTATCCGGGCGCTTTGCGTTGTTACAATGAGTTGTCGTTGTGCCTCTAGGGCTCCCGGGATCCGGCTTATAAAGGCGCACGGATCTAGGGTTTACATGGAGAGTCCTAGCCGGATTACAGATAGCCTAACTACGGTACAATATCTTGCCGTGCACGTCACGGATCCGCCTTCCATATACGTCGTATTGGATCCGGGTTCCTCATGGGCCTCCATGGATCCGGGTTACTCTAATGTCGGTACGGATCCGGCTTACTGATCCTGGGCTGGACTTCTTCCTTCATGATCAACAGCAACTGGGCCGCCCGATGGGCCACATGCCTCATCACCATCTGTGGGCCACCCGGGCTTGCCGGATCTAGGCACTGTCGATGGTACACCCATGAAGTATACCCACAACAGTAGCCTTCTGCAGCTCGCCAAGAATGTACCGTTCCACGGCGGCTACAGTCTCGCCTTTTTTATTGATGATGGCAGCTAAGGCATAAGTGCTGCGTAAATCTTTCTCCATCTGCGTCATTCGGTCTTTCATGCGTTGGATCCGATCGCTTTCGGGAAGCGCACCCGACGAGTCGTCTGTAAACGAAGGTACTGGGAAGACCTGCGGAAAGTACTGGTTATAAAGAAGTGATGGATATGGTACAACCGAACATCCAAAATAACTCCCATCGGGAGAAGTACAAGAAACTGATATCATAAGCAAGAGTGTGTCTACGACAATGACAGAGACGAAGTTTATTACAAAGCATGAGTTTGGCGGCAGAGCAATGTTTTGCATCAAGCTCAAAGACACAAGTTTGTTACAAGAATCAAGGAAGCTGAGTTTGAGTCGATGAACTAGGGCCAGCCGATGATTTCCTTGATGAAACCAATTCAAGGAGCTGACGGGCACAAGTAAGAGCAGACGCCTTAAAGGTGCTCAAATCAACAGATTGCCCGTCCTGCCCTTTTGGAAGCCCTTTAGTCATTTCCTCGATATCACCCTTAAAGCCGTAACCCATCATAAGCTGGAAGGCAAGGACAGCACCAAAAGTGCGCGATGTACGCTTGAATACCTCGATGGTCTCCTTAGTGTTAACCGCGAAGGTATCGATCAGCTGTCCCAGGGTCTTTTCTTGATTGATCTTGGGGAAGATCATCGAGTGTATCTGTGCCAGAACACTCTTCCCCTTCACGAGAAGCTCTTGTGTAAGCTGGTGAGAGGCAAGAACCATCGACACAGCGTTCGACGGGGAGTTATTTGCAACTCTTTCTAGGGCATTGACGGGAATGTTCGCCGCCTCTGCAATAGAAAGGGATGAAGAAATTTAGTCATTGACAAAAGTTTAAATCCTTAAACAACGTCTTCCGACAAAGGTATGTTGAAGATTACCAAGCAAGACCAAAGAAGATTGGCGAAGGATTTCATCCTTTTCGGCTGCTCGAGCCTCAGCCACCAGCCTAGATGCTTCCTCCTCCTTCAACTTCCTTTTTAGTCTAGCCAGCTCCTCCTTCAGAGAATCAATCTCTTGGCGAGCCGCGGCAGCTATCTTGACTGCGCCATCCAGTTTTGAGGAAGAAGATTCGACCCCCTTTTGTAGCCGAACTTTGTCAGCCTCTAGAGAAGTGAACCGGGAGGCGAAAATCTCCAGAGAAGAGATAACACCACGCAGGTCCTTAAGAAAGAGAGAAACAAAAATAATTAAACAAGGCACGCTCCAAGAAATTCATATTGAGGTCAAAAGAGGACTTACAGAAAAAGGAGCCGCAGTAGCAGCAGTTGGAGAAATATCCTTTCCTTTGGAAAGGGAAGACGTGGTCGAAGCTTGAGCCGTGGGAGCGGCCTTAGGAGCCGAAGCTTCAGAAGCTACCACGACTGGTGAAACAGCATCGGACTTGGCTTTCTTAGGAGGAGGCTCAACAAAGCCCTCGTCACTGCAAAAGTAAATAGTCGGCTATAATTAAAATAGGAGTATGACAGATAAAAAGGGCACAGTATAACCTTCGAGAGGGAACTACTTACATGTCGAAGAGATCATCTTCATCGGCGAAGCCGCCGGTTGATCTCTTCGCGGGAGAAGCCTTGGCCCCATCCGTAGCTGCATCAACAAAAGTATCACGATCAGCGTCGATGTTGCGCACTGATCCGTCTGCGGTACAGGTGTTATCGGCTGAAAGGGGAAGATCAGCACGGGCTACTTCAAGATTCATTGGACCATTATATTCATCCTCTAAACCTGTTTGATCCATGGTATGAAAATATACGGGGATCTAGGAGCCTTTTCCCTCAGAAGTGTCATCCGGTGAGTCATGTGTATTTTCAGAAGGCACAAGGATCTGACAAAGAAAAATGACAAATAAGAACAAAGATAATCATGTCGGCTAAGCAAGGAGCTGTAATAAAAACATATGAAAAAGAAAGGGAAGTACCCCTAATGGCGGATGATCAACGTCTAGAGGAGCATAAGAAGAGATCAGCGGAATCGAATCTTCCTGGTTAAAGGAAGTGAGGCGACGAACTTCATCAAGCAACTCTTTTTCTGATAGGTCGGCAGCATTGATCCTGGTCACATCCTTTGGGCCTAAGTACAACCACATCGGGTGAATTCTGGCCATGACTGGTTGGATTCGGCGCCTCAGGAAAACTGCTGCCACCTCCGTACCAGTCATAGTTTGGCCGTCGCCTTCTTTAATTTGAAGGAATTTGGCAAACAATTCTTCGGCTGAGGCCCTTTCATCGCTTGAGAGGATGTTCTTCCAGGAGTCTTTAGGTTTGGCTTCAGAAACGTCGGCATAGCAAGGGAGTCGACATTCGGGTGACGAGGAATCCCTAACGTAAAACCATTTCAACCTCCATCCTTGCACGGACTCTCTCATTGGGAAATTAAAGTAATTAACTTCTGAGCAAGCAACAAAACCTACTCCTCCGGTGACAAAGTGCCCATTACTACTGCTGTATCTTTTCACATAGAAGATCTTCTTCCACAACCCAAAATGGGGCTCAATGCCCAAAAACGCCTCGCAAAGGGTGATGAACACAGCAACGTGAAGGATCGAATTGGGGGTAAGTTGCCATAATTGAATTTCATATATCCGCAAGAGATGGAGGAGGAATCCATGAGCAGGGAGTGAAAGGCCTCGATGAAGAAAAGACAAGAACATCACAGAAAATCCAGCAGGAGGATCAGGCCGAGAGATCGCACCTGGAAGGATTACATCTCCGGCATTGGAGGATATCAATCCTAGGCTTCGAGACCTGTTTTCGTCACGCTTGGTGACGGTTGAAGCTACCCAATCTCCGGGTTTGGCCATCGAGCCCGACGGCGCTGGCGGCGCCGGAGCTGTGGGAGGGGCGTTTGGAGCGTTCCCCTTCGGAAGGGAAGAAGAAGACTTGGCAGCGGCACCTTCGCTGGTGGAGCTAGCAGCGGCGGTGGCATTCCTCTTCTTCACCATCGCGAGATCTGGAGAAGATTGGAACTGTGGCGGCGGCGCAACAATGGCGGAAGAAGGAAGAAGAAGAATAAGAATGAGGAGCTGCTGCGGGAACTGTGGAGAAAACTGGGAACTTTGAGGAAAAAATTAAAGCAAGCACATGGCGCTTAAGGAAGGGAGAGAACTGAAGGCCCACTACGCCCACGATTGCGCGGAAATCGAGGAGCCACCTCGATCGTTACACGGTCAAACCCTAAAACGTTGAATGAACAGGGCTAGGGCTAGCTTGTCATGATGGACCCATTAAATCAGCTTGCAGCAGTTATACGTCATCAATGACGTCATGATTTGAAAACATTCGAAGGAAACAAGAAAAGTTATCGGATGAAGGACTTGAGTCTAAGCATGGATTGCGAGCATCCGTACATAGACTCAGGGGCTACTCCCATCGGGAGCGCTGACGCGCACCCGATAAATGAGGACTCGACAGAATGAGCAGTCAAAGGATAAAGTTTGGAGCCAGCACTCGGTTGCAAAACGCTCGCACCCAGATACTCGGGGTATGTTACTCCCATCGGGAGTTCGTGATGTACACCCGATAGAAATTTTTTGCACTCCAGGATCATGCCCGGGGACTTGATTCTGTGTAGGGTAACGGTGTTTTGCCATCGGCAGTTAACTAAACAACAGTTGGGCACGTTACTCATTATCCTTTGCGTAAAAAAATATATATCAGATGATTTATGAAGACCTCGGCAGAGGAAAGTATTCGAGTGGTACAACTTGAGTCTACGCACGGATTGCAAGCATCCGTACCTAGACTCGGGGGCTACTCCCATCGGGAGCGCTGACGCGCACCCGATAAGAAGAAGATGAAGCACAATTAAGATAAGCAAAAATAGTGAAGGAGAAGAATATCAGGAGAAAACATGCATCAGTCTCTACCCGAATTATTTTCGGCTAGACACTCGGGGGCTACTGACGTGGGCATTACCCTTCGGGTAACCAGTATTGCCCTATCTGATATTGACAAGTTGGAGGCCCATGAAGCTACGAGAAGGCGAGATGGGCCACTAGGCCGGTGAGTCAGAAGATTCCTTGGCGGACAAGATCAAGAAACGGACAAACAAGGAAACATTGGATCTAATCTACTGTAAACCTAGTCATCTTCGGTTAGGACCCTTGAGACCTGGCCTCCTATATAAAGGCCAGGAGAGGGGCTGCCGAGGGACACAATCAATCTTAGCTACAATAGCCAGTGGAAGCTTAGAACTAGGACACCCTAGCAACTAGCATCTCGACGAGATCACAGCCGAAGTATTCGGCACCCCATTGTAACCTGTTTTCATCATAATCAAAGAACAGACAGGCAGGACGTAAGGGTTTTACCTCATCGAGGGCCCCGAACCTGGGTAAATCGCTCTCCCCGCTTGTCTGTGTACCGATGTCTCGTGTCATCTTGCAGGATTCCATCAACCCTAAGCCCCTATCGGAGGGCATTGCCGAGGAGCACCCTCGACACACGGGCTTGCAGGGAAATTTTTCCGAGGCGCAGCTTCCGAAGATGCCGTAGGGCCTGTGCACCAACGAAATCTTCGAGAAGCTGCGCCACGGGAGATTTCCCAACCCTTTCCTCCATCCGTGGGGATGAAACTCTCCCTACCTGCTTGTTAATCTGCTTGCCAAGGTGTATCGGTGTTCCTTTTATAGGCACGGTGCCGCTTCTGCTTTGTCGTGTTCCTCCAACAGGGCGTCATGCGCTACACGCTTTATCTCATCGAGTAGGGCGTCCTTATCCCGCCGACAACTTTAGTACCGGTTGCACCCACCAATTGGTACTAAAGGTCCCCCACGCGTCCTTATCCCACCGATAGTTTTGTTACATGACAGAAAAACCACCTTTAGTACCGGTTGTACCCGCCAGCCGGTACGAAAGGTTACCCACGCTTCCTTATCCCACCGGTAGTTTTGTTACATGACAGAAAAACCACCTTTAGTACCGGTTGCACCCACCAGCCGGTACCAAAGGTTACCAACGCGTCCTTATCCCACCGACAGTTTTGTTACATGATAGAAAAACCACCTTTAGTACCGGTTGCACCCACCAGCCGATACTAAAGGTTAGGGTTAGGGTTAGGGTTAAGTTTCCCGTGCCATTGCGTTCCCGCCTATTTTCTTCCCGCGCTTTCCACTGGTTCCCGCCTCTGTCTCCCCGCCTCCGTCATCCCGCCATTTTTTCACTATATATATGTAGGCTTGGCCTCCATTTACATATCACATCTAGACTCATATCTGCAAACCTCATCATTCTCTCCCATGGCTTCCATCGTATCTCTAACTCCCCGGGAGGCGGAGGCGCTTTGCGCCTCGAACTACCCCTGCCCGCCGGGCTACCGCGTCCCGACCAGCTGGTTGCTGAGCATCGGAGCCGTACCGGTCCCTCCTGTCCCTCTAGGTGTGGCGCGCGAGATGGCCATCACAAACCACTACTACTTCGAGCTCACGCCAGAGCAGCGGAGGAATCCCCAGTGGCATCCCGACTACAGCCCGACTTGGTAAAGCTTCTTCATCAATCGACGTGAGAGTGCGCTTGCCAGGCACGAGGAGGACAGCCCGCCTCGTTCGAACTTCATCGAGGCCGGCTGTCGGGTGTGGTGGCGCGGCCGGACTCTCCAGGGCGTCATGGCATACCGTGGCCCCCGCCTGCGCTACCCTCAGTCCCAGCCCACGCGTGCTCACCCGCCGAGGTTCGACTACTACGACCCCGATGCCAGCAATGATGATGACGGCGACTACGACGAGTACAGTGGCGACTACTATCGGGCTAGGCACGAGTATGACTGAATGACTCCAACAGTCGAATCTGGTCATGTATCTTAATTTTCAGTTAAGCTATGTGCATTTAATTCGAGTTCAATCGTAATAAAATTTTATTCCGGCCCTTTCTTTCCCGCCTTTTTTCTCCCGCGCGGCGTTGTGGCGGGAAACTTTCCCGCGCGACGTCGTACGTGGCGAGAAACTTTCCCGCGCGGACACGGCGGGAGTAAAGAAAAGAAATAGAAAAGATATAGAAACGATATAGAAAAGAAATAGAAAAATAAGAAATAGAAAAATAAGAAATAGAAAAAGAAAAGGAACATAAAAGAAAAAGAAACAGCAAATAAGAAATAGAAAAGAAAAGAAAAATAAGAAATAGAAAATAAGAAATAGAAAATAAGAAATAGAAAAATAAGAAATAGAAAAGAAAAGAAACATAAAAGAAAAAGAAAAAGAAAAGAAGAAGAAACAACAAATGAGAAATAGAAAATAAAAAATAAAATAAAAAGTAAAAAAAGAGAAATAGAAAAAAAAGAAACATACAAGAAAATAAAGAAGTAAACAAAAAGAAACAAAAAAGAAAAAAGAAATAGAAAAGAAACAGCAAAAGAAAAGAAAACAGCAAAAGAAAAAAGAAAAAAAAACCTTTGGTACCAAAGGTCCTTCCCCTGTGTTCCCTTAGGCGCGCGAGGCCATCTGTGCCAAAAAAACAAGCAGAACACATAGAGCCTCGCCGTCGCCCGCGGCGTCGCCCGCAGCTCCACGCGCCGCCGCCGTCGCCATCGCCCGCAGCTCCATGCGCAGCCGCTGTCGCCATCGCCCGCAGCTCCACGCGCCGCCGCCGTCGCCATCGCTCACAGCGCCACGCCACCGTCGCCCGCAGCAGCAGCGTCGTCATCGCCGCGTCGCCCGCCGCTCTACCTCTTCGCGCGCCGGCAACCCGAGTTGAGCTCCTCTCCCTCCCTCGCCTCCCTCGCCTCGCGTCCCTAGCCGCCGCGCGCCTCGCCGGTAGGAGCCCGCGTGCGCGTTGACTGCCGGCAGGCGCTCGCTGGCGACCTTCCCTCACGCACCCCCACAACCCGTTCGATGAAATGCCGCGAAGAGCCTCCCTGGCCGCCGCGCGCCCTCCCGTCCCTGGCCGCCGCGCGCCTCGCCGGGAGGTGTACGGTCGTCGCCGGTATTGGAGGTGCGTTGCCGGAGTACATGAGGCCGGGGGCAGGGAGGCAGTTGGGGGGGCACCGTCCACCACCTCGTCCGAAGAAGGGGCAGGGAGGCAGTCGAGCGGAGGAGGAAGCCGGCGGTTCAGAGAACGGCGGCCGCCGGAGGGCCTAGCCACGTCGGGCGGCGCAGTCTGGGAAGGGTGGGTGCGCGCGGCCTGAGGTGGAAGAGAGGCTGCCACTGGTGGGCGCCGTACAACACGGTGAGGCCAGGGACTTTGTGGCGGCCACGACGGCCATTGATGGCGTGTAAGACACACGTCCGTTGGGAACCCAAGAGGAAGGTGTGATGCGTACAGCAGCAAGTTTTCCCTCAGTAAGAAACCAAGGTTATCGAACCAGTAGGAGTCAAGGAACACGTGAAGGTTGTTGGTGGCGGAGTGTAGTGCGGCGCAACACCAGGGATTCTGGCGCCAACGTGGAACCTGCACAACACAATCAAAGTACTTTGCCCCAATGTAACAATGAGGTTGTCAATCTCACCGGCTTGCTGTAAACAAAGGATTAAATGTATAGTGTGGAAGATGATGTTTGTTTGCGAAGAACAGTAAAGAACAATTGCAGTAGATTGTATTTCAGATGTAAAGAATGGACCGGGGTCCACAGTTCACTAGTGGTGTCTCTCCGATAAGAAATAGCATGTTGGGTGAACAAATTACAGTTGGGCAATTGACAAATAAAGAAGGCATAACAATGCACATACATATATCCTGATGAGTACTATGAGATTTAATCAGGGCATTACCACAAAGTACATAGACCGCTATCCAGCATGCATCTATGCCTAAAAAGTCCACCTTCAGGTTATCATCCGAACCCCTTCCAGTATTAAGTTGCAAACAACATACAATTGCATTAAGTATGGTGCGTAATTTAATCAACACAAATATCCTTAGACAAAGCATCGATGTTTTATCCCTAGTGGCAACAGCACATCCACAACCTTAGAACTTTCTGTCACTGTCCCGGATTCAATGGAGGCATGAACCCACTATCGAGCATAAATACTCCCTCTTGGAGTCACGAGTATCAACTTGGCCGAGCCTCTACTAGCAACGGAGAGCATGCAAGAACATAAACAACATATATGATAGATTGATAATCAACTTGACATAGTATTCAATATTCATCGGATCCCAACAAACACAACATGTAGCATTACAAATAGATGATCTTGATCATGATAGGCAGCTCACAAGATCTAACATGATAGCACATTGAGGAAAAGACAACCATCTAGCTACTGCTATGGACCCATAGTCCAGGGGTGAACTACTCACACATCGATCCGGAGGCGATCATGGTGACGAAGAGACCTCTGGGAGATGATTCCCCTCTCCGGCAGGGTGCCGGAGGCGATCTCCTGAATCCCCCGAGATGGGATTGGCGGCGGCGGCGTCTCTGTAACGGCCCAGGGTAGTACCCCTAATAGATCTGCTTGTTATTTTACTTTTATGCATCATCATGGCATATGCATCATACCATCCATGCTTTAATAAATAAAATTATTTTATAAAGGCAAACTATTTTGTTTTCTCTCTCCCCACCTCTGCATTCAAAATTTAAATTTGTTTGAACTATTTTAAAACCAGTTTTAAAATCAAAGAGAAAACATATTTTCAAAATAAAATAAAAACCAACCTTTCTTCTCCAGGCCACCTCTCTCCCCTGGCTCGTTCCTTTTTTCCACCAGAAGCCCATCTCTCTCTTCTCTTTGGCCCAGCCACGGTCCGGCGCAGCTCCACCGTACCCCTTCGGTGGGAAAAGGATCTTCCCCACCTTGTCGTCTTTCTCCTTCCCACACGCAGAGAACGTGAAGCCCCTCTGGTCCTCCACCAACACCGCGCCCAGCTCCATCAGCCCCGTGTGAGCCTCCCCTCTCCTCACGCTTTATCTCTGGGCCACGCCCCTCTCTTTCCCCTGGTACACGCATCTCCCCTTCCCTTCTTTCTTCCTCTCCAAGAACAGGCAGAGAGGGTTCTTTCCCGTGCGCCCCACCACGAACTCCGCCATGGCGCCATCGCTCCGGCCGTCCCCTCGCCAAACCGAGCGCGTCCCGAGATGCGCCTCATCTCCATCTTCCTCCACGCCAAAGGAATCGAGGCCGGACGCCCCCAGTTGCCGCCAAAACGCCGTTCCCTTCTCCGAAGTCCGACAGCGATTTCATCAATTCCGGCGGGAACTTTCCTCCTCCGGCACCAGCGCCGGTACTTTGAGCTTCAGGGTGAGTTGGCGTACCCCCTGGACATCCTTGCTTCTCCCCTAGCCCCCTGTTCTGACCCCGTATCGTGGTGGCCAACACCTTCCTCGCAGATCCTCACCGCCGACCTGTCTCCGGCGCTTCCCTTCACCTCGCGCCGCCATCTACTCGTCCGCGCCGACAAGGCGCGTCGCCTGCGCCAAACCACGTGGCCTGGGAGCCTCTGCAGTGCCCGCGCGCGATGCCGCCGACCCGCGGTGACCGTCTCTCCTGGAACGTGCACGGCGTCGAGCACCTGGTGTGCGTGCGCGGATGGTTCGCCAGCGTGGCGTCCACGTCGACCCCCTTGACCCCACCTGTCATCGTCCGAGGCTAGGCCCTCCTCTGGTGAGAAAACCCTCCAGATCCGATCGGATCTGGTCTTTTCATTCAAGCCCTGCAGTTTTCTTTTCATCAACCCGGCGTCCCTGTGTGTCTGTTTCCAAGAAAACCCCCTGCACGTTTTGAAAACCAACCCGGGGTCCCCCCCGTTCTGTATTTGTTTCTGGGTCCTTTCCTAATTAAAATAAAACCTGTTTATCTATTTTAAATAATAAAAACTAAACTGCTAATAACTTTTAATTGCTAACTCAAATGAAAAAGTGTTCTATATGAATTTTGATCAGAAAAATGCAAGGATCATGAATATGTCATCCATATGCCTGTTTGCATCTCGCATCATGTCACGCGTTGATAGTTCGTGCATCTCACCTCACATATATGCGGAGTCTTTCGGAATTCCACCTAAGGTTTTCCTGCTCCGTTTAATATTGAAGTAGCTCACTCTTGCCTTGCTATGACATTCTAATCCACCCTTAAATTTGCCGCTAGAAATGCAACTCCAAACCTAATTTGATTGTCCGGGGTTCCGACTCCGATTAATATGGATAAGTTGCACCGCATCATCCTTGCCATGTCATGCATATTATCTTGATCATGCCGATTCTTCTTCCGTCGTAGTAAGATTGCATATGTTGTGTGTTCCAGCATTTGCTTCTTCCCGGATAGGATCACAAAGTGTTGATGTGAGATACGACGAGTTCTCCGACAAGTTCTTCTGCACCTTTCCACAGACGAGCCCTCTCTCTTCACCTATTTTACTCTCTCCCTCGCACTGCTATCCTTATGTTGCGCTTCTTTATCGAGTCACGTGTCCTATTCCACTTGTTTACCATAATAATCCTATATGTATCATTCCTTAACCATAGCCGTTGCTTGATGTTTGAGCCTTGCGAGTCGTAGGCGTGTTTAGTCTCTGTTGTTTATCTCGATATGTTATCGGGATATGTTGGGTTGTTGGGAGGTTATCACATGCTACATCAGTTGTTGGAGATAATCATGATCTACTTACTTGTTAACAACTAAAATTGTAAGCAGAGGCATCTGTGAGCCCCTTTGCGAAAGCATCGGAACTTTGACTTGCTAATGTCCCCTAGGACCCGAGTTCTTGTTATCTGTTCTGAGATTGAGCGCTCTACCCGTGCGTTGGGGAGTGGGACCCCCATCACCCACTACCTTTCCTCGAGTCTGTTTATTGGGAGCCACAACCTTGGTTTTATTTGCCCATATGCACGATGCACGATTTACTTCCTGTTGCCTTCGGGTGTTTATTTCTGTACTGTACTCATATTGCGGATAGACTTATCTTGTGCCTGGTCGTTAGTGCCCGCCTGGACTATGTCGCAAACCTCTGGGTCCGTATCGGAGTACGGCCGGACTTCGTCACGGGTAGCTTAGTTGGGTGGCTCCCATTAAATTTTCTCTTGCATTGGGAACGGTCTTGATGTGAGACTCCACCTGTAGTAAGTGGGTTCGAGCATGCGTATGGTTACATTTGGGCAATCCCTGCAGGGTGTACATCTTATCGATAAGCCGTGTCCGCGGTTATGGACGACTTGGAATTGTATGGCTTGATCATAGAACAACTTACACCTTATACTTGTTGTTAATAATCTGATAATAACTTGCGTAGTAATATAACATTACTACAACCGATACCTAATAAAACTTGTCCACCGTTGAGTGCCTTTTACATTGCCTCTTCGCTTTGTTGAAGGGGATATGTGTAATCGGTTGGGTTATGTTCGTGTAGTATTTATCTGTTACCTTATGCGCTCTCTTATCTTATCTGAGTAGACAAATGTTTTAGTGTGTCTCTATTGGTTATAGTTTTGCTGCCGCTAAACCTACCATATAGCCCCAGGCGATATATATATACTCGCCCGGCGAGCATAGCCATTTCTAGTCTCGCTAAGTACGTGCCGGAGTTCGTTCCTTGGAACTTACTCTCGCCTTTTCCCTTTCTCTTTTGCTTCCTCCCTTTTGTCGGCAACCGATGGCCCAACTTTGACAGGTACGAGATGATGATGTTAGCAAGGTTACCCTTCCGGCTTGGCCTGGGCAGGGTTATGGACGCCATCGTTTATCTTCAGGGCTCTTAGTCCAATTTGTATCTTGTCCGTACTCGGATGTATTTGATCTTCTGTATGATTTGGATCTTTGTATTGTATATTTGTATCTTGACTCGTTGGAGTCGTTGTTGTAACATATGTATCTTGTGGGCTCTATTGTAATCCTACTGTAATGTTACCGCTCGTGTTAATTCCTTTGGCATCACGTGTGTGATTCGTCGCACACATCGTGTCGGAGGGCGTCTCTGAATCGGTATCGTGCGGATTTCGGCGGGATCGCTGGAATCCTCATGGTACCGGTTCCGGGGCGTCACAAGTTGGTATCAGAGCTCAGGTTGACGGTACCCCACTAGTCCAGCCCGTAGGATAACCTTGCCAACGGACGTTGTTGTGTCTAGTGTCAAAAACTATTTTAAAATTCGTTGGTTAGTTCTGATTAGCTCTGATTTTTCTTCTCACCTATATTATTTCTCCTCTCACCTTTGCGAGTTTTGAATCTTCTCTTATCTGCTTCCCTGATTCATAGGCTTCCACGCGGGTTGGCCGATCTTTGCCCTCACCTATTAGGTCCGATCTTCGGAGGATCCCGACAGAAGCGCATCATCAACAGCGGAGCAACAACTTCTAGTTAGTGGTGTCGCCCGATCAACATGGAGCAAGAATTCTAGTTAGTGGTGTCGAGGAGATCAACACGTCGCCTGAAGATCCGCTAGTTCACCTCTCCCCCCGTATCTGGACGTGGGATCTCGGGGCGCGATCCCTTGTTAGTGGTGTCGATTGTAATGGCCCAGGGTAGTACCCCTAATAGATCTGCGCTTTATTTTTCTTTTATGCATCATCATGGCATATGCATCATACCATCCATGCTTTAATAAATAAAATTATTTTATAAAGTCAAACTATTTTGTTTTCTCTCTCCCCACCTCTGCATTCAAAATTCAAATTTGTTTGAACTATTTTAAAACCAGTTTTAAAATCAAAGAGGAAACATATTTTCGAAATAAAATAAAAACCAACCTTTCTTCTCCAGGCCACCTCTCTCCCCTGGCTCGTTCCTTTTTTCCACCGGAAGCCCATCTCTCTCTTCTCTTTGGCCCAGCCACGGTCCGGCCCAGCTCCACCGTACCCCTTCGGTGGGAAAAGGATCTTCCCCACCTTGTCGTCTTTCTCCTTCCCACACGCAGAGAACGTGAAGCCCCTCTGGTCCTCCACCAACACTGTGCCCAGCTCCATCAGCCCCGTGTGAGCCTCCCCTCTCCTCACGCTTTATCTCTGGGCCACGCCCCTCTCTTTCCCCTGGTACACGCATCTCCCCTTCCCTTCTTTCTTCCTCTCCAAGAACAGGCAGAGAGGGTTCTTTCCCGTGCGCCCCACCACGAACTCCGCCATGGCGCCGTCGCTCCGGCCGTCCCCTCGCCAAACCGAGCGCGTCCCGAGATGCGCCTCATCTCCATCTTCCTCCACGCCAAAGGAATCGAGGCCGGACGCCCCCAGTTGCCGCCAAAACGCCGTTCCCTTCTCCGAAGTCCGACAGCGATTTCATCAATTCCGGCGGGAACTTTCCTCCTCCGGCACCAGCGCCGGTACTTTGAGCTTCATGGTGAGTTGGCGTACCCCCTAGACATCCTTGCTTCTCCCCTAGCCCCCTGTTTTGACCCCGTATCGTGGTGGCCAACACCTTCCTCGCAGATCCTCGCCGTCGACCTGTCTCAGGCGCTTCCCTTCACCTCGCGCCGCCATCTACTCGTCCGCGCCGACAAGGCGCGTCGCCTGCGCCAAACCACGTGGCCTAGGAGCCTCTGCAGTGCCCGCGCGCGACGCCGCCGACCCGCGGTGACCGTCTCTCCTGGAACGTGCACGGCGTCGAGCACCTGGTGTGCGTGCGCGGAAGGTTCGCTAGCATGGCGTCCACGTCGACCCCCTTGACCCCACCTGTCATCGTCCGAGGCTAGGCCCTCCTCTGGTGAGAAAACCCTCCAGATCCTATCGGATCTGGTCTTTTCATTCAAGCCCTGCAGTTTTCTTTTCATCAACCCGGCGTCCATGTGTGTGTCTATTTCCAAGAAAACCCCCTTCACGTTTTGAAAACCAACCCGGGGTCCCCCCCGTTCTGTATTTGTTTCTGGGTCCTTTCCTAATTAAAATAAAACCTGTTTATCTATTTTAAATAATAAAAACTAAACTGCTAATAACTTTTAATTGCTAACTCAAATGAAAAAGTGTTCTATATGAATTTTGATCAGAAAAATGCAAGGATCATGAATATGCCATCCATATGCCTGTTTGCATCTTGCATCATGTCACACGTTGATAGTTCGTGCATCTCACCTCAGATATATGCGGAGTATTTCGGAATTCCACCTATGGTTTTTCTCGCTCCGTTTAATATTGAATTAGCTCACTCTTGCCTTGCTATGACATTCTAATCCACCCTTAAATTTGCCACTAGAAATGCAACTCCAAACCTAATTTGATTGTCCGGGGTTCCGACTCCGATTAATATGGATAAGTTGCACCGCATCATCCTTGCCATGTCATGCATATTATCTTGATCATGCCGATTCTTCTTCCGTAGTAGTAAGATTGCATACGTTGTGTGTTCCAGCATTTGCTTCTTCCCGGATAGGATCACAAAGTGTTGATGTGAGATACGACGAGTTCTCCGACAAGTTCTTCTGCACCTTTCCACAGGCGAGCCCTCTCTCTTCACCTATTTTACTCTCTCCCTCGCACTGCTATCCTTATGTTGCGCTTCTTTATCGAGTCACGTGTCCTATTCCACTTGTTTACCATAATAATCCTATATGTATCATTCCTTAACCATAGCTGTTGCTTGATGTTTGAGCCTTGCGAGTCGTAGGCGTGTTTAGTCTCTGTTGTTTATCTCGATCTGTTATCGGGATATGTTGGGTTGTTGGGAGGTTATCACATGCTACATCAGTTGTTGGAGATAATCATGATCTACTTACTTGTTAACAACTAAAATTGTAAGCAGAGGCATCTGTGAGCCCCTTTGCGAAAGCATCGGAACTTTGACTTGCTAATGTCCCCTAGGACCCGAGTTCTTGTTATCTCGTTCCGAGATTGAGCGCTCTACCCGTACGTGGGGGAGTGGGACCCCCATCACCCACTACCTTTCCTCGAGTCTGTTTATTGGGAGCCACAACCTTGGTTTTATTTGCCCATATGCATGATGCACGATTTACTTCCTGTTGCCTTCGGGTGTTTATTTCTGTACTGTACTCATATTGCGGATAGACTTATCTTGTGCCTGGTCGTTAGTGCCCGCCTGGACTATGTCGCAAACCTCTGGGTCCGTATCGGAGTACGGCCGGACTTCGTCACGGGTAGCTTAGTTGGGTGGCTCCCATTAAATTTTCTCTTGCATTGGGAACGGTCTTGATGTGAGACTCCACCTGTAGTAAGTGGGTTCGAGCATGCGTATGGTTACATTTGGGCAACCCCTGCAGGGTGTACATCTTATCGATAAGCCGTGTCCGCGGTTATGGACGACTTGGAATTGTATGGCTTGATCATAGAACAACTTACACCTTATACTTGTTGTTAATAATTTGATAATAACTTGCGTAGTAATATAGCATTACTACAACCGATACCTAATAAAACTTGTCCACCGTTGAGTGCCTTTTACATTGCCTCTTCGCTTTGTTGAAGTTCGATATGTGTAATCGGCTGGGTTATGTTTGTGTAGTATTTATCTGTTACCTTATGCACTCTCTTATCTTATCTGAGTAGACGAATGTTGTAGTGTGTCTCTATTGGTTATAGTTTTGCTGCCGCTAAACCTACCATATAGCCCCAGGCGATATATATATATACTCGCCCGGCGAGCATAGCCATTTCTAGTCTCGCTAAGTACGTGCTGGAGTTAGTTCCTTGGTACTTACTCTCGCCTTTTACCTTTCTCTTTTGCTTCCTCCCTTTTGTCGGCAACCGATGGCCCGACTTTGACAGGTACGAGATGACGACGTTAGCAAGGTTACCCTTCCGGCTTGGCCTGGGCAGGGTTATGGACGCCATCGTTTATCTTCAGGGCTCTTAGTCCAATTTGTATCTTGTCCGTACTCGGATGTATTTGATCTACTGTATGATTTGGATCTTTGTATTGTATATTTGTATCTTGACTCGTTGGAGTCGTTGTTGTAATATATGTATCTTGTGGGCTCTAATGTAATCCTACTGTAATGTTACCGCTCGTGTTAATTCCTTTGGCATCACGTGTGTGATTCGTCGCACACGTCGTGTCGGAGGGCGTCTCTGAATCGATATCGTGCGGATTTCGGCGGGATCGCTGGAATCCTCATGGTACCGGTTCCGGGGCGTCACAGTCTCTGGAAGGTTTTCCGTATCGTGGCTGTCGGTACTGGGGTTTTCGCGACGAAGGCTTTAAGTAGGCGAAAGGGTAGGTTTAGGGGCGACACGAGGGCCCCACACAACAGGGCGGTGCGGGCCCAGCCCTGGCCGCGCGGCCCTAGTGTGGCGGCGCCTCGTCGCCCCACTTCGTTATCCTTTCGGTCTTCTGGAAGCTTCGTGGAAAAATAAGACCCTGGGCGTTGATTTCGTCCAATTCCGAGAATATTTCCTTTTTAGGATTTCTGAAACTAAAAACAGCAGAAAACAGCAACTGGCTCTTCGGCATCTCATCAATAGGTTATTGCCGGAAAATGCATAATAATGACATATAATGTGTATAAAACATGTGAGTATCATCATAAAAGTAGCATGGAACATAAGAAATTATGGATACATTTGAGACGTATCAAGCATCCGCAGACTTTAGAGTGTGAGAGAGTTGAGAGAGAGAAGAGAGTGCCGTCCCCTAGCCGGCACTGTAGAGATGGAGATAAATAGAGAAGAGCGAGAGGAGGAGGGGCTCCGAGTCCGTGGCGGTGTCGCCGCGACATCGATGAGGAACACCGATTAGAGATGGAGAGAAATAGAGAAGAGCGAGAGGAGGAGGGGCGCCGAGTCCATGGCGGTGCCGCCGCGACATCGATGAGGAGCACCGAGTAGAGATGGAGAGAAATAGAGAAGAGCGAGAGGAGGAGGGGCGTCGAGTCTGTAGTGGTGCCGCCGCGACATAGAGAGAAGAGCGAGAGGAGGAGCGCCAAGTGTTAGGGTTAGGGTCGAGAAAAAGAGAGAAGAGCGAGAGAAGGAGCGCCGAGTGTTAGGGTTAGGGTTATTGCTTTCTTCATTTCAATCTACAGGGATGGATTCCCCACATCACAAGTCGGGATGCGCTCCTATTTAACTTGATCTGCAGATTCCCCCGGGGTCTAAAGAAACAAGATTTATACTTGAACTTCCCTCTGCTACCTCGTTAATGAACTTACTCAAAGAGTGCTATAGAGTCGAGTCTAAGAAAGCCGCCCTGTTATTATTTTCTTAACCTCGCACTAAATCACTACTATTAGGCCCTTCCTATCATTCCACAATCTGAAGGAAAAAGAGTATCTGATGAAGGAAATCGTATCTGATCTATCACCTGTAATGGCTGGATAGCGGTAGAAGAGAGCAAAGCGAGCTTCGGAGCGTACTGGAGGTGGCCTGCAGCGAGGTCGACTTATGGGAGGTCAAAAGGAGGAAGAGAGGCATGTATCTTTAAGTGAGCTGTGATGTCTACGGGTGCTTCTATTCTTGTAGACAGTGTTGGGCCTCCAAGAGCAGAGGTTTGTAGAACAGCAGCAAGTTTCCCTTAAGTGGATCACCCAAGGTTTATCGAACTCAGGGAGGAAGAGGACAAAGATATCCCTCTCAAGCAACCCTGCAATCACGATACAAGAAGTCTCTTGTGTCTCCAACACACCTAATACACTTGTCAGATGTATAGGTGCATTAGTTCGGCGAAGAGATAGAGAAATACAAGTAGTATGGATGTATATGAGTGGTAGTAACGGCGCCAGAAAAGTGCATGCTGGCATGCAGTTGATGGCAGTAATATTGCAGGAAGTAAAGATGCAGTAAAACAGTAAACACGCGATGATTGCAGTATTTGGAAACAAGGCCTAGGGATCATACTTTCACTAGTGGACACTCTCAACATTGATCACATAAATAAATAAGTTCTCTTCCTTTGTGCTACATATACTCTTGTCTGATAATGAACACCATTCGTTGTGTAGGGCTACGAGAGCACCTCAATGCCGGAGTTAAAAAGCTCCACAACATTCGACATTCATATTTAAGTAACCTTTAGAGCATAATAGATCTTTGCAATTTAAACCGAGTACTAACATAGCATGCACACTCGTCACCATCACACTACGAAGGGGGAATAAATCACATCAATACTATCATAGTAATAATTAACTCCATAACCTACAAGAGATTATGATCATAGCCTACGCCAAGTACTACACGATGCACACACTCGTCACCATTACACCGTGAAGGAGGAATAGACTACTTTAATAACATCACAAGAGTAGCACATAGACTAATAGTGATACAAAACTCATATGAATCTCAATCATGTAAGGCAGCTCATGAGATCATTGTATTGAAGTACATAGGAGAGAGATTAACCACATAGCTACCGGTACAGCCCCGAGCCTCGATGGAGAAATACTCCCTCCTCATGGGAGACAGCAGTGTTGATGGAGATGGTGGTGGTGTCGATGGAGGAGCCTTCCGGGGGCACTTACCCCAGATCTTGGCTTCGCGATGGCGGCGGCTCTGGAAGGTTTCTCGTACCGTGGCTTTTCCGTATCGAGGTTTTAGGTTAGGGACTTTTAAATAGGCGAAGAGGCGGAGTCGGAGGGCTGACGGGGCGATGACACAACAGGGGGGCGCGGCCCAGGCCCTGGCCGCGCCACCCTATCATCTAGGCCCACCGGGGCTCCCCTCTGGTGGCTCTCGGGTGTTCTGGAAGCTTCGTGGAAAAATAGGATGCTGGGCATTGATTTCGTCCGATTCCGAGAATATTTCCTTACTAGGATTTCTGGAACCAAAAACAGCAGAAAACAGCAACTGGCCCTTCGGCATCTCGTCAATAGGTTAGTTCCGGAAAACGCATAAATATGACATATAATGTGTATAAAACATGTGAGTATCATCAATAAAGTAGCATGGAACATAAGAAATTATAGATACGTTTGGGACGTATCAAGCATCCCCAAGCTTAGTTCCTACTCGCCCTCGAGTAGGTAAACGATAACAAAGATAATTTCTTAAGTGACATGCTATCATAATCTTGATCAATACAATTGTAAAGCATATGTAATGAATGCATCGATTCCAAGCAATGATGAAGATAATGAGTAAACAAATGAATCATATAGCAAAGACTTTTCATGAATAATACTTTCAAGACAAGCATCAATAAGACTTGCATAAGAGTTAATCATAAAGGCATTGAAGCAACACAAAGGAAGATATAAGTTTCAGCGGTTGCTTTCAACTTCAGCATGTATATCTCATGGATAATTGTCAACACAAAGTAATATAACAAATGCAATAGGTAAACATGTAAGAATCAATGCACACAGTTGACACAAGTGTTTGCTTCTGGGATAGAAAGAATAGGCAAACTGACTCAACAACAAAGTAGAAGATAGGCCCTTCGCAGAGGGAAGCATTGATTATTATATTTGTGCTAGAGCTTTTCATTTTGAAAACAAGAAACAATTTTGTCAACGGTAGTAATAAAGCATATGTGTTATGTATAAGACATCTTATAAGTTGCAAGCCTCATGCATAGTATACTAATAGTGCTCGCACCTTGTCCTAATTAGCTTGGATTAACACGGATTATCATTGCATAGCATATGTTTCAACCAAGTGTCACAAAGGGGTACCTCTATGTCGCCTCGTACAAAGGTCTAAGGAGAAAGCTCGCATTGGATTTCTCGCTTTTGATTATTCTCAACTTAGACATCCATACCGGGACAACATAGACAACGAGATAATGGATTCCTCTTTAATGCATAAGCATTCAACAACGGTTAATATTCTCATAAGAGATTGAGGATTAGTTGTCCAAACTGAAACTTCCACCATGAATCATGGCTTTAGTTAGCGGCCCAATGTTCTTCTCTAACATTATGCATACTCAAACCATTTTATCATGAAAATCTCCCTTACTTCAGACAAGACGAACATGCATAGAAACTCACATGATATTCAACAAAGGTAAAAGTTGATGGCGTCCCCGGAAACATGGTTACCGCTCAACAAGCAACTTATTAAGAAATAAGACACATAAGTACATATTCTTCACCACAATAGTTTTTAAGGCTATTTTGTCCCATGAGCTATATATTGTAAAGACAAAGAATAGAAATTTTAAAGGTAGCACTCAAGTAATGTACTTTGGAATGGCGGAGAAATACCATGTAGTAGGTAGGTATGGTGGACACAAATGGCATAGTAGTTGGCTCAAGGATTTGGATGCACGAGAAGAATTCCTCTCAATACAAGGCTAGGCTAGCAAGGTTGTTTGAAGAAAACTCAAGTATAAAAGGTGCAGCAAAGCTCACATATGAACATATTGTAAATATTATAATACTTTACAATGTCTCCTTGTTGTTCAAACACCTTAACCAGAAAATATCTAGACTCTAGAGAAACTAATCATGCAAACCAAATTTTAACAAGCTCTATGTAGTTCTTCATTACTGGGTACAAAGTACATGATGAAAGAGCTTAAACATGATCTATATGAGCACAACAATTGCCAAGTATCACATTATTCAAGACATTATACCATTTACTACATGCGGCATTTTCCGTTTCCAACCAAATAACAATTAACGAAACGGTTTCAACCTTCGCCATGAACATTATGAGCTAAGAACACATGTGTTCATACGAACCAGCGGAGCGTGTCTCTTTCCCACACAAGCATTTATTCAGAGAATGAAAATAACAAAATGAAAATAAAAGCACACAGACGCTCCAAGTAAAGTACATAAGATGTGACTGAATAAAAATATAGTTTCAAGAGAAATGACCTGATAAGTTGTCGATGAAGAAGGGGATGCCTTGGGCATCCCCAAGCTTAGACGCTTGAGTCTTCTTAAAATATGCAGGGATGAACCACGGGGGCATCCCCAAGCTTTGACTTTTCACTCTTCTTGATCATATTGTATCATCCTCCTCTCTTGACCCTTAAAAACTTCCTCCACACCAAACTCGAAACAACTCATTAGAGGATTAGTGCATAATCAAAAATTCACATGTTCAGAGTTGACACAATCATTCTTAACACTTCTGGATATTGCTCAAAGCTACTGGAAGGTAATGGAACAAAGAAATCCATCCAACACAGCGAAAGAGGCAATGCGAAATAAAAGGCAGAATCTGTCAAAACAGAACAGTCCGTAAAGACGAATTTTAAAGAGGCACCAGACTTGCTCAAATGAAAATGCTCAAATTGAATGAAAGTTGCGTACGTATCTGAGGATCACGCACGTAAATTGGCAGATTTTTCTGAGTTACCTACAGAGAGGCATATTGAAATTAGTGACAGCAAGAAATCTGTTTCTGCGCAGTAATCCAAATATAGTATTGATTTTACTATCAAAGACTTTACTTGGCACAACAATGCAATAAAATAAAGATAAGGAGAGGTTGCTACAGTAGTAACAACTTCCAAGACACAAATATAAAACAAAAGTACTGTAGTAAAATAAACACATGGGTTATCTCCCAAGAAGTGCTTTCTTTATAGCCATTAAGATGGGCTCAGCAGTTTTAATGATGCACTCCCAAGAAATAGTAGTTGAAGCAAAAGAGAGCATCAAGAAGCAAATTCAAAACAAATTTAAGCCTAACATGCGTCCTATGCATAGGAATCTTGTAAATAAACAAATTCATGAAGCATAATGCAACAAGCATAGAAAGATAAAATAAGTGCAGCTTCAAGATTTTCAGCAAAAAGAGAGGTGTTTTAGTAACATGAAAATTTCTACAACCATATTTTCCTCTCTCATAATAACTTTCAGTGGCATCATGAACAAACTCAACAATATAAGTATCACATAAAGCATTTTTATTCACATGCATAAAAGTATCATTACTCTCCACATAAGCATAATCATTCTTATTAATTGTAGTAGGAGCAAATTCAACAAAGTAGCTATCATTATTATTCTCATGATCAAATATAGGAGGCATAGTATAATCATAACAAGCTTTATCCTCCATAGTAGGTGGCACCAAAAGACCACTATCATTATAATCATCATAAATAGGAGGCATATCATAATCAACATAAACTTTCCCCTTAATACCCGGAGGGCTAAAGAGATCATTTTCATCAAAACCGACCTCCCCAAGCTTAAATTCTTCCATAGCATTAGCAACAATGGTGTTCAAAGCATTCATATTAATAACATTCCCATTAGCATGCATATAAAGTTCCATGGATTTTTTAATTCTCTCTTCAAACACATCATGTCCTAATTCAAGATAAAGTTCATAAAGATCTCTCATTTTTGTTGTTTTCCATTATGCCTTACTAGTGTAAACAAGAAACAAAAAGATGCAATTGCAGGATCTAAAGAAAATAGCTTCGAGCACACACACAACGGCAACAGAAAAGTACTTTACCTGGGACCGGAGTATGAGTGTCTTTTACCTTTCCTCCCCGGCAATGGCGCCAGAAAATAGCTTGATGTCTACGGGTGCTTCTATTCTTGTAGACAGTGTTGGGCCTCCAAGAGCAGAGGTTTGTAGAACAGCAGCAAGTTTCCCTTAAGTGGATCACCCAAGGTTTATCGAACTCGGGGAGGAAGAGGACAAAGATATCCCTCTCAAGCAACCCTGCAATCACGATACAAGAAGTCTCTTGTGTCCCCAACACACCTAATACACTTGTCAGATGTATAGGTGCACTAGTTCGGCGAAGAGATAGTGAAATACAAGTAGTATGGATGTATATGAGTGGTAGTAACGGCGCCAGAAAAGTGCTTGCTGGCGTGCAGTTGATGGCAGTAATATTGCAGGAAGTAAAGATGCAGTAATAAAACAGTAAACAAGCGATGATTGCAGTATTTGGAAACAAGGCCTAGGGATCATACTTTCACTAGTGGACACTCTCAACATTGATCACATAAATAAATAAGTTCTCTTCCTTTGTGCTACATATACTCTTGTTTGATAATGAACACCATTCGTTGTGTAGGGCTACGAGAGCACCTCAATGCCGGAGTTAACAAGCTCCACAACATTCGACATTCATATTTAAGTAACCTTTAGAGCATAATAGATCTTTGCAATTTAAACCGAGTACTAACATAGCATGCACACTCGTCACCATCACACTACGAAGGGGGAATAAATCACATCAATACTATCATAGTAATAATTAACTCCATAACCTACAAGAGATTATGATCATAGCCTACGCCAAGTACTACACGATGCACACACTGTCACCATTACACCGTGAAGGAGGAATAGACTACTTTAATAACATCACAAGAGTAGCACATAGACTAATAGTGATACAAAACTCATATGAATCTCAATCATGTAAGGCAACTCATGAGATCATTGTATTGAAGTACATAGGAGAGAGATTAACCACATAGCTACAGGTACAGCCACGAGCCTCGATGGAGAACTACTCCCTCCTCATGGGAGACAGCAGCGTTGATGGAGATGGCGGTGGTGTCGATGGAGGAGCCTTCCGGGGGCACTTCCCCAGATCTTGGCTTCGCGATGGCGGCGGCTCTGGAAGGTTTCTCGTACCGTGGCATTTCCGTATCGAGGTTTTAGGTCAGGGACCTTTAAATAGGCGAAGATGCGGAGTCGGAGGGCTGACGGGGAGATGACACAACAGGGGGGCGCGGCCCAGGCCCTGGCCGCGCCGCCCTATCATCTGGGCCCACCAGGGCTCCCCTCTGGTGGCTCTCTGGTGTTCTGGAAGCTTCGTGGAAAAATAAGATGCTGGGCATTGATTTCGTCCGATTCCGAGAATATTTCCTTACTAGGATTTCTGGAACCAAAAACAGCAGAAAACAGCAACTGGCCCTTCGGCATCTTGTCAATAGGTTAGTTCCGGAAAACGCATAAATATGACATATAATGTGTATAAAACATGTGAGTATCATCAATAAAGTAGCATGGAACATAAGAAATTATAGATACGTTTGGGACGTATAAAGCTGCTTGAGCGGAGGGTAGGATCGGGAGCCTTTTTGTGTGCTTCTCTCGATCGGTCTCCGCCCTCCCATACCTCCTAAAACAACGGCAATGCACATGCCACAAACGATAAAGTGGAAGCACACTCAGATGAAGAGGATGGTGAATTGATCAATAATCCCATGTCTTTTTTTGCTGAGAAATCTTGTATGCTTCCACTTTTGGGTAATAATAAGGATACCGAACTCATGTGATGCTACTTAAAAAAAGTCCATTTTCCACCTCTGATACATCAACCCTGCCTCACGTTACTTCCTTTCGAGCCTGCGGCATTCTGGCCGGCATATCTCAAGTGATTGGAGGTTCGATCCCTCACCTTTTCTCACACACTACCTATGGGAGGAACGAGCTTTAAGGAAATAGAAACACAGGTGCCTTCCAACATAAGTTATTACAACCTTTTTCGAAATGGCCATCAACAGCCCTCATCTTGTCAAGTTAATATGGCTAAAACTGTAGGCGGGTGACCCTGATGATTGCACCAAGACTGGTGATACTGGATCCACCTCGCACTTACAACTAAACATGGCTTCTTTAGCGCGGCTTTCGCCTTATATTCACAGTCAATCTCGAGATTGGGAAAAAGGGTCCGGCACATATCACGGAGCACGGCATTGAGGGAGATGGTCCCCTATTACCTACTTTTTACTCCCCTTTATACTCTGGAACTTCAATTTATTTAGTCTCCCCCTTTGATTCTAACTGTTCTGTGTGTGAATGCCGATTGGGGAATTCTAATGAAACATCCTCAATGGACGATGATTTCTGCTCAATTGAGGAGGAAGCTAGTCCCACTTAAATTCAAAAAGAAGACCTCTATTGTGATTCCAGGAAAAGCACTGGTTTGAGAATCTACACTACAAGAAAGTACTAAGGAATAGGAAGCAGCTACTTATACTTCCGATTCTTGTCCAAAGATGCTCAAGGACACGACAGCGCTTGAAACAAATGCTTTGTTTTGGCACCTTCGTCTTCCTTTCTAACATTAGTAAATTCGAGCTAATGGGACCAGTTTTGAATTGCCTAGAGGGTGGAGAATTCACATCATCTGAGGGCCGAGTGGCATCCTCGACCCGAGCGGAAGTGCGATGTGTCTGGAAACTCGGGATCGTAAATGGATTCGGGTACCATTCTGATCGCCTCTTTCATGATCTTTTCTATGGGTAGAACTACTATGAGCGGTCTAAACTTCGACCCCCTTGCTTTGTTCGAAACTACTATCTTATTAATACTTTCGTTAAAGCCCACTCTTTATATTCTATTCTAGAAATGATCAAGGGCTCTCTCATATCCTATTTGTTTGAGCCATTCATTATAGTGGTGGTGCCGGGGGTTGAAAGCGGCATCTTATCGAACACTGACATCGGAAAAAAGTGGCCTACTTGAAAGAAAAGAGAATCCGCCTTTCTTTTCAAAAGAAACTACTGGAATGAAATCAGCTCCGGGTAGAGATGGAGGGGGCTTCGTAGCTTGACTTTAACGGATCCCTTGAGCTGCCAAGAAGAATGTACCTGGGTCGGTAATGTAGTGCGAGAACCGAGAAGAGAGATATGATGGATGTTTGAGCGGTTGAAAGAGTCGGTCTTGAAAACCGAAGTATTGATAGGAATACCGGGGGTTCGAATCCCTCTCCATCCGCTCGCTCAAGCCTTTTCCGGTTTTGGCAACGTTATCGGGCGGAGACACCGGAATTAAACTAATGCCAGCCAGTGCCCTCATCACTGACCATGATATGCTTTTTTGAGAAACTATTTTACTGACGTTGCAGAGCATAAATAGCAGATGGAGATGCATATAACGAAGAACAAAGTTCGCCCGAAAATGACATACCATACAGATGAAATGAATGAAAGATATTCCTGTTGTTTCTGTTCCTATTAGTACTTCGTTCTGACCACATCAAGAGGAGTAGTTTGTTTTTCTTTTGTAAAGCGAGCCCAAGGAAATAGGCCTGAGAAGATAGCTTGTTTTTCTAACTCCATAGTTAGGAGAGGTGCATCTGCGGTGAGCATAAGAAGATTGCCCTGGTAATGGAATTCCGGATCCGCCGGGTGGAAAGTACCGAAAGGGACTTTACTTTTCCAATGCTTGGCTTGCTTTCACTATTAAGGGATTTCCTCCCAAGGTCGGATACTCTATTTATTCCTGTAATTGTAAAGTTCCCGGAGGGACTTTCCAATTCAATGATTGTTTCTTTTAGTGGAAAGGATTTTCACTAAAAAGAGCAGGTTTACCATCATAATCCGTTGACCAGGGCGCTTCGCTTCGAGAAAGTAGGAAACAGTAGGCCTATAGTCTTTAGCCCTTAGCTATACTAATAAATAAGAGCTCTCCCCCGTCGAAACATGTTCCTCCACATCTAGTGACTAATTTTCCACTTCATAGGCTAGGAGTTCGTTAGCTCTGGCGCGTATTCGTTAAAGAATTCTATAAAAATCTCCAATCCATGGCATGGTCTTAGATTCAAATCTGGTGAGTCATCCGGTTGCCGATTACCCTCTGCTCCAAATGGCTCTACCAAGGATCCCACAAAGTTACCGAAACCCAGTTTATTATAAAAGGTCTGGTATCCATCTACTCACAATAATTTGAATGTAGAACTGAAGAAGCACAATTTCCTTCTTCGAGAGGAATCCAACCGAAGATCAGCCTGGGAAGAGTAGTAAGAGGCAATTCGCTAATATGGAGCTATTTATATTGGCTTTCTTTCCTAACTAACAGGAAAAGAGAGACCAGAGTCGAAACTATCTCTCTAGTCCGGAAGAAGGAAAGTCAAGGTAATCGTGCTGCTATTGTTATGCTTATTACTAGGTAGAGTGTCATTTCTTGTGCTCAGCCACAAAGGCAGATATATATGATCATGATATGATCAATGAAATAATTGCTTTCTTAATTTTGTAGTGACATTGAGTTATGGAGGACGGCACCTTCGTCCGAGATGAGGATCAAGAAGAAGCGGTGCAGAAATTGATATATGAGAGTGCCCATGGTACGGAACGCGATGGAGATGACAATGAGTTCGACCAATTTCTGAACGATTTCGGCGAGGGACTTGATTCTGAAAAAATTAGAAGAGACAATGAAGTGTCCATAACAAACTCCGGCGAGGTGTATATTTATGTATCAAGTCTATGTTCATCCCTAGATACATTCATTTATTTTTATTGCACTTATTAACAAATAATTTTTTCTTTTATCCTTCTGGATCATCGAGCAACTCTGTTAAAACAAAACGAGGCCCGACGCAACTGCTAAAGGTTGAGGGAAGGTTTGCCCTAACGGCATTTAAGCATAATGGTGAACCGGAGCATCCCAAAGAGCATTGCCGCAAATTTACAAATCAAGTCGGAGTTCTTGTTAGGGACCATGTACCGATTAGCATTCAAGAGTGGCATAATCCGAAGAACGCAGAGACTGGTGCTAGTTATGTCAATGAAAAGATGAAAATTTTTCTTTGGGACACTCTACTGACACGATTCAGCCTACCGGAAGACATGACGGAAGGACAGAAGAATAAAGTCAAGGAATGGACATGGAAGAAGATGGCCATACAATTCCAGACCTGGAAGAAAAATTTATGGGACAAATATAAGAATGAAGATCCAGTATGCGATGATAATCTAGTGAAGATAAAAGAGCACTGGCCCGCATTTAAGAGGTATAAGCAATCGTCTACTTTTGTATCCCGATGGGTCACAAATACGAAAAATGCTTCAAAGAAGAAACTTTGGCATCATTTGGGGTCAGGTGGCTACAAGACTGCCCTTCCGAAGTGGACAGCGTTTGAAAATGAACTGATGGAAAACGGAATCACTCCACAGACATGGGACTGGCCCGACCGGTCCAAGTTCTGGTTGTTCACGCATGGGGCAGGGTTGGACCCTAAGACAGGGCTGATCGTTGCGCAGGGAAAAGGGAAGGAAAAAAATTGAAGCAATCACGGCGCAGCTTGTAGATGCAATTGAAAAGGTCAAAAAGGGAGAGTACATTCCCGATAGAGAGAATGACGAGCTGACACTCGCTCTGGGGAATCCTGAACACGTTGGACGGGTACGAGCTCGCCCAGGTCTCACCATGAAGGAAGCGTGACCGGACAGCGCTGACACTTATAGAACCCGTTCGCGAAAGCAGAAGAAGGAGGCGAACATTGTAACAGAATTGTTAAATAGGGTGGAGACGCTTGAGAAAAATCAGAGGCACCTGATCAGCGGATGTTTCTACAGGATCCTCAAGCCGATGCCGCCCCATCTCAGTGAAGAAGCAGTGTGGGTTCCACGCATCTTGACGGATGTGGAGGAAGCTACCCCGTGGATTATGTCACGGAGAAGACAGATTGCGAGCTATATATGTTATTCACTACAAGAAAAGTTGCCATGGCCGACGAAGTTGAAGTCGCGCCGTGGTTGCTGGTGTACCATGGCCGACGATTTTGGCTCTGTCCGTTGTGCATGTCAAAACGTTTTTTTCTCATTTTTGAGGCCACCTAGCCCGACGAAAACGGCCAAAACGTGGCGTATGGTGTCCCGGGACGTGGTGCATCTCGAATTCTCGGGTTCGCCGGCCGAGTCAACGCAAATCCGCAGCGCCGAGGGATGTAGGGCCCAGATGGCAGCCTCTCTGGCATTGTTTTTTTTCTCGATCGCGCCATCTCGTTCAACGCTCTCCGATCGAGCCATTTACGATGCAGGATCATGGGTCCCGCATGTCATCCTCTATGAACCAAAATTCTTTCTATTCTTGGATTTTTTTGACCCCCTGATTTCTGGCTACTTCCTTTTTCTTTTGATCCCTTGCCGCCTTGGAAACGTTGAGACCGCTGCTGCTAATTGGGACCCGCATGTCATCCTCTATGAGCAATCAACTTTCTTTTCTTGGAGTTTTTTTTGGCACCTCAAATTTGGTCACTTGCCTTTTTCTTTCGATCCCCCGTTGCCTCTCAAACGGTGATACCGCTGCTGCTAAATGGGACCCGCATGTCATCCTCTATGTACTATAAAACTTTCTTTTCTTGGATTTTTTTGGCACCTCATATTTGGTCACTTACCTTTTTCTTTCGATCCCCTGCCGCCTCTCAAACGGTGAGACCGCTGCTGCTAAATGGGACCCGCATGTCATCCTCTATGTACTATAAAACTTTCTTTTCTAGGATTTTTTTGGAACCTTGATACGTCTCCAACGTATCGATAATTTCTTGTGTTCCATGCCACATTATTGATGTTATCTACATGTTTTATGCACACTTTATGTCATATTCGTGCATTTTCTGGAACTAACCTATTAACAAGATGCCGAAGTGCCAGTTCCTGTTTTCTGCTGTTTTGGTTTCAGAAATCCTAGTAACGAAATATTCTCGGAATCGGACGAAATCAACGCCAAAGTTCCTATTTTCATCGGAAGCATCCAGAACACCCGGGAAGGACCAGAGGGGGGCCACAGGGCCACCAAACCCTAGGCTGGCGCGGCCAGAGGGGGGGCCGCGCCGCCCTATGGTGTGGCCCCCCTGTCAGCCCTCCTGCGCCGCCCTAGGGTTTGGCCAGCCCTTCGACCCCCTGGCGCCGCCTCTTCGCCTATAAAGAGCCCCTGGATCAGAAAACCCGATACCAATTGACGAAACCCACGAAACCCGCCGCAGCCGCCGCCATCGCGAAGCCAAGATCCGGGGGACAGGATCTCTGTTCCGGCACCCTGCCGGAGCGGGGAAGTGCCCCGGAAGGCTTCTCCATCGACACCGCTGCCATCTCCACCGCCATCTTCATCACCGCTGCTGCTCCCATGAGGAGGGAGTAGTTCTCCATCGAGGCTCGGGGCTGTACCGGTAGCTATGTGGTTCATCTCTCTTCCATGTACTTCAATACAATGATCTCATTGAGATTCATATGAGTTTGTATCACAATTTATCTATGTGCTACTCTAGTGATGTGTTATTAAAGTAGTTTTATTCCTCCCGCATGTGTGCAAAGGTGACAGATGCGTGCACCGTGTTAGTACTTGGTTTATGCTATGATCATGATCTCTTGTAGATTATGGAGTTAACTATTGCTATGATAATATTGATGTGATCTATTCCTCCTACATATGCATGAAGGTGACAAGTGTGCATGCTATGCTAGTACTTGGTTTAGTCTCGTTGATCTATCTTACACTAAAGGTTACTAAAACATGAGCATTATTGTGGAGCTTGTTAACTCCGGCATTGAGGGTTCGTGTAATCCTACGCAATGTGTTCATCATCCAACAAAAGTGTAGAGTATGCATTTATCTATTCTGTTATGTGATCAAAGTTGAGAGTGTCCACTAGTGAAAGTCTAATCCCTAGGCCTTGTTCCTAAATACTGCTGAGTTACTACTGCTTGTTTACTGTTTTTACTGTGTTACTACTGCTGCAATACTACCACCATCAACTACACGCCAGCAAGCACTTTTCTGGCACCGTTACTACTGCTCATACTTATTTATACCACCTGTATTTCACTATCTCTTCGCTGAACTAGTGCACCTATTAGGTGTGTTGGGGACACAAGAGACTTCTTGCTTTGTGGTTGCAGTGGTTGCATGAGAGGGATATCTTTGACCTCTTCCTCCCCGAGTTCGATAAACCTTGGGTATCCACTTAAGGGAAACTTGCTCGCTGTTCTACAAACCTCTGCACTTGGAGGCCCAACACCTGTCTACAAGAATAGAAGCTCCCGTAGACATCAAGCACTTTTCTCGGCGCCGTTGCCGGGGAGGAAAGGTAAAAGGCTCTCATACTACGGTCTCGTGTAAAGTATTTTTCCGGCGCCGTTGTGTGTGTGCTCAAAGCTATTTCCTTTAGATCCCGCAATTGCATCTTTTTGTTTCTTGTTTACACTAGTTTGGCATAATGTATAAGAGTGAGCTTCTTGTTCTATTTCCTGATTTAAAACTTGGATTGTTTGATGCGAAAATTAAAAAACCTATGAAATCTTATTTGCATGCTGGTAGTAATATTAGTATGAACGCTTTGAACACCATTGTTGATAATGATATAGAAAGTTCTAAGCTTGGGGAAGCTGGTTTTCATGATATTTTTAGTCCCCCAAGCATTGAGGAGAAAATTTTCTTTGATGATACTTTACCTCCTATTTATGATGATTATAATGATAGTGGTCTTTTGGTGCCACCTACTATGGAGAGTGAATTTGATTATGATTACAATATGCCTCCTATATTTGATGATGAGAATAATAATGATAGCTACTTTGTTGAATTTGCTCCCACTACAACTAATAAAATTGATTATGCTTATGTGGAGAGTAATTATTTTATGCATGAGACTCATGATAAGAATGTTTCATTTGATAGTTATATTGTTGAGTTTGCTCATGATACCACTGGATATTATTATGAGAGAGGAAAATATGGTTGTAGAAATTTTCATGTTACTAAAACACCTCTCTATGTGCTGAAATTTTTGAAGCTATACTTGTTTTATCTTCCTATGCTTGTTACTTTGCTCCTCATGAACTTGTTTATTTACAAGATTCCTATGCATAGGAAGCATGTTAGACTTAAATGTGTTTTGAATTTGCCTCTTGATGCTCTCTTTTGCTTCAAATACTATTTCTTGCGAGTGCATCATTAAAACTGCTGAGCCCATCTTAATGGCTAAAAAGAAAGAACTTCTTGGGAGATAACCCATGTGTTATTTTGCTACAGTACTTTGTTTTATATTTGTGTCTTGGAAGTTGTTTACTACTGTAGCAACCTCTCCTTATCTTAGTTTTGAGTTTTGTTGTGCCAAGTTAAGCCGTTGATAGAAAAGTAAGTACTAGATTTGGATTACTGCGCAGTTCCAGATTTCTTTGCTGTCACGAATCTGAGCCCACTGCTCTGCAGGAAGCTCAGAAAATTATGCCAATTTACGAGCATGATCCTCAGATATGTACGCAACTTTCATTCAATTTGAGCATTTTCGTTTGAGCAAGTCTGGTGGCCTAATAAAATCCATCTTTACGGACTGTTCTGTTTTGACAGATTCTGCCTTTTATTTCGCATTGCCTCTTTTGCTATGTTGGATGAATTTCTTTGATCCATTGATGTCCAGTAGCTTTATGCAATGTCCAGAAGTGTTAAGAATGATTGTGTCACCTCTGAACATGTGAATTTTTATTGTCCACTAACCCTCTAATGAGTTGTTTCGAGTTTGGTGTGGAGGAAGTTTTCAAGGGTCAAGAGAGGAGGATGATATACTACGATCAAGGAGAGTGAAAACTCTAAGCTTGGGGATGCACCCGGTGGTTCATCCCTGCATATATCAAGAAGACTCAAGCGTCTAAGCTTGGGGATGCCCAAGGCATCCCCTTCTTCATCAACAAATTATCAGGTTCCTCCCCTGAAACTACATTTTTATTCGGCCACATCTTATGTGCTTTTTCTTGGAGCGTCTGTTTGTTTGCTTTTGTTTTTGTTTGTGTTTGAATAAATTGGATTACATCATGCTTGTGTGGGAGAGAGACACGCTCCGCTGGTTCGAATGAACACATGTGTTCTTAGCTCATAATATTCATGGCGAAGTTTCCTCTTCGTTAAATTGTTATATGGTTGGAATTGGAAAATGATACATGTAGTAATTGCTATAATGTCTTGGGTAATGTGATACTTGGCAATTGTTGTGTTCATATTTAAGCTCTTGCATCATATGCTTTGCACCCATTAATGAAGAAATACATAGAGCATGCTAAAATTTGGTTTGCATATTTGGTTTCTCTAAGGTCTAGATAATTTCTAGTATTGAGTTTGAACAACAAGGAAGACGGTGTAGAGTTTTATAATGTTTTCAATATGTCTTTTATGTGAGTTTTGCTGCACCGGTTCATCCTTGTGTTTGTTTCTAACAAGCCTTGCTAGCCTAAACCTTGTATCGAGAGGGAATACTTCTCATGCATCCAAAATACTTGAGCCAACCACTATGCCATTTGTGTCCACCATACCTACCTACTACATGGTATTTTCCGCCATTCCAAAGTAAATTGCTTGAGTGCTACCTTTAAAATTCCATCATTCACCTTTGCAATATATAGCTCATGGGACAAATAGCTTAAAAACTATTGTAGTATTGAATATGTAATTATGCACTTTATCTCTTATTAAGTTGCTTGTTGTGCGATAACCATGTTTATCGGGGAACGCCATCAACTCATTGTTGAATTTCATGTGAGTTGCTATGCATGTTCGTCTTGTCTGAAGTAAGGGCGATCTACACTGAGTTGAATGGTTTGAGCATGCATATTGTGAGAGAAGAACATTGGGCCGCTAACTAAAGCCATGTTCCATGGTGGAAGTTTCAGTTTTGGACAAACATCCTCAAATCTCTAATGAGAAAAGAATTAATTGTTGTTGAATGCTTAAAGCATTAAAAGAGGAGTCCATTATCTCGTTGTCTATGTTGTCCCGGTATGGATGTCTAAGTTGAGAATAATCAAAAGCGAGAAATCCAAATGCGAGCTTTCTCCTTAGACCTTTGTACAGTGCGGCATAGAGGTACCCCTTTGTGATACTTGGTTAAAGCATATGTATTGCGGTGATAATCCAGGTAGTCCAAGCTAATTAGGACAAGGTGCGAGCACTATTAGTACACTATGCATGAGGCTTGCAACTTATAAGATATAATTTACATGATGCATATGCTTTATTACTACCGTTGACAAAATTGTTTCATGTTTTCAAAATCAAAGCTCTAGCACAAATATAGCAATCGATGCTTTTCCTCTATGAGGACCATTCTCTTTTACTTTCAATGTTGAGTCAGTTCACCTATTTCTCTCCACCTCAAGAAGCAAACACTTGTGTGAACTGTGCATTGATTCTTACATACTTGCTTATTGCACTTATTATATTACTCTATGTTGACAATATCCATGAGATATACATGTTACAAGTTGAAAGCAACCGCTGAAACTTAATCTTCTTTTGTGTTGCTTCAATACCTTTACTTTGAATTATTGCTTTATGAGTTAACTCTTATGCAAGACTTATTGATGCTTGTCTTGAAGTGCTATTCATGAAAAGTCTTTGCTTTATGATTCAGTTGTTTACCCATGTCATATACATTGTTTTGATCGCTGCATTCACTACATATGCTGTACAAATAGTATGATCAAGTTTATGATGGCATGTCACTCCGTAAATTATCTTTGTTATCGTTTTACCTGCTCGGGACGAGCGTAACTAAGCTTGGGGATGCCGATACGTCTCCAACGTATCGATAATTTCTTGTGTTCCATGCCACATTATTGATGTTATCTACATGTTTTATGCACACTTTATGTCATATTCGTGCATTTTCTCGGAACTAACCTATTAACAAGATGCCGAAGTGCCGGTTCCTCGTTTTCTCGCTGTTTTTGGTTTCAGAAATCCTAGTAACGAAATATTCTCGGAATCGGACGAAATCAACGCCAAAGTTCCTATTTTCATCGGAAGCATCCGGAACACCCGGGAAGGACCGGAGGGGGCCACAGGGCCACCAAACCCTAGGCCGGCGCGGCCGCAGGGGGCCGCGCCGCCCTATGGTGTGGCCCCCCTGTCAGCCCTCCTGCGCCGCCCTAGGGTTTGGCCAGCCCTTCGACCCCCTGGCGCCGCCTCTTCGCCTATAAAGAGCCCCTGGATCAGAAAACCCGATACCAATTGACGAAACCCACAGAAACCTGCCAGAGCCGCCGCCATCGCGAAGCCAAGATCCGGGGGACAGGATCTCTGTTCCGGCACCCTGCCGGAGCGGGGAAGTGCCCCGGAAGGCTTCTCCATCGACACCGCTGCCATCTCCACCGCCATCTTCATCACCGCTGCTCGCTCCCATGAGGAGGGAGTAGTTCTCCATCGAGGCTCGGGGCCGTACCGGTAGCTATGTGGTTCATCTCTCTTCCATGTACTTCAATACAATGATCTCATTGAGATTCATATGAGTTTGTATCACAATTTATCTATGTGCTACTCTAGTGATGTGTTATTAAAGTAGTTTTATTCCTCCCGCATGTGTGCAAAGGTGACAGTAGCGTGCACCGTGTTAGTACTTGGTTTATGCTATGATCATGATCTCTTGTAGATTATGGAGTTAACTATTGCTATGATAATATTGATGTGATCTATTCCTCCTACATATGCATGAAGGTGACAAGTGTGCATGCTATGCTAGTACTTGGTTTAGTCTCGTTGATCTATCTTACACTAAAGGTTACTAAAACATGAGCATTATTGTGGAGCTTGTTAACTCCGGCATTGAGGGTTCGTGTAATCCTACGCAATGTGTTCATCATCCAACAAAAGTGTAGAGTATGCATTTATCTATTCTCGTTATGTGATCAAAGTTGAGAGTGTCCACTAGTGAAAGTCTAATCCCTAGGCCTTGTTCCTAAATACCGCTGAGTTACTACCGCTTGTTTCATCGTTTTTACCGTGTTACTACTCGTCGCAATACTACCACCATCAACTACACGCCAGAAGCACTTTTCCGGCACCGTTACTACTGCTCATACTTATTTATACCACCTCGTATTTCACTATCTCTTCGCTGAACTAGTGCACCTATTAGGTGTGTTGGGGACACAAGAGACTTCTTGCTTTGTGGTTGCAGGGTTGCATGAGAGGGATATCTTTGACCTCTTCCTCCCTGAGTTCGATAAACCTTGGGTATCCACTTAAGGGAAACTTGCTGCTGTTCTACAAACCTCTGCACTTGGAGGCCCAACACTGTCTACAAGAATAGAAGCTCCCGTAGACATCAAACCTCATATTTGGTCACTTGCCTTTTTCTTTCGATCCCGTGCAGCCTCTCAAATGGTGATACCGCTGCTGCTAAATGGGACCCGCATGTCATCCTCTATGTACAATCAAGTTTCTTTTCTTCAATTATTTTTGGCTCCTGATATTTGGTCACTTGCATTTTTCTTTCGATCTCATGCCACGTTGAGGACCCTGCAGGCTCATGGGACCCGCATGTCATCCTCTATGTACTATAAAACTTTCTTTTCTTGGATTTTTTTGGCACCTCATATTTGGTCACTTTCCTTTTTCTTTCGATCCGCTGCCGCTTCTCAAACGGTGATACCGCTGCTGCTAATTGGGACCCGCATGTCATCCTCTATGTACAATCAAGTTTCTTTTCTTGAATTATTTTTGGCTCCTGGTATTTGGTCACTTGCCTTTTTCTTTCGATCTCATGCCACGTTGAGGACCCTGTTGGCTCATGGGACCCGCATGTCATCCTCTATGTGCTATAAAAGTTTATTTTCTTGGGTTTTTTTTCACCCTCTGATTTTTGGCTATTTCCTTTTTCTTTTGATCCCCTGCCGCCTTGGAAACATTGAGTAAGCTGCTGACTCATGGGACCCGCATGTCATCCTCTATGTACAATCAACTTTCTTTTCTTTTGATCTCAAGCCGCATTTGAAACGTTGAGACCGCTGCTGCTAATTGGGACCTCGCATGTCATCCTCTATGTACAATAAAGTTTTTTTCTTGGATTATCTTTGGCTCCTGATATTTTGTCACTTGCCTTTTTCTTTCGATCTCATGCCGCCTTTGAAACGTTGAGTAAGCTGCTGGCTCATGGGTCCCGCATGTCATCCTCTACGAACAATAAAAGTTTCCTTTCTTGGATTTATTTTTGACCCCTAATTTCTGGCTATTTGCCTTTTTCTTTTGATCTCCTGCCCCCTTTGAAACGATGAAGACGCTGTTGGCAGGTCGGTCCCACATGTCATCCTCTGTGAACAATAAAAGTTTCCTTTGATGGATTTATTTTGAACCCCTAATTAATTTCGGGATATTTCCTTTTTTTGGATTATTTTTTCTTTCGATCTCCTGCAGCCTTTAAAACGTTTAGGACGCTGCTGGCTCACGAGTCCCACATGTCAACCTCTATGAACAATAAACGCTGAGGATGCTGCTGCCTCATGGGTCCCGCATGTGTCATCCTCTCAGAACGAAAATGTTTCTTTTCTTGGATTTTTTACCAACAGATTTTTGGTTTATTTTTTCTTTCCATCCCCTGCCGCCTTTAAAATGTTGACGACGCTGCTGGCTCATGGGTCCCTGATACGTCCAAAACGTATCTACTTTCCCGAACACTTTTGCTATTGTTTTGCCTCTAATTTGTGTATTTTGGATGCAACTAACGCGGACTAACGTTGTTTTCAGCAGAACTGTTCTGGTGTCGCGTTTTTGTGCAGAAATCCAACTTTCAGGAAAAACCTCGGGATTTTGACGAAAGGCCCTATTTTCCAAGAATACTGACGGAGCCAGAAGGACAATTGAAGTGGAGGCCCTAGGGCCCCACACCATAGGGCGGCGCGGCCCAGGGGGGCCCGCGCGGCCCTATGGTGTGGCCCCTCGGCCGGCCTCCGACGCCCCCTTCGGACTACTTATTTGCCTCGACCTAAAAACGCACGGGGAGAAGTCGAAGTCGCCGTAAACCCTCCGTAACGCCGCCACATCGCGAAACTCCGTCTCGGGAGCCGAAGTCTCCGTTCCGGCACTCCGCCGGGACGGGGAATTGGAGGAGATCATCGCCGCCATCACCGCCAACGCCCTCCATCAACCAGCCATGTTTCCCCCATCCATGTGTGAGTAATTCCTCCGCTGTAGGCCGAAGGGGATGGTAGGGATTGGATGAGATTGGTCATGTAATAGCATAAGATTGTTAGGGCATAGTGCCTAGTGTCCGTAGATGGTACTTTTATGATATTGTTGCAACTTGTTATGCTTAATGCTTGTCACTAGGGCCCGAGTGCCATGATCTCAGATCTGAACATGTTATTATTTCATCATGATATTCATTGTTTATGGTCTTACCCGCAAGTTGTATACACATGTCGCTGTCCGGAACCAATGGCCCCGAAGTGACGAAATCGGGACAACCGGAGGGAATGGTAGCGATGTGAGGATCACATGTGTTCACGGAGTGTTAATGCTTTGCTCCGGTACTCTATTAAAAGGAGTACCTTAATATCCAGTAGTTTCCCTTGAGGCCCGGCTGCCACCGGCTGGTAGGACAAAAGATGTTGTGCAAGTTTCTCATTGCGAGCACGTACGACTATAATTGGAACACATGCCTATTGATTGATTAGTACTTGGATACCGTTTTATTATTATCTCGCAAATGCCCCGCTATGATTGTTACATGAGTTTCTCTCATCCATGCAACGCCCGTCATCCGTCCCCGTGCCTACGTATTTTAATCCTCGCTGTTTACTAAAATCACTACTTCTGTCTTTGTTACTCGCTGCTGTTATTTCACTACCGCTATCGCTATAAAACCGTTACTATCGATAAACTCTTGCGAGCAAGTCTGTTTCCAGTGCAGCTGAATTGACAACTCCGCCGTTAAGGCTTTCAAGTGTTCTTTGTCTCCCCTTGTGTCGAATCAATAAATTGGGTAATACTTCCCTCGAAGACCGTTGCGATCCCCTATACTTGTGGGTCATCAAGACTATTTTCCGGCGCCGTTGCCGGGGAGCATAGCTTTATTTGGAAGTTCACTTGGATTGATATTGTTCGCTGCAAATTCTCCATCATGGGTAAAACTCGCGATACTAAGGTCGCCATATTACCATCCACTACAAGAAAAGGTACAACTCTGAGTACCTCTGCTGCTCTTGATTCACCATCTGTGATTGATAAACTTGTTTCACCGACACATGCTTCACGTGCTGGTACTTCTGCTGAATCTGAAAACTCTCATAATATTGATGATGCTTCTGCTGTGCTTGATGATAGTGGTTCATTGGGAACTTTTCTAGATGCTACAATTGCTAGGTCTAGACAAATTGAAAATGCTGAAACTCCTGATGTTACTACACCTGTTAATTCACCTGAACTTGAATACTCTAGTGATGATCTTGATGAAGATTATGTGGAACTTGATGATGATTTTATTGAAAAATGCAATGCTACTACCGATGCAAGAAAAATTAAAAAGTTGCTTGCGGAACATACTCGTTAGATATAAACTGTCTCCTGATCCTAAATTTGCCACATCTCCTATAAACACTAGGGATAAAGATTATGATTTTTCTCTTGATCTATCTCATATAGCTATTGTTGAGAAAACACCCTTTTGTGGTACTGAAAAAGAAAGTGTCGTTGAACACATGACTCGAGTTATCTACTCTGAGTAGCTTGTTTTCTGATGATGTTAAGATGCGTACTTACTTTGTTGCTAAATTTTTTCCATTCTCATTAAAGGATGACGCTAAAACTTGGTATAATAATTTGCCACCTAGTTCTATTAAAAGTCCAAAAGAATTGCTTGCTGTTTTCTTCCGGAAATACTTTCCTGCTAGTGCTCAACATGCTGCTTTGCGGAGAGTTTATAATTTTGATCAGGGAGATGAAGAGAAATTGCCTGAGGCTTGGGCGAGATTTTGCTCTCTTATTAGAGCTCTGCCTGACCATGATTTAGAAAAGCATGATCTACTTGATATATTTTATAGTGGACTAACCATTGAGTCTAGGGCATACCTGGATAGTTGTGCTGGTTGTGTTTTCAGGAAAAGAACTCCGGACGAAGTCGAAGAATTATTGGCTAAAATAGGCCGGAATTATGATGATTGGACTACGCCCGAACCAACTCCAACGCCGATAGTAAAGAAGAGGGGTTTAATTAAATTGAATGATGAAGATATGAGGGAAGCCAAGAAGTCTCTCAAGGAGAAAGGTATTAAATCGAAGATGTGAAGAATCTACCTCCCATAGAAGATATATGTGAGATAATTCCCCCTTCATCCATGATTGAGGTAAATTCCCTTCAACGCTTTACTAGGGAAGATATTCCGTATTCAAAACCTCCTGCGCAATGCTTAGATGAGTTTGATAATTATATTGTTAAGCAAGAAAATTTTAATATGAGAGTAGAGAATCATCTAATGGAAAATTCTCAAGCTATTAGTCAATTGCATGATATTGTGGAGAGAACCTCCAATGATGTTAAGATGCTTGTTAAACATTTTCATATGGTTCAAACTCAAATTGATCAACTCACTAAAGTGCAAAATGACTTGTTAGGAAATAATGCTAAAGAAAAACATGCTTATGAAGTAACAACTAGAGGTGGTGTCTCTACCCAGGATCCTCTATATCCTGAAGGACATCCCAAAAGAATTGAACAAGATTCTCAACGCATTGAACCTAGAGCTCCTTCTAAGAAAAAGAAGAAGAAACATAAAAATGTTGTAGAATCCTCTGAACCTGTTAATGATCCCAATAGTATTTCTATTTCTGATGCTGAAACTGAAAGTGGTAATGAACATGATAAAGATAATGATAAGAATGATACTCCTGATAAAGAAGAGGTTGAAGAAGAACCCGAAAAGCATGCTAAAAATAAAAAGTATACTAAAGAAGATTTTATTGCTGAGAAACATGGTAATGAAAGAGAACCTTGGGTGCAAAAGCAAATGCCTTTTCCTGCTAAGAAACTAAAATCAAAGGAAGAAGAACACTATAATAAATTTTGTGATTGGATGAAACCTTTATTCTTGCAAATCCCTTTGACCGATGCTATTAAATTGCCTCCTTATTCAAAGTATATGAAAGATATTGTTACTAACAAAAGGAAAATCCCCAATGAGGAAATTTCCACTATGCTTGCTAATTACTCTTTCAATGGCAAAGTTCCAAAGAAGTTGGGCGACCTGGTATACCTACTATTCCTTGTTCTATTAAGAATAATTATGTTAAAACTGCTCTATGTGACTTGGGAGCCGGTGTTAGTGTTATGCCTTTTTCTCTTTATAAGAGACTTTACTTAGATAAGTTGATACCTACTGATATATCTTTGCAAATGGCTGATAAATCTACTGCTATTCCTGTTGGTATATGTGAGGATGTTCCTGTTCAAGTTACTAATAACCGCTTGATATTAACTGATTTTGTTGTGTTGGAAATGCCTCGAAGATGATAATATGTCTATTATTCTTGGGAGACCTTTTCTTAACACCGCAGGGGCTGTTATTGATTGCAATAAAGGAAAGGTTACTTTCAATGTTGATGATAAGGAACACACCGTCTATTTCCCCAAGAGGATTGAAAAAGCGTGCGGAGTTAATACTATTTCTAATGTGAGAACTATCAAAGTGGGAACTATTGATTGTCCTATATATGAGCCTAAAGAAGAATATCAAACTCTTGTGATTGGATCCATATCAATACAATTCAAGGTAACATGATTGATTTGAGGTTTATTTCTTCATATGTTATGTAAAATTTATTTGGTGGCAAGACTTGATCAACCTTGTTAACAAATACCTTTATATGCATAGAGGAGGTAAACAACATCTCTTTCTTTCTCCACTTGCTTTAGTTGCTGTAGCATTTTTAATTTGCAAAGTTTCTTAGTTGATTTGAGATTTCAAAAATTTTCCTGGCCAGTAATAATAAACTTAATACCCAAAAATGTGCATTTTTCAAAGTTTTCAAAAATTCGCGAAAATTACACCGTTGGTCCTATTTTTCGACGAGGCACCTGGGAGCACCAGAGGATGACCTGTGGGGCACCACAGGGTGCCACACCACAGGCCGGCGCGGCCAGCAAGGGGGGCGCGCCACCCTGTGGTGTGGGCCCCTCCTTGCCCCACTTATTCATCTCTTCCTCCCAGCATCTTCTCTCTCCCGAAAAAACTCGAACCAACTTTCTCTCACTCGCGTTTTTGCTCAAGAGCTCAGGATTTTTCGATCTCTTTGCTCAGCCCAGATTTCTGTTTGAAATTTGGCATATTTTCTCTTCGGTATGTGACTCCTCCGCCTATCCAAGTAGAATTTTGTTTGGTTGAGTATATCTTGAATATTTTGCTGCTGTAGGTAACATGTTTAGTGAGCTTGCATGCTTGTTCTAAGTGGTAGAAACTAGTTTTGATGCATGATTAGTACTCTAGCAAGTTCCTATGGTAGTTTCCCTCAATTATATGTCACCAAATCAAGTTTTATATTGTTTGTTGAAAATTTCAGAAAATGGAAGGAGGTAGGCACCAACTCAACCAACATGAGTTGGAGGTGCCACAGGTCATGAGAGTTCACCGAGAAGAAGGAGTATATCCCACTTACTATCCGTGTGCGGATTTCATGAGAAGTGCAGGGATCTTGCAGGACGTCCAAAATTTAATCTCTCGTGCAGGATTGGATGATTTTGTTGATGGGGAACCATGCCAATATGTGAAACTGACTATGTCAGTAGTTCAAGATTTTAAATTCAATTGGTCACGATCTAACCCCATGGTTCAAGTACAAAATTTATAATAAAACTGTCAACTTGCCATTCAGTGATTTTTGTGCAGCAATCGTAGTGCC